>NC_137588.1:38336227-38836227 GCF_963210335.1 Falco punctatus
GTTTTTCTGTGTACAGACACTGTACGGCTTTACTGGACCAAAAATAAAGCATCCAGATCTTTCAGCTGCAAGTTTGAAATTCAAATCCAAAAGAAACATTTCCCATGTTCCACTGCTCGTGCCTGTTAGAGGGATGCTTTTATAGCACAAGCCTGGATTCAAAGCTGGAGTTCAGATCCAGGCTTTTGGCTTGAGACCATCTCTTAAAAGTAAAAATGAAGCAACCCCAAAATATACAACCTCTGTTTCTATCACATGAGTTAAAGCAGGAGAGAATCCTTCCCTAATGACCCTGACCCAGAATAAGTGCAAGCCTGCTTAAAACACGGCTTTACCATTTAGGAAAATTTATGGCACTGTAAGTACCGAACATTTGGTCACAGCACTTTCACTATAGGTTTGCCTAATGAGTCTGTAATCATCATCTTTTTGTTGAGGATTTTCATCCCGACAGGGTTGGTCTGACATTCACCGAGGCACTCACATTCGTTAGGAGGAGGAACCCTGCAGCAAAGAGGTGCTGGCAGCAGCGATTAGGACAGGCTGGCAGGAGCGACGGTCGGTAGGAGGGCAGCTGCCGTGCGGGGGGCTGCAGCTGGGTCTCAGCACAGCACTGGGACCCTCTGGAAGGGGAAGGCAGGCTGGTGAGAAGTGCCCTTATGCCACTGCCACTCATACTGCTCACACTGTGTGTTGTGAAACTGAGTCTGATGTCTAATTTTGAAAGACGTATGAGTTCAGTGATAAATATATCCCATTTAAAATGCACGTACGTATGCAATTGGGCAGAAAAACACCCATATAAACTGTGATGTTCAAAGACAGTATGGGTGTCTCACTTGCTTTTTCAGAGTCCCAACTCACCTGAACTGCTACAAATATATTCCAAATACTTAGAAAACAGCATAAAGTTGTTGAAAGTACATTTTGTAGAAAGGTGACCTCAAAAGTAAACCATCGCCAAAGGCAAAAGCATGTTACCAGGAACTCCTCAGAGACAGGGGTCTAATTCTTCCCTTCCTTAGGCTGGTTTCACACCAAAGCATCTCTGCCTATCTTACTGGAGTAGATACAGTAGCCAATATCTCTCAGTAAGAAGGACATTTACAAAATAGGAAACCTGTGTCTCTACCCTCTTGCACTGGGTGCCATTTCCAACAGCGGGCAGAAAGCATAGACAGAGAAGGGAGCACTCCTGTCCTTCAGCGTGGGGGCCCTGGAGAGGCTGCAATGAGCTTGTGAACTAGAGAGAAATGATGCCACTTGTCATCCCCTCTCGCACTAATATTTGAAGAAAAACAGCTGTCTTCAGCCTGAGCTGCAGGTCACTCTAGCCCTTGATGGTGGAGAATATGTTAACATTAAAGTTTTGTTAAGAAAGCATTCTTCTTCAAGGAGATGAGTGCTCTGAGAAGCAATGTTTTTTTAAAAAAAAAAATCTAGGTTTAGTGGTTTTAAAATGTCTTTTCATTAAATATATTTTGGCCGTATGTACTTCCTTTGCACAATAGTAGTGCTTGCTAAAAAGTCACGATATTTTTACAAAGTACAACACAAATCTAACTGCTTTTTATGAAATTTGTTCAGCCCAAGATCCTCAGAGAGACCAAAGCAAATTTGTTAAATGTTTCATGGTTGCCAAATTTGATTCCTCCTCCCTCCAAAAACATCTTTCCTGTCAGAGAATTATCACCCAGCTGTCAACAGCTGTCATACTTCATGTAGGAAAGAACCCAACCTGCAAAAACACATACCCAAATTCACATCAGCTTGAATCTTAGAGGAAGTAGAAGGAAATGAAAAAAAAACTATTTCAAAGAATTTCCATAAAGTGGCATGGAGGGTGGCTATGTTATGAAAGCAATACTGCAGACAGCACAGTACGCAGGGCATTGCCGGGGTGTGGGTCCTTCATCCCCAGGGGTGCGGGTTCCACCTCCTCCCCCTTGGCCAGCCCTGGGATTCTATCTAGCAGTACCTAAAGACTATACATTGTTAAGAGCATATTATTACAAAAAGTCTCTTAAATGATCATCCAACACAGATGGTATTTTACTGGATTCTTCTGAAGTCTGTATCAGAGGAAACCTCAAGATCTATAGGGTCAGAGACTAGAAATTTGGAGGATAAGCCATGAACTTTAGGCCACTAACTTTAAAGAAAATCAAGAGAACTAAGGTGTTGCTGAGCATCAGCTCCTGTGTGAACACACAGGGAGGGAGCTGAGGGCTGAGCAAGCCACACAGAGAGAAGATGGCTCAGAGGGTGCCAAGCCCTGAACGGAGATGTACAACACCCCTGTGAAGAAGGCGTTATTATCCCCATTTTTACAGATGGGGAATTATTTTAGGTGTGACTTTTTTCATTTACTCACATCATTAATTTCAAGAAGAAGAAAAGCAGAATGAACTGCTGTGGCTTCCCTGCTAGAAAGGAAAACAAATAAATGTCTGAGAAAACGTCTTGCAGGAAGAACACAGCACTTGCCATTTCTCCATTTCGGTTTCAGAGGTGACTTCCTCGATGGCAGCAATATATTCTGAGAGCCCCAGCGGTGAAGGTAAGGAAGGTAGTCAGCATATTAGGAATTTACAGCTTCTTCTTTCTATTTATGTTCTGTAATATCCTGCCCCAGTCCAGCCTGTGCCCCTGATGGTTTGTCTTTTGGGGGCATTTGTCATATGGTGTTGAAGGATTTGAAAAAAAATAATAAAATAAATAAATAAATAAAAATCCAGAGCCTATGTGAAGAATAATCCAGAAGGTATACTGAGCTGATGGAAGTTGAAAACGGGATTAATCCAATTTTCTATAAAGAATATAGGGCTTGGATTAGTTGCTAATAAACAACTAAACTGATAATTAGTTATGAGCTTTTGAGACCACCCCATCTAATAAGAATGAACAGGCATCATCACAAGTGGTGTCCTGACTCCCACCAGAGCCATAATAGAATTCAATATTAAAATGTGAACTCAAATAATAAGACGAGATCTGGGTCAAAAAAGTTTCATCTAGACTTTTACAGTGGTCCATCCCATTTCAAAGGCTCTCCACCCACAGCAGCCACAAAGAGAGACATCCATGTCAGCTACGGGCTGTCTTGAGGTTTCTGCAGAAAAGGAAATCTCATGTGTTTTTCCATTCCTTACCAGATTTTCTTTATTTTAGATATTTACTCATTCTTTTCCTTTTTATCAGAAACAGTTCCTGCTACTACCAGGCTTGCTAAGGAGAAACTTTTGTCTACAATTATTCTGGGTTTTGTTATGTAAGATCATCCTAGACCATTCAGCTTTTATTTCTGTGTATTGGAGTTAATTGTTGAGATCAAATCGTCATCAGTGCAATAGGTTTGTTATTCCATTTTTCTCTCTTTCCCAATATCTAATGGAAAGATGCTGTGATTCTCAATACTTGCTGGTGGTTTGTGGGCTTTTTTTTTTCAGTTTCATTCAATTCAATTCAATCCTCCTTCCTCATTGATTACCTCCCTCCCTTTACTTCTTACTGATTCATTTCTACCATTCTCAGCTTTAATTAACAGGGATTTCCCTTCTTTTTCCAGACTTTCAGGAACTCCTCAATAGACAATTATACAGCTACAATGCATCCATGGGCACATGAGGAGATAATAGCCCCGCTGGCGTAACTTCTTACAGCTGAACTTTTTTAGCTTTCTATTAACCTTGCGCGTGTGTGTTCAATCTTCTCGCTCATGGACTGGCAATCATTTTGCTCGCATGACTGGCTCTTTTTCTTTAGTTAGCTGAAAAAATATACAAACAACTTTGCCCTTCTCTTCTGTTTTGGCTCTTGGCAGTGGGATGGTGGCAACTGATGCGCTCTGTCTCTGGGTGCATTTATGAACACAGGAGCTTGTTGGAGTGTAAATAGTCTGCAAGGAGAATGATATTACCAGTTCTCACAGGTTACTGTAGAGATAGCATGGAGAAAAAAAATCTAATTAAAGACTTATATCTAACCAGAGTTTTGATTGTACTCAGCTAAACCTGAAAGCAAGTACTTGTGTTTGACAAAGACTTAAATCTTCCTGAATGCATAGATAAACCTATTGACTTTAAGACAGTATTTCTTTTCGTATCAGTGTGTGGGTCTGCAAAAATCAAGGCCGGATAAGTTGACTTTAAGGCTGGATGACTTGATTATGTTATTTAGGCACCTTGGGGATGGCAAAGAAAAGTTAAAAGCTTCCTTTAAAACAAAATATCCTTTTGGGTGTATGGGAGAAGGTTATGATGCTCTGTGCCACACCAAGCCGTAAGAAGCAGACACGGTGCCTAAAGAAGTTTTTTTTGCTGTATTCCTGGATACATCCCAACTCTTTGCTGTTTTAGAAGCTCTTTCTTTAAATGCGTAAGAACTACATCGGAGCTCAATGAAATTCACAGCTGTGCAGATAGCAAATGTAAGAGATACTTACTACTTAAGATCTACTTGAAACTACAGAAATAGAAATAAACCTTACAGCGCTGGTAACAGCATTGCATATCTTGACTGTCAGTTGGTGCAAGACCCCTGTCTTATGTCCTTTACTTCAGAGATTATAACATCTCCCAGATTAAATATAACTTGCGGTAATTTATGCTTAATTATTAACCTTTCTTTTTCATACTCATTCTCTGTTGACCTATCAGCCATATACCACCACCATAGCGGTCTGGTACAAAGGCAGAGCATATCGGAAGAAAATCTCACCACCCTGAAGAAAATCTGAAAGCAGATTTAGAAAATGCATTTTCATGTGTCAAAAAAGCAACAGTCTCATTGTTGGCATGGATACTAATATTTGGAAAATAATTAGTTAAATTCATTTCTGACTACATTGGCACTGAAATACTGTATCTTCAGTACCAATCTTATCTGTGGAAAGCTGCCAAGCCTTTGAGAGAAAAGCCAAACAAGGTAAATAAGAAGGTTCAGGGAATGGCAAATCTGTCTTAAAATAGGCCCATAAGAATGAGAGAAGGAACAAGAAGGGCAGTTTAGCAGCCTCAGATAGAAGTGAATAGTCATGAGAAGGAGCTCATGGAGCTTGCATTATGTATAGGATGCACAGGCAGACCGCTGTTTCAGACTGCATTTGTTTCCAGGCTCAAGCGTAATATCCCAGCACAACCGCATAATGCAGATGATTGAGCAAAAACTGCAAAGCATCATTTAGTCTCTAACTTTGCAAGACATTAGTGGGATAATTAACCACACCAAAGGCAAACTGTTTAGACTGTTCCTACCCAACAATTATGTCGATATGTTGACTCACATTGCTTCTGGTTTTACTCATGTGATGCTTAATATGACTTTTTTTTTTTTTGTTCTTGTCTAAAAGACCTCATGGGAGAACAGCTCCTGCAGTCAGTCACCATCCCATTGATTTGATTCCTAACAAGATCGAAACTAAACATAGCCCTTTCTCCTGAAGTCATGTCATCAAAGTAAAACACAAATAAAGCTTATTTCACCAAAATGTTTTCCAGAGGTACCTTTGCTAGCTGGTCATGACATATCGCACCATCTGCCTGCACTTTTTATTCTATGGGCAACACTTCCACCCTTGATCTTTCAGAAACATGGGCTACAGTCTAAATTATTGTACAACACAATAAGACAATAAGAGCTTTTGAGTTTTGTCTCCTCGCTATGCATTCAGATCTGGAACAACTGCCAGTTGTTGCATGTGTCCAGTCTAAAGGGAAAGGGTCTATTTTACAATGTATAAATGCTCACTAAGAAGCAAAACAGAGAAGAGAAGCAAAACCTAAGCTGAATCTCCCAGAATAGCTGTCAGAAGGAAATCTGAAGAGGAAAAATACCCTTGCTGATTCCAGAGCACAGCCTTAAGTTGATAAAGATCTTGCCAGCATGGATATTTTCTTTCAATCTGGACCAGTCAGCCAGGCACAACCCTTTCCTGTGGATAAACCTTTCTCTTTATCTGCTTTGTAAGACAATGAATGCATACATTATCTATGGTTTGACAGCTTTACAGGTGTAGGATTCTCAATACTGCTGCTCGCTGCCAATGTTTTTATGACCTGGCACTGTGGACTCACGAATGCCCATGACAACAGTCCATACACTTGATCTACCAACACTAAATTAACTACACAATATCAGCAATCAGAAGTGATAGACTTTAATTGAAGGTCCAGTAATGATAGAAAGTTGGTCACTGGCCACAGGCTTCAACACGGTTTGGCCAGGTAGGTAGATTGTCTATAAAAATAATTGAGCAATCTTCTGCTGAGCTTTTCCCCAGCTCTGATCTGCTGTTGCCATTGAAACAGCAGCTCACCACCACACTCTGGTATCAGCTCTGCTTTGCCATTGCGAGTTCCAAATTGCAATCCAAATATTTCCTCTTTGCAGTATAGGAAGCTGCTGTAAACCACACGTTCCAGATGCTAGGCGCAGCGTGCACGAGGCGTTTGGCAAGGGATGCTGATGATCTGAAATTTTCAGTCAGTAAGCATAGCAATATAGTGATACTTCTGACTAAAGACATTTTAATTACAAAACAAAAGTTGAGATAATAGGCAACCTGGCACTATCTGACTATGGAAAAAAAAACCCCACAGCCAGCTTACAGGGCTACCAAAGTTCCCACAGTGTTACACATCTGATATTGATTCGATCCTCTATTTCTTGTCATCAGCTTTCCCCTGCTTACAAAAAAGGAGGAAAAGAAATGCAGCATTTTTACAATTCTGTCTTTTTGTACCTCTGTGTATGACAGGAAATGGATTCTAAAAAGCTGCCAAGAAAACTGTAAAAATGACATTCAGAAGTACTTCTGTAAAATTCTGATTACACTTTACATCTGGTGAAAAGACATGAAGGCTTCACTGATATCAGAACAATCCATCAGCTTTCACTCTGCATAATTATTCCTTGCAAAAGTGGTGCTCAGGGAAGAGGGCTGGAAAATGCCCTTAAGTTCTCATGACCTCCAGCTGTGGCAAGTATTACTATCAGCATTAATATTGCTAGCAACTATTTGCATGAAATCCTGTTTATAACGAGATTAATTGCAAGACCTAACAGACTTCATTAATGACAAGATTTCTCCTAATATCATATTTTTGTTTTTAAATGAGATTCTTTAGATTACTTTTCCCTACTCTTCCAATATGCCGTTTGCCAAAGATGAACTGAGGCACCACTAGTGAATTTTTAGTATGTAACTCTTGTAACGTTCATATGCGTCTTCGAGTTCACCATTGTTTGCTAGGATACACTGAGGGGGAAAATTAGATCTTTCCCTAAACTGCATATTCAGAATGAGCTAATTGCTCACCTGCTTACCAGCAGCTCGTGTCCTGAACATCCCGATGGCCAGTGAAATGCAAAATCTGAACCTTCCATATTAGCTGCAGCTCTTCTCCAGGGAGAGAGTAGCTGTGTGAAGAAAGAAAACTACTATTGTCAGAGCCTGGGTTGTGCAGTGGACCAGCTCCCTCTGCTTCTGCTCCCCTGGCAAGGTGTACGACCCCTCAGTGGGGAGCGCAAGGTCATGGTGTGCACCTCGGCTCAGCAGGTGGGCAGAGGCAGTGCTCATCTCTCTGGGGTGGGACCAGGGCCTGGTGGCACCTCTGTGCAGTGTCCTACCTAGACGTGCAAGGTTATTTGTATATTGAATGTATCTGGATGCAAGGATGCTCATTCTAAATTTCAGGCCAGTAAACTCAACTGCAGGAGGGATTTTTGTGCTTTAATAACATTCTTCAGTGTTTTCAGACCAGCGTGGTCTTCATTTCATGTTCTAGAAGTCTTGATTTTATCTCAGTGTGATCAAGAGACATTTAATGCATCATCCCACTGAGGGGCCCATTCCACTATGTAGCTGCTCCTTTTCCCTGCTCTGATTGTGAAGTTTCTGCTAGGAAGAAAAACTCCCTATGGTCATAGTTTTGGAGCCTACTTGCACATATTAAAGAAAGATGATGAGAAAGAAGTTTCCTTTCAGAGTAGAGTTTCCCTGTTCAAGTTATTATCACCGACATGTATTTTATACACACACACACAAGTGTTTACATGCACATATGATTATCTACAGCACTTAGCTCCCCTCACCAGCTGTCAGCTACCACTGCTCCACAGATTCAAGATAGCTCATGATAGCATCCTTTAACAAACTGCAGGATAATTAGAATACATGTATGCAGTGGCAAAGTCCTACCAGACCGTGGAGGCCATTTCATGTTGACTGGTGGAAGAACTCTGTATTTTCCTGGTTTTCTGGGAAACTTAAGTTTTTATTCAATCTTGTTTAAAAAAAAAAAAAAACAAAAAAACCTCACATTAAACAACTTCCAGTGTTCCTTTTTGGAAAGTATAGTACACTGTAATATAGCTTTAGGAAAAAAACCCTCAAAAAAACCCTTAGCAAGTTAATCCTACACATTTTCTTATTTAAATATGTAGCCTTAGAAGTATACTTAAAGTCTTATTATAGTGTTTATTTGATGTGATTAAACTGCAATTCATATGTAAGCTGCTGCCCATGAATCGGTCTGTCCCAGGCTCTGGCACTTTTCACAATGTTCTCTGAACTCAATCACTTTATCCATACCTTGTTGTAACATAATGTTGTACACTGAGCATCTGTTTGAAAGCTATTTTGAAGCTCAGCACATGCATAAGAAAGCACAAATTCCACAGGCAATAGATCTTTCTTTGATTTATCTTTTCCACTTTATTTAATGCTATCCGGTTATTTTGATCGTTAATGTGTTGCTATTATGCATTCAGAAAGAAAAGGGGTATCTTCCCCTTAAGTCAGGAGATTTTTTCCTTTCCCAGATGTCTCAGATGCCCCATAGGGATTTCAAGCATCAGACACAGTATACATTCAAGTTGTTTAATTATTCTTTCCTTTTGCTGTGGGAAGGGAGACAGCTATTTGTAAATATCATACCGACACATTATGCAACATATAGAACAGGGAAGGAATCCATGCGATTTAGACACAACTACAGTGTTTTTGGTGATACTAAATCTGCACAGTTGCTGAAAGTGTTGCTATGTTACATGAAGACATTTTGTAGCACCAGAAATTATTGAAGTGATTGAAAAGCTGTGCCAGGTGAAACACAATGCGATGCAATTCTATTTTTTTTTTTTTTTTAATTTTTTTTTTTCAAAATATGAAGAGGTTACTATAGAAGTTTCCTTCAAGGTAGAGAAAAATTCCTTGCTTGGAGCTTAATTGTGAGAAATGTAAGTGCCAGCATATTCTCTGAGGGTTATTTTTCAGTTGTTTGGTTGTTGTGTTGGTTTTTTTAAAACCTGAAATACTCTTCTTTTAAATGCTTCTGTTTAACAGCATGCTAACACAATTTACTACATACTTAAGAACGCTATAAAGCTCACAGAATGATGCTACTTACAGAGATTTTCAGTTTCCCATTTCATACGTTTTGTATGTAGAAGTCTAAAAGATACATTCCTGCTTTGTTTCTTGAGTTGGGACATCTCAGGAAGCAGACAATTCATGCTATTCTGTATTGGAGAATACAAATCTTGAAGACTTGAAAGGTACATTTCCATAACAGAAATAGCTATACCAACTCAAAGCACACACAAAAATAACTGTGACATTGCATTCCTTCTGTGTGTGCTGATGGAGCTGAGCTTGTGAAGTCCATTTGAACATGATGTTGTCTTTAGGGTGAACAGAAGAACAAACAATTTTCCTTTTCAGTTGCAGAGACTGAATGGAAAGTTCCTACTCTGTAAGGTCCCTCAGAAGTGACAGCAAAAGCTAAATGATAATTCCTTTATTTGTTGGTGTTTGGCAGCAAAGAACAAAGTTGCTCTCTACAGACCAAAAGCAGTAAAGCTTTTCTATTTAGAAATAGTGAGCCTATTGTCTAAAAAGCTGCTTAATGAGAACAGCAATGCAGGGAGTGAATTCCCTATAGATTTTATCAGAGTGGGCTCCAGTGAGCCTGTCAAAAATCCATTGTATAATAGCTTTCAGGTTTTCAGTGGGACTGAAGTTCTGCTAGCATAACAGATCACTTATCAAATAATTTTAGTAATGATTGGGATTAGGCTATTATTTGTAAACCATATGAAGTAAGAGTAGCACGTAATGCATGATCTGAACACAGGCTAGAAATCAAAACAAGAAAATAGAGCAATCACAGTTTTTGCTTCATTCTGTTTGGAGGCACCGGTGCAGGAGTTCATGCCTTCACTCAGGGCATCACGATGGCTGTGCTGGGCTCAGTTAATCATCCTGAGCTGTTACCTTGAGCTTTCTGCCCTCATCCTCCTCCCTCGATGCTGCTCGCCCCTTCTTTCCCCCGTCTCACTTGCTACCTAAGCACAACCTCCTAAACATTAGAGGTTAAACAAGAGCTGTGCCAGCGACTAGCAGAAAAACACTCAGCGATTAAAAGGAAAAGGATGTACATCACAGGACCTGATTTAAAGCTATTCTCACAGTATTAATAATTTGGTGCTATGCCAGTCACTGAACGCTCTAGGCATCAAATACACTGAGCTTCTCCTTCTTCATCCATGAGATGGCTGCTGTGTTCCTCTGTAGGAAAGTGGCTACAGGTAAATACAACAGAGGGTTAAAATGCTAAACAGAAGGAAACTCCACTTTTGCCAAACTCCCAGGAGAAATTTGAAACCATCTTACAGTACATTTCAATTTCCATATGAATTTCAAATTATATGAGGAAGGGCTGAAATCTGAACAATGAAGGTTGTCAAATAATCGGGAAAGATCTACATAAAATGTTCTAGTCTCCAGAAGATACCCATAAATTATATATTTTGATTTAGAAGGGACATGTGAGCATCCCAGCAGTACTGATGAAAGGCTATGAGCCTCATAATCATGTCAGTAACTTTTGGAGCTGCCCAAGAAACCAGAGGATTGACCTGTGGCTTCTTGGACGTAAGAGAATGGCGTGGTACCCAACAGCACCACACAGTTGTAAGCAAGGACCTGAAAACCTTTTTGCAGTTATTGCAATCAAAAATGATAGACTGTTTCCAAATATAGAGTAAGGAATAAGCATCTCTTTTTTTTCTCCTTTTTTTCTTCTTTTTTCTCCCCCGCCCCAGCTGCATGGGAACATAGAAAATTCAATTCATTTTCCTTTGTTAGCAGTAATGAAGACTTTTCCCCTCACGGAAAACAAACAGCTGCAATTCACAGGCAACAGAGACAAGGTGAGGGACAGAGTGATGTCAGTTTGTATAGATTATTCTATAGCCACTCTGTAGGTGCTGAAAGTGTAAACCAAAAGTTGTATAGATGTATAAAAAAAAGCCTTTTTGGGCTAGCAATTTTGGTTTTGATGTTGTTTAGATTTACAGTGCTTCTTCTGAGTTTTGTTTGTTGTGCTGTATTTCTTAACGATCGACTTGCTGCAGTAAATAATTCAGCAAATCATCCTGTACTCTATTGTTCTTCGGGCATATGGATTTTTTTTCTCTTCAAAGCTCAAGTTTCTACTCTATGTTGAAAATTTCAAAGCTCTCTGAGGAACTGAATACAGGTTTTGTAATTATAACAATTTCTATCCTAGCACCTGTACATCTGCTGTACCCTTTAGGGAACAGAGCAAAAACAAAATGTATCAATTCCCTCTGGATACAATGTGACAGGATTTCCATTTTCTGTTTTTCCAGACCATCTAGGCTTCTTATTTTTAGAACATTATGGATTGTTATTAAGCAATACTGGATTGTTGTGAAAACACGGACAGGATGCATAGCACAGCCCTTCCAAACAAAACCAGCTGCACAAGCACTCCTGCAGTGGTGCAACTGGATTTTCATAGACCATAGCAGAAACAGATATGCAGGACTTCACAGTATCCATCTTTTATAGAAAGATAGCTTGAGGTCTTCAACAAGAAACTATTAACTGCTTTTGGTCACACAGAAACATCTTTCAAAAGAAACCTTTTAAAGGTGTTCTAGTCTGATAAGTGTAACAAATACTGCAAATTTCCATTTCTTTTTTTTTTCTTCCTGAAATAAAACTTATACTATGTATGCACATATGCATAGGCAATATAAGCCATTATGTGCAATTGAACTTTGTGAAATGTTTTTTATAATACCATTTTGTATCACCATACTGCATGCATATTATTTCATGTAAAAGGAAATGCTGAAATAACGCACTGAGCTATCAAATAAATATTACGCTCTAAAATGAAAATATTTTTCTAGGGGACAACTTTCCACTGCAATTTTTTTAAAGTATAACACAATGAAAATGATCTAGTTTATTTTCACCTGTGTAGTTCCTAGTAAGTACAAAAATTAGGTCGGACACCCAGGAAGGTGTTAAATTTGCAGGGAAAGCCTGTTAGTTAATGGCAAAAATCCCATTTCGCCTTGCTGCTTTCTCAAATCACCTTTGAAGACTGGTTAGCTTTCTGCCTCTGTTATCATGTTAATTATGCTGCTACTGTTTTTTTAATTATATGCACACATTGGGCTGTGTCTCTTGTGCTGCTTCTACATATTCCCCTATTCAGTATTTGAAAGCTAGAGAGGAACACCTGACTAAATAGGGTGTTTGAGCATTGCCTTCACTGATCCCACTCTGGTTTCTTGAACATTTCAGTGTGAGGGTGCAATGGGAGCATCAATTCTTGCTCTAATTTGTGCTGCCCTGGCACTTGGCTGTTGCTTGAGCAAGAACAGCAAGAACGCAGGCATCACACCGGCCCTGCTCCCCTGTTATTTCTGTGCCAACCACAGCGCTTGTTGACCCAAGCCAGCCCAAGATGAAGCAAGACCAGATCAAAGTTGATGCATTCATGATATTGGGGGGGGGGGGGGGCAAAATTATACCTATATAGATTGTATTAGCTATCGTTACTGCAGAGTAAATGAGTGGGTCACTGAGGTGGTGAAGTGTATACATGCAGGGGATGCAACCAGCAAAACAGAGAGCACCCAGCCTGACCCACAGGCAGGGGCACGGCTCCTGTGAACGCACAGTTATGTGGACCAGCAGATTAAGCCCTTCTATAGTCCACCACAGTGGTAACAAGGAATCACATGTGATTTGCAGTGAAATATTTTGAAAGCATTTATGATTCATGAAAAATCAATTACGGGTATATGGGGTTAAAGACAGATTTAAGATCGAACTCTGAATCTAAATTTGGGGCAGAATATATGCAAAATATTATTAAGTCTATTTCAGATAGACTTACAATGTTGTAGATGTTTCTTACAGAAAAGATGATTGTGTGATGCTTAGTTCATACAAAAATGGATGAAGAGCCAAAAGTTAGAAGTGTCAATCCAATTCTTATAATTGTTACCAAGAGGGTTTTGAATAATTTTCACCATAACACCAGACTATTCACAGCTGCTATCCCTCTCCAGGAGATACTCTGTCTGTCTGTGACCAAACAGATGGCATTTTTCACCCCTGAATCAGGCTCAGACCTCACCTACCCATACAGAGCGACAGGAGGAAGAAGAGCAGCTGCAGTCACGTCCAGCCACCTTACCACTCTTTCAAGGTCCTGCTCCTCCCTTGCTGCCAAGTCCCCTGGTCCTGTTCTCAGACACTATGTTCTTTAGCTATCATATTTTTCCCTTGGAAACCAGGGAATTGGCCTGAGCTGCTCCTGAGCAAGATGCAGCTTAGATGGTGGATTGAATAACAAAGTCATAAAGCAACAAGGAGATAAGAATAACTAAAAGCTAAGAGGTGTCAAGGACAGCTTTTTAAAGCTCTCCTCGGCTGTAGGTGGTATGACTGTAAAGGGCTGCTCCTAATTCAATCCAGTTTAGTTTAAATGACTGCTGAAGAATGCTCTGCTCACCGTTGCACTGAGCTGGACTAACATAACTTACACCGTCAATCATCGCATTGCAGCTAGAAAAATCAGTTCAGGGCACTGCCCCAACTGAGACAGCTCTCAGAGCTGTCATTAGCCCCTCCGTGCAAGAACATACAGAACAGCTGAATTACCTGCCTCCTGATAATCCAGCCCAAAGTCCTCATTTTCACACAAGCGATAGCTTAGAAATTGTTTGCTTCCTAATCCACTGTGAAGGCCTGGGCACTTGATTGCCCAGCCTGCATGCACGCTGCTTTGCTCCTGTGATCTCTTCTGGAGCTTAGGTTATTTCTTGAACTGTGTGGACATGCACACAGTGAGCTCAAGTACTGACTTGAACACAATAAAACCTGGTAGCTATGCTTGCATGGGCATGCCTTGGCTAAAATGCCATATGAATGCAACCTCTTTGGTTACTTTAATCATTCCCTGAAGTAAACAAGGATCATAGACACAGTCCTGCTGTAACACATGAACTCCTTTTGAAGCTCAGTGAAAGCTGTTTGTAATGCAATGTTGTCAAAAAGCACCTCTAAAAGAGAAGCAATCAGCACTGTCTGGTGTTTCCAAAAGCGTAGGACTCTGTGGGTACAGTTGCTGCAAAATCTAGGACTGAGACAATGCTGTGAAGGACTGATTGGTGTTTTTACCTGCATTTAAAGTATGTTATATAGCTAGGCAAAGTATCACTTTTAACGCTTTCTCCAAAATTCCCACAAATTTGTAAAAGTTTGGTTGTGGGTTTTTTTTGTTATTGTTATTGTAGCATAACATATTGTACATCAAGAACCAAGTGCCCATTCCCTTGCATAAGATCCAGTTTTACACTGATCCATGGTGTAAAGGTGGTTTCAGCAATAGGGAAGGCTTATGCAATTACTTTATTGCCCTCCTCCAAAAAGGATCCCAGCCTACACTGGCTTGTTTCCCACTTTTCTCCAAAGCGCTGCTCTCTGGACAGTCCACATTGCATACATCCTAGCTTCTTCCCATGATCCCTGCTCAGCCACAGGAGACACGTGCTACCCATGGGAATGCAGACCATGTGTTCCGCAGTTTAGACCTAGCCAGTCTGCTCCACAGAGCAATAGCTTGTGGCGAATGAAGAGACGGGACGCAGCTTGATGCAAGCAAATGTCAATTTATTGTACAGAAACACGAGTTTTTATATACTTTCAGAAGCTGCACGTTTTGAACAGATTGGTTCTTGAAGCTAAGCATTGCATACTAGGCAATCCCCGATTGGTGGTTAACCACCATCAATTAACCGCAAGGTGTTACCTTTCCTTGGCGACATCCTTGGCGCCATCCGTTTCCTACTCCCCTGTGCTCTGCAAACATGCCTCATCATGTTAATTGTTGTCTAGACAAGCTCGAGCACATTCCCCTCAGCTAACTGATTGCCACGCATGGTCCTAGTTTCCAGCCCGCTCCTGCAATAGCTCTGCACACTGTGGGGTGAGGTTACTTCAGCCCACATCCCCTGGCCTGAAGGTCAAGGCTCTCTCCTTGACGTGGTCTACCAAGACAGACAGAAGCAACCTTCCCTTTCCTCCACTGAAGGGAACTCCAGCAATGAGTGCAGCTGGCGTAGTTAGTATAGGCAGCGATTGCTGATTAATGCAAGTAGGGACTTAGGGAGATCCTGGGGTTCAGCAGTATTGTTGTAGTCAGCTGGCTTGCAATCTGGAGTATGAAAGGACTATCATGTTCCCCCTGTCCAAGGCTTCATAAAGCAACTCTCTTCTCTACCTCAGAGGACATTGCACTTGGGCAATTGCTTTCTAATCTATGTTCTTCATATCATTCCTGTCATTTTGACATTTGGAATAAAATCCCAGGACAGCGTAAACAAACCTTTTAGCTAAAAGGGATGGCTAAAAGGAATTGATAGTATCAAAAATGGATCTGGCAGCGATGCTCTTTATCTTTTCCCTTCCTCTGCCTTATAACCCTTTATCTCTTCCCTACTCAGAGCACAGAACTTCCTGGTTCCTGCTATCTAAATTACAGGTATCTCAGCAGTTTGTTAAATGTAAGGAAACATGGACCTTTTGTGTGGTTCAGTAAAGCTCTCATTTTGTTAGTTACTAAGCCAGCACTCACAACACATTGTTATTTAGGGTTTTCTCATATGGTATCATGATGTCTGAAGGAATAGCAACCACAGCACCAGAGTGAGAATGAAAAACATGACCTCAGAAAATCAACTGGGGAGGGGGATGTTTGAGAATGTGCAGAACATTTGAACACAAACTCAGAGGAGATGTTTTTAATTTTTTCACACATGTTGAAAGTTTTGTCATAGATATGCAGTCCTTGACAGTAAACAGAAAGGCAGTGCTTTGGAGAAATGCATCAGATCAAGAATATGGCTAATTGCATTGACAAGTTAGTGATGAAAGCTTGTGTTCTTTTCAGAAACGAAAGATGTTTTAGACACCCTTTGCCATGTTATACTAATTGAAAGTATTTCAGAAACCGAATGCCTTCTAAAAATCAAAGTGGAAAATAATACTATTACCTTCTGTCTTAAGAGTTCAGCATGAAAAATTTGCTTAATAGAGCTAGGGGTGGAGATGTACCTTTAACTCAAGGTTAGAGAGAACCATCAGAAGTGTAATTTAATGTTGGATGTCAAAGGTTAGGTAACAGCACTCCAGGCAGAGATGATCTGCAGATTAAATGTTGACATATATTTAAGGTTTTCTGACTTAATATTTATTCCTCTTCCTGTCCTGTCTGTGGACACGAACAGTTAGAGCTGATACAGGAAAACAGTACCAGGATCTTCACCAAGAAACAAATTAAAATTGCATGCCATTTCTATGTACATAAAGAAGAGAGGGCAAAGAGTTCCCCCCTTGGATTGTGTTGGCAGCAAGTGGATGACAATTGCTCTCCCTTTCTGTGGAGGGTGACAGAACTTAATCTGCAGTTCAGAAGTTCTCATTTTTTTCTCATTCTGAATGTGCAGTGTTCAGAGTATAAAGCACATCTTACACGGACCAGCTTAGTGGTTGAGCACATACACTAATGTTCCATCTGTGCTGGTGTTCCGGTTTTTATTAATCATTTTCTCTGTACGTTTTTAAAATTGTATCCTTTTTAAGAAATAGAAGAGTCTATAATTCTCCTTTAGGGGTTTTAAAATGAAAAGGACTGCATGGGTAGTGTTTTTAACTGGTAATAGAGAAAAGAAAAAGCAGAGTATTATGCTGAATTTCTTCTATTTCTTTGGGTTTAAGAGTGAATAATAAAAGTATCACAGCCAGGAAAGAACAGGAAAAATCTCTGATTTAACTCTACCTAAACCAGAAAGAAATAAATGTCTCCAGTTCAGTAATATTATTTACTTTTAGTTTGATCACGGTGAAAGTGATTCCAATCAATTTTATTTAGTAAGTCCAGATGGAGCCAAAATCACATTGATGCACCTGAAGATGAAACTTAAATGCTATGCTAGAAGAAATAGCAGTGAAATTCCCTTGCCATCTTCAGTAAAGTCATAGGGAACAGTGTCTAGAGTACAGAAGATAACTTCAGCCTGCTTGCGTTTAGGTGGCGAAAGGATACATCTGATGCCAGCAAAGAGCATTTAACATTGTTATTCTTACACACCAGATTATGAAAAATGAACACTTAATGAATAAATTCTCAGCATTTACAACTTCTTTTCAAAGCCCAGTGGAATGTATTAATTAAAATTTTTAATAGTAGTCAAGCAATTGAATTAGTTAAGCAATCATGTAGGTCCCATTAGTATTTATGTGTATATTTTAGGCTGTGGAGTAACGCCACAAATCTGACCCTAGGTCATGTCAAAAAGTTGAGTTGGGGCCAAGGGTTTCTGGAAATATCCAGGTGCTTCTAAAAATCCACTTTGATTCTTCTGTACATGTTTAGTCACTTGAATAACTTAATAGCTTTGATCACTAAGCACTTTTGCAGAATTTAGCCTGGGTTTTTTTCTGTGTATCAAATGATTCGTCTCATTCACATCCATGGTCCAAACTGAGTTACAAATCCATTCAATCATATGTGAGTTTAAGATTATTAAACTAATTTCTTGGGATCATGCTCAAAACTTGTTGTGCTTTCTGCCTTTTCCTTTGTTGGTTATTGGCTGTTTGCTGAACTGTGCAGATGTTTCTTCTCTAGTAATGAATACTTATTTTTCATTGACTTCTCAGAGCCAATACTCCCATGTGCTTGTTCTCTTTTTTCTTTGCCCTGTTCTAAAGACATTTCTCTCACATAAACAGCCTGTATTGCTCCAAACTCTTTGATCTGGAGATAAAAATTCCCACACCAATGGCTCTTCTGATTTCTCTTCTGATTTTAAGGGCCACATTTCTCCCTTCAGTCATAGATGTTGTTAAGCATATTTTTTTTCCCCTTCTGTAGTTTCTGCCTCTGTGAACCAGAACTTCACAGTTTTCACCAGGGCTTAACTCTTCTTGTCTGTAAAGGACCTGCCAAGTCTCACCCACTTTGAATGAAAGATATGTTCACTTTGATTTTAAAATTGCCTTAAAATTAAATGGCTCCACTTTTGTGGCAGACGATTGTGTAGTGTGTTTCAATAAGCTGTTCAGAATAATGTTCCTAATCCTCTGAAATTTCATATATTCAAATTGTCACATTCTGAGTCTTGTGTCAGGCTGCCCTGATTTGGAGTTTTTGCCACTAATAAACCATCTTCTTCTCATTTCACCACCTTCTGTGTTTGCTGTTGTTTGTAAAGAAGAGCTGTGAACAAAACTATGCTGGTATCGTCTGCTTTTTTCTGCAGCATGGATAATTCTTGGTATTCCACGCCTCATCCTTCATGGTTTAAGGTGTACTCAGAATTACATGGTAAAATCTGAAGTGAAAACCATGTACTTTTCACTATCTGTCCTTAATGGGGGGAGGGAAGAAAAAAACAAACCTCCTTGGCTGTATTTTTTGCTTTTTTATGTAACACTTACTATGTTGTTATGATCTACCAAATTATAATTATTATTTTTTTAAATCAGTGGATTCCTAACACTGTAACTGAACCCAAGACCTGGTATGTTACTGTTAATGTATACTCTGCTCCTTCCATACTGTAGTGCGTCCTCTGAAGATGGAGCTCTGCTATTTTGCTAAGATCTGGAAAAGATTAAGCAGGATCCAGAAAGATGTACTGATCCCAAACAAAGCTGTCATAACCAGAGATCCTTTCTATCTACCTCACCAACTTCTCCTGTAGACTAGAGCCTTTCAAACTGCAGTAGACTCCCAGACTTGCACCATTATATTAACAAATCTAGGTGAAGCAAAGTGCAGCTTTGCATTCAATGGCAGTTGATTGCAAAATAAAGGAAATTGATGGAACAGAAGACACAAGATCAGCAGAACATTTAAGATTTCATGGCTTTCTTGTGGCAGGCCAATGCTGATAGACAGTCATCATAGTAAACTATTGATGTTACCAGCCTTTTTTTTTCTTTTTTTTTCTTTTTTTTTTTTCCCCCAAAGTTTAGACTATGAAAAATTTCTGTAAGGCTCTGGATCAGAGGTTGATACTTAGGCAATGGATTTCCCCTCCCCACCCCCACCCCCTTTTTTTATCCTAAGGAGAATCAAAATGTAGGTAGGGAAAAATAATCTGTTTTCTCTCAGGTTTCTGATAAAAAAACCCATGGTTAGAAAGAGCTGGGGAGAACTTATTCATAGTTTTCTAATGCTCGTGATTATCATTGAAGATTTTTCTGGTGCACTGACCTTCACACCTTCCCAGAATGGCTGAGGCTATTGCAACTGGGAGCAGCAGCAGTTGTTCAAGCACTCGCCTTTCCCTGGGTCGCAGCAGTCCTTCCTTGATCCAGAGGCCCAAAGGTTTCCGAGACCCAGAGCACATTTACTGTGATTTTGTACAGAAAAATGTGAGGATGCCAGAGGATTGTCCTCGGCCATCCCAGCCTCTGAGAACTACTGGAAAATAAGGAGGTGCTCACTTTTGTCAGCAAACGTACTGTATGAAGACACAAGACAGCTGTGAGATTCCTGTTGTTGTCGTTATTATTTTTATTATTGATATTATTGTTATTATTGTTGTTATTATTATTGTTATTATTATTATTATTTAGTTTGAACTCGAAGAGGCTAGGAGTTCCAATTTGTGTACCAAAGCTGATAGCTTTGACTATCTCATGCTACCAGGATAAGCCTCTACGATGCTAATTATAAGATTAAAAACTAGACATTATAAACCCAGAGAGACAGTACTCTCTATTCCTCTATTCCCCCTCCCCCCTCCCCCCCCCCTCCCCCCGAAACTAATTAGATTAGGTGCTAACTGCTCTAGAATATTGTTGTTGTATTGTTGTTGTGGACAACTAGGCAGTTCCTGCTGGTTATCTATGAGCTTAAGTTATTCCAGTTCTTGGATTGTGCTAAAAGGCAAATGCCCTTCAGCTTCCTTAGGTGGTTGTTACATGAATAAGATTAGTGTTCACATTGGGGATAACAGTTCTCACATAGTAAAAAAAAAAAGTATATTACAATTATGTGAAGCCTTTTATTATTTTCAAAAGTAGCTTTTCAATGAAAGTTTTAATAAATAAAAAAAATCAGGTACAAATGCAGAACAGCAAATATATAGACATATGGATCTCGGATGAGTGTTGTTCATGTCTGAAAGATCATGAGGAATACAAAAGAGAATTGTGACATATGGAGGAAGCAGATTAATTAATTTGAAAACAACCTTTGTACAAGGAACAGTTTCAGCTAAAGTAATTAAATTTAAAACGTTGTATAGTTGTCAAGGTTTGTGTAAGAAGAGGAACTCTGAACTGTTATCAGGTTCTGAGAGAGAGCTGTAAAACCGTGTAATCTAATAAGGTAAGAAACATCGATGTGCAATTCTTAACAACCCATTTTACTTCCAGAATTACTACGTAACCAAAAACAAACATTTCATTCTGCCTGTAACATATGCACTGATTCTTATTTACTGTTCCCTTTCCTTGCTCTGCTCTACGTTCACCTTTGGGGGAACTTGCATCACTTTCTCTTTCGTCATGATGATTTTCCCTCCTCATCTCTGACAGCACATTTCAAATCTCACTTTCCATTGCTGATAGACTAAAGCTATGTTCTTTCTACTTGCTGCCACATCTGTCACAGCTGGGGATGTACTTGCCCAGCTAACTTGTCAGACACCTTGCTTGACGCTGACAATGTTATAATCACCTTTTTGAGTATTCTGCAGTTTCACAACTTAATAATGGGACTGTAAATAACCATAGAAAAAAAAGCTATTATTTTAGATCTTCTTGACCATTATTTATTTTGAGGAAAATACCCTCAAGCCATCTGGTGAGAAGACAGTCCAATAAAATATTAAGAACAATTTTGCAATGTAAACTCTGAAATATTGAGAGGGTTATGGTGAATCTCAGATGCCAAGTAACCCTTGCCTTGATCAAAGATCGGTGCCTAAGCAGAATGGTAGCCTGGGCACGGCTCGCACCATATTAACAGTGGTCTAACTCTTATCTCACTTCTCTTCAGCAATGTGAGATTTGGATTTTGCCCTAGATTTTCAGGGAAACTCCAATGGCCCATTATTCAAATATTGATAAATCCTTCTTGAACACATCCAGGGAAGAATTTTGAGCTACGTTAAACAGTAGTGTAATTTAGTCTGCCTGTGAGGGAAGGTAAAAAAGAGAACAATTTGTATTGCCTACCTGGCTCAGCAAAAACAATGTTTAAGATAGAAGGCGTACAGAACTCTTGGGGTTTGTGTTTGGCATGTATTTGGGACTTCTTGAAAACAGTTAACCAATCACAAATGAAAAATGGAAAATTTCAAAAAGACAGTATCTGAATGCATTAGGTATATCTCTGAATACCCTGCCAAAGTCACTCCAGTCATCAAACACACACAAATGATATGCATGCATTCTTACAAGCAGTTGCCTTTTCCTTTCAAATATTTCTGGAGAAAAAAGAAGTTTAATTATGAAGAGATAACCAGAGGTGTTACCCTCAGAATTTAATTATTATTTGATTAAATTTCAAAAAACACAACTAAGCTATGACAGGGGCAGAAAATATAGTAAAATGGTAATTATGAAATAGGAGATATGAATTAAGATAACTTAGGAAACATTTTTTAAGTGTATGCCTGCGGGAAGGGGAATAAAATAAGTGAATGTTCTTTCATTCTTATAAAATATTAACATTTTGAGTTAGAAGACGGATTAATTGATGCCATCTGCTGAAAGGATATGGAAACCATGCTACCCTTTATCTTCTGAAACACCTTTCTGTGAGAGAAACGGGTGTTAAATGTCATAAGGCTTGGCTGTACATGCTGCACCCGGTGTGGCTTTGGAGGGGTATCCTACTAGCATGAGATGAGAAAATCGTAACTGGATCATGCTGATGTGGTTCAGCCTTTCTGAAGATGGCAGATTCTTCAGGAACTGGACCTGCATTTTGAACGACACAACATTTGAGAGTAAAAATGGAACCAGTCTGGTGGGATGCGCCAATAATGAACCAATGATAAAAGACAAGAGACCGAACTCTGCACGGCCGAAGCAGGCAGATGTGTAAATCAACATGGCTTCTGCAATTTACACTCAAAGCCTTGCAGCTGCAGTTAACGCTGACATATTTTGAGCAGCTGGAATTTTAGTCTGCTCGTTTCCTGAGGACAACAAAATTAAACATACTTTCAAGGCTTCATATTAATGATGGATAGTCTTATATGCCTCTTTAAGTCGCCAAGCTGTTTCTCGGCATGGGGAACTGCCTGCTGGCAGTGCAGTGAGTGGAGAAGGGGCAGTGGGAGAGCGGAGGATTCGCACTTCTGAAGGCACCCGCGGCGGGAGGCTGAGCTGTGGGTGCAGGATGGCGCAGGGGAGCCCAGCCCTGCCTCGGCCCGGGGCCTCCTCGCCCCCAGGCTGGCCCGGGAGCCCTCAGAGGCGGCCGCGGAGCAGGACTTAGCTCCCCAGGCTGGACCTAAAGGTAACGGCCCAGGAGGGAACGCTGAGAGCGCAGCCTTGCAGTTCTGCACACAAGCGATATCCCCGCACGCAGAATGTTCGCTACGAAGTTGGGATGAATTTCACATAAAGTCCTGCCGGCCCGGACATCATTTACAGGGGAACAGATCTGCTTTGCTAGATTTCGCTTCCTAAGGATGTTGGGCCCCTCAGCTGATCACTTGCCCCTGTTTCCCAGTTCCCCACCACTTCAACTCCGTACTTTGGAACCTGCAGTCTGGTGTGACGCTGGTTTTACTTCGAGCTCATGGAGCCGCACTGTGGTGGGCTGCCCCGGGCCGCTGCCCCCCCCCGCGCCGGGCAGAGCGGGGGCTCGGGGGGCTCCCGGGCCGCGGGCAGCGCTCGCCGGGTCCCGGCACGGGGCCACCGCCCGCCACCAGCCCCGGGCCCGGCCCGGCGGGGCGGCCAGGAACACCCCCGGCCCCCCGGGGGGCTCCTCCCCCCCGGCCCCCGCCCCGGGAGGGCTCCTCACGGCCGCTCCCCCGCGGGGCTCCGCGGGCCCCGGGGCACGGCCCGCCCGGCCGGGGGCTGCCCGCGGGCCCGGGGGCGGCTCCGCTCCGGCGCCGGGAGCCCCCCCCGCCGCCGCCCGCCCCGGCCCGGGTGCCGCGGGGCCGCTCCGCTGCCGGGGCCTCGCTCCTCTCTCCCGTCCCGCCGGGGCGGTGCCGGCTTCTCCCGCTGTCCCCTGCCGTGCCGGGGGCTTCGGCCGCGGCCAGCGGCGGGCCCGGCTGGGAGCCGGCAGGCCCGGGCTCCGGCCCGCCCGGGGGCAGCGCCCGCAGCCCCGCAGCAGCGCCCGCAGCACCGGCCCGGGGCGGGGAGCTGAGGAAGGCGCTAATCCTGAATCCAGGGAATAGATCCCCTGAAACAGCGATTTCAGCAGACCTGGCGAGCGGACGAGTACCTGCCGTGTATGCCTGCCGAGACGCCGCTGTGCCGCCCTTTAACTAAGGATTCGCCAGCTGACGGCGGTCCAGCTGCCTGCCCCGAGCTCGCCAGCTCCCTGGCTGCCCCGCGGAGGACGCAGCCTTCCCGCACGCCCGCGGGGAGGTCTCCTTGAGGGCAAACACAAACCTGCCATGGAAGCTCCACCTTTATTTTCCAGAAGGATGCACGGGTGCTGTAGCCTTTTGGGACAATTTTAATTCAAATCGCAGATGATTTCAAGTGATACTTTGTGTTTCGGTCTAAACATGCTGCTTTTTTGCTAATGACACTTTCGTAGGCACTGTGCCTAATTTTTAAAGGAATAGGCTTTTATCGGCTGGAAGGTAGAAGTAATGGGAACGGTGTGTTTATCCTATTGTGATCTTATTTCAGTTTCACGTACAAAAAATGTATAACGGTCACATTCTAATATTGAATGTTCTGATAGTATCATAGCAGGAGCTCAAACACACATGTACACGTGGTTTCTGTGACAGAGGAAATTAATTGCAAATACAGTTGTTCCGTGAAAAAAAAAATATATATATATATATATATATATATATATATATGAAAATTCTCACCTTACTTTTCTCACTCTTTTCAGCTGTGAATTACCTAGAAGGGTACAGAACGTATCCTAAAAATCTCTAAAATTGAACCTGGCATCCTTTAAGAAGTATTTTAACCAAGTAATCACTGTGAATTTCAAATCCAGTTGCTAGATTTTAAAGAAATTACTTACTTTTCTTCTTCCTATCATGCCTACAGAAGCTTCCCTAACCCAGTGCCTTATCTCAGGAATAAATATGTGGAGAAGTGACTGCATGCCAGAGACCTCTGTGCACATTCATAAATGGGAAAGTAAGAATACTAATACTTGACACCACGTGAAAATACAAAGATGTTTCTCCTATGGCAAAGTACTTGTGTTCTCCCTTCGTCTGTTGCTAGGAAACCTGTTTAAGAATTAATCAGGGAAACATCACAAATGCTGCTAAATCATGCACCACACTACAGATTGAGCTGCTCCAAAGACATGAGAAAACTTGCTTTTTCTGTTAACCCAGCACAGACTGGTATGCAGCACAATTTCCTTCAGTACGTACACTGCTGTACAAGCGCAAAATATTTACACTGTGTCTCCAGCAAAGTTGACAGTCATGTCTAGCCAAGAACGACTTGTACAACGAGGACAAACATAGGCATATTAGAAACTGAAGATGGAAGAATATGCTCAGCCAGCTTCAGGGCATGCTGGAAGTCCCGAGTTGGACCATCAATTCATATCATTTAAAAAGACCTGGAGATTGTAGCAGAGGAATGGTGGACTCTCTCTACCCTGCCCTGAGACCCTGGAGTGGGGACTGAGAGATGCCAAACATGACAAAAGCAGAGACTGAGCGGTCATGGTGAGGAGTGATGCTACGAACTGGAGAAAAGCACTGCAAGTGCCAGGAGATCGCACCACTTTACCTGTATTGGCATAGGTCCGGTTAGTCCAGTGTAACTGTGCTTTTTAAGAGTGTTCCAGTTCCTGGGTGGAAAGGCAAATAAGCCATTCCTGTATCAAGCACTTTCAAATCAGTCTGGCATGTTCCTGTAAAGGAATTGCGCGGAAAAAGCGTACTGGTTAAAACACACACACACGCTTCAACCAAATGCTTAAAACACTGCCAAAACCATATTTAGAACAGGCATGAGATTGGGGCTGGCACAGGAAGGAGGAAAAAGCTGGCGCTTTGTGCACAAACTGGGACCCGAGGGCTCAGAAAGGATGCTAGGGAGCAGGAGGCTGGGAAGTGCTGGAATGGAGGGTCAGATACTCTGCTCTGCATTTCACAACATATGTTTCATAACTGTTCACCCTCAAATTGTAGAAATTAAATCTAAGATTCCTGCCATCAAAAGCCAGAGTTTCACAAAAATAGCTTTTCTCATGTGAATGCAACCATGCCTTAACTGAGGAATAGGTCCATTTTGGGTTTGGACTTAGAAATGGGTTTGCGTTCTGGTCCAAGGAATTTACACTTCAGCCCTAGGTTCCAGTTTCAGGATATACTTAGCTGGAATTTTATTTGATTCAGAAAAATTAAATTTAAATTTTATTTAGGCTGTGACTATGATGGGGGCTGAAATTTGTCTGAGTATCATTTGGATAATGAAAATGAGGCCTTGGAGAAAAGCCTGTGCGTAGATTCCATGGAAGGAAGAGCAGGCTATTTTGCTTTTAAAGCTTTGTGCTGCATTCTGGGGCATGTCTTATGCCAAGTGTGAAATAAAAAGCATTTTTTAGAAACAGACAGGAAATTTCAGAGCGCTGGTAACAGAACTGGGGAAATCTCAACTTTTCATTTAGTCCTTGGAGGTTAGCAGCTTGAAGTCAGCACACGTGGGACTGTGACTGCTGCTTTGCTGGTGGTCCTGGTCAAATTGCTGTCGGACAGATGTCTTTCCTGCAAACCCACCACAGTAGCTGGCAACCTGGTTGGAGATTTGCTTGCTGATATTCATGAAGCTCTTTTTGTTGTGCTAGTTAAAGGTGCTATTAAATACAAAGAAGAATTAATCTTCATGAAGGAGCCAAAAAATGAATTGGTGTGGAAAATGAATGACTTGCACTTCTCAATATGTGGCCTCTCCTCATCGAGACGAGGACGTGTTGGCAGAATGAATAAGCAGAGCCTGCTGCTGCGGCTTGAACTCTCGATCTGGAGAGAGAATTGTTTTCTGGATCTTGCAGCCTGATCTCTGAAGTCACTACGTACATTTTCAATTGAACAGAAAAAAAGTTATTCCAAACCTATCTTCCCCCCAGCCCCCAAGTGCAGCACACCTTATGTTAGCAGGTACCTTCTGTCAGATCATTGTTTTGGGGGTGTTTGATAATTAGAATCGACTAGAATAGACTTGACTAGAATAGAGCCGAATAGATTTTCAGTTGGAGGGGGCCTACAGTGATCATCTAGTCCATTTTCATGGTTCATGTGTCTCTCTACATGGATAAAGGCACCAGGGGACAAGAAAATGAAGCTCCCTTTTCCCTCTGTGTGCTCCAGAAAGCCTCCTCCTGCAGGCTGAGCAGGGTTCAGTTTGCTTTAAGTAGCAAGTAAGTGGGAAGGTGAGCATGTTGCACCAAATGCAAGCGGGCTGGAGAAGCAAGCAGTTCTTTAAAGGATATGTAGAGCAAACCCTCCTCTCATCTGTGCCCACCGTGTGTCCAGCCCACTGCCTCTGAGAGGCTCCAGCAGGCACCAAGATCTTGCTCACAGGTGCTGTGCACGCCTCAGACTACATGTCTTTGATCACAATTATTACACTTAGCATAAAGCCCTAAAAATCCACACCTGCAGAATTTCCTCTTCTTCCCATGTATGACACTGGCAGCAGTCCCCCTGATGTCAGTGGGAGCAAACCAGATGTCTGTGTGCCAGCTTTTCAGAGCAGTACACCTGGCTTTATAAGCATCTTTTTTAATGCATCCTTTTAGGTAAACATGCTGAGCTGCAGTGACACCAGCCCAGCCTTACTGCTAATAACTGGGAAGCTTAGTAAAATTCAAATGATTAGAAAAAAATATTTGAAATAAAACAAAAATACCGCAATAAAATGACTGCAATTACACTGAGAGAATAGAAAAATATTAGGGTCATAAATCCCCATACACCGGGAGGGAAGTTATCTGGTTGTTCAGGGTCAGGGTGAGTAGATTTTATAGATATATCCAAGAACTATTTGAGCAGTATCAGACATCAATATTGGCCACTGTTGATAGATGGATCTTGCGCTAGATTAATCTGATCTGGCAAAGTAAATCCTATGTTCCTAATACGCATAAAATGTATATTGGCTTTTCATGTATAAACCCTCCAAAACTAAAACTAACTCCCCAGGCTTCAATATCAAATCTATTCATTTCCATTGGTTAAACACTAAATCGCTTTTGAAAACAGAGTGCTAAAACTGGAAAAATGGCTCCAGCCAGACGCAGTCAAGGAAATCCTCCTTCTTCCATCAGGAAATCCAGTCACTGCTCCGTCAGCATCCCAGACCTCTCCAGCACATCCTCCGTTCCCTGCCATGAGTTTTGCTGTGTGCCTTGGAGGAGGATTAGCTGCTAATTTTTGGTTGAGTCTCTTGATTTTCCTTCTTCTCTTGCATGCTGATCCAGGCAAACAGATGTCTTGAACACCTTGGAATCTGCCCATTATCACTCCTGGTTCTCCTTCTTTCCAAACGGTAATTGTTCCAGCATCTGAAGAGATAAAAAGGCATTAAAGGTAATGACCCTTGTTCTGATTTCACATACGGCTGGGCCTTACACAACAAAATCCTAATCCCTGTTTTACAGATAATTATGTATCAAAAGTGATAAATGTTTTGTGACAACAGTAAGTATATTACCCAGGGAATGCTAAAAGACTGCTGTATCTGTGAGTAACCAGACGTGTTCTGGATGCAGTGTTGTAACAAACATGCATCTAATGCAATGTTTGTAGAAGCATTTCCCTTTGAGGAAACCAGATAATATTTTTTGTCACTCTCAACTGAGATTTTGAAGGCAATTCTGTGTGTTTTCGGCCCTATTGCATTTCTATAGTTAAACTGTGTAATGGCACATTAGATTTCAATATCTATTAAAAAGAATTTATAATCGATTTGATGAGAGATGGCTACAAAGATGGTGCAATCCTGCTTTAGAGTTATTGATTAGATCAGTAAAAAGACATTAAAAGTAAGCATGAATAGCAAGCTTATTAAATGATATTGCCACATCTCTTTCGGCACCATCTCCTGCAGTAACTTTAAGCAATGTAAAATATATTAACACAATATTAATTTAAAGGAAGAGAACACAGCGCACTTTAAATTCAGAATGAAAGCTGATCAAAATTAACAGGATCTGGAGGTCAGGAAACAAAAGATTCTAAATGTGAAAGCAGAAGAAAACAAGGAAAATAATGCCAGTTATTTAATTATTTTAGCTTTTAAAGCTCTTTACAAAGCAGAGTTCAATCTGAGAAATTATTATTGTTCCAGAAAAATAATTGACAACTATAACTTCAGCATATTTAAAACAGTTTGAAACCAATTAGCTTCTCACCTAGACTTGAAGAAAGGTCAGTGCTGCTTCTGTAGTATAATGTAATCAAAATCACATTGAAGTATAACAAGAACTATCCTGATACAAGGGGTTTTTTTTTCAAGTTCAGAAAGAAAATTAATTGGACAAGTCCAGAGAGAGAGTCACCATGGGCTAGATTCATCAGTAGAAATATTCTTTGTACAGCAATTCAAACTCTATCCTTCAGCCAACACAAAGCAACTTTTTAATAGGTTTAACTTGTTCAATAATGCACTGATGTGGGAACAGAGTGGCAAGTATCCAAATAAACCCTAAGGGCTGGATTAAAATACATTAAAAATTACTAAAATTTCACATGCAATTCTGTCTTTGGGCACGTGACTGGCTCTGGGAGAAGTTGTGCACGCAAATTCTCCGGTTGTGTGTACAGACAATGATTTCACCTCCATGGTGCACTTGTGTGTTTATGCTTTGGTCTTCAGAGGATCTGGACTTCTGAGAATCGTGTCATTGCTTTTTCTTGGGGTTTTGGCCATTTGATCTCCCTAGTGCTTGGGCTTGCTACTTCCAGGGTGAATATTGCCTCAGTGCAGTTCCGTTGTGACATGAATGGGAGTAATGACTGCAGTCCAGGAGAAGGCTGAGACCATGGGTACGACAGACCACAGGCTACCCATGATCCCCACTCAGCCGTCATCGGCTGGGCCTTCTGCTACCGAGTTAGAGCCACTGTGGCCAGATGATACAGAGCACTACCCTGGTCTGAACCCACTCAGCTGATTCAAGTGTGTTCAGGAATTTTTGGATGAGTTAACTTTGTATGAGGAGATGTCATGCTCATCATCACTGGATGCTGAGACTTCCCATATCTGTCTTCCTTCAGTGGCATAACAATGTGTGCGCTGGCTACTTTGAGGGAAATGGAGACACCAGGTCAAATGTGGTGTAAAGAGCTGGTTTTAATAGTGATGACCTATGCCTGGCAGGACTCGGAATCCTTCATCACTGGAGGGGTGTATCTGGCCCTTGCCAGCTAATATTGGACCTTTGGGACCATCTAATGTTACAAGATTCTCCTAGATGCTGTGCAGGCTGCAGTTTTTAACATTCATTTCTTTTCTGAAACGTTTGCAACTCTTTTTCGTTTGATACAAACTTAGCTAGTTACATATGCGGTTTTGCGCCAGCTCAGACTACCTTTCTGTGCACAAGGACATATGTCTTGAGACCGTTGATGGCAACGCAGGACTGGAAGGGAACACCTGCTTCCTATAGGCCAGGCCCCCACTTCCACAGGCGTATCGTATCTTCCACACGGTGACAAAAAAATATCTTAAAAAAAGTTACACTTGTGAAAAATTCACTTTTTTGCTGAGAGAGCCCATTGAAGAGCAGTTCTTTGCAGAGAACTCACATTGCAGCTCCCAACCCACTTACAAGGAGCAGTGCATTTTACCCAAAAACTAGTGGGGACACAGTGGATTTGGGAGTGCTGGTGCAGCCAGGCAGGTAGCTTCTGTCCGTACCACAGCGGCTTTAATTAGTTACCCCAGATTTTGTGCCAGTGATTGGGTATGAAGACATGGGGTGCTCCTGCTGTGCTATCAAACGTTGCTGCTGCTGGGGCTCGTATCTTTACAGGCATCTGGGCAGGCAGGCAGATGAAGTAGAGCTAGATCTGGTGTGAAAACAAGGCAGAAGAAAATAATATATAGACAAAGAGCAGCTGTAATTCCTCCTAGGTGGTGGGGATGCCCACGAGAGCTGCACGGGGCAACTCCTGCTCTGTGTGTGCCTACTGCTGCAGTGCCAGCATGGGGCTGGCACATCCTCTGCCCTGAAAGAAATAAGGTTCAGAAAGATTTTACCCACAGGAATAAGGTTGGTGGGGATTGACCTCACTATCCCCAAGGAAAGAGCCGCCTCTGCTACCGACTATATTTAATTTAAACATTGTTAGTAATGTGTATATTACATTTGTATAGTATATCATAGCTTGGTGCTATGAATAAATATGAAGACATAAACAAGGTCATTTATGTGAAGCCAACAGCAATATTACTACTGAAGAAAGACAACATGCAAAAATAGAAAATAGAACTTTTAAGTGTAGTGACTAGAGGATGTTGCTAATGAAGAAATAACATATATTCTCTTTTCCAGTACTGTCACTGATGCTTTCACTTCTGATAACTTAAACATATCTTCCCTTGAATAGTATTTTCAATTCCTGAAAACAATTTTTTATCCAGAAAACATTAAACACTAGCAAAATGAGGCTGTACTGACTTTGATGCATTATCTACAGAGTTACAAGAAGTATGGGTACTCAAGATGTCAGTAAACAAAAAGATGAACCTTCATACAAAAGAATGAAGCTATATTTTCTTAATAAATGTGGCATTGGATTGATAAAAATAGAAAAACAAAGACGACCAACCGGAATGAGACACGGAGCTTCCTGCTAGGAGTTGTGTGCCAGTTTGACAATTAATTGATTCAGACTGATTGGTGACTTGGCAGGTACCGTCAACACAGTTCCCTGCAATCTGCCAGTCCAACCATCCAAAGGATGTTACTGGATCCTGCCCCACTTTGTTCTCTCTCCCATCTGCTGTGTTATGCAAGATGAGATACAGCAGTTCTAGAGAATTTAGAAAGTATTGCAGAGAAAAGAAAAAAGCATCTTCTACCTTACACTCAACACTGTAGGATCAGGGTACATTGAAAATGGAGAGACAGTATGGGAAATTCCTGTCTACTTTCTGAAAACTTAAGGAGCATTTACCACATATAAATTGGAGGGGAACAGGTGCACTTTTTCAATGCAATAGTCCCAGAATAATGCAATAATGAATATTATCAGATTCTCTACAGATTCATTGTGGATTCTTAGTGAAAACTGTGCTTTTCGTTTTTAAAGCGTATTAATACACTGGTTTTCCTAAGGCAAATGTGTCCGCTCCAGGTCCTAAACAACCACAGATTTTTAACACCCATAAGATGAAGTATCTATCCTGACTTGTGAGGGTATCCATGGTGTTGGTACAGAATATTTTAGCCAAGAGAAGCACCCCTGGAATGGACACGAGGGCATACCAGTAGATGTACCAATTGAGTTCTCCTAAAATACTCCATATGAAGTGCCTCAAGACAGCCAGAAAATACCATGGGAGACATAAGTTTTTCTAGACCCATCTTTTCCAGCCACATAACCTCCCAAGAAATCTTCTGAAAAGGCCCTGGCAAGTACCTGGCCGCCTCCTCCAGATCCAGCTGTTAAATGCCTGCTCCCTTTTTTTGTGTTACTGCCCAGGTAACACCACTCATAGCCTGCTCGGGCCACACCAGACACATCAGCCTTGGATGTCTCCAGCAGAACAGAGCAGACTGGAGTTCAGGAAGGAGTGTGGCCTCTGTAGCTGGCAAGGCAAATGTTGGGTTGGGTGGCTCTTCCCATGCCAGGGGCCCCATGAGAGCCCACCTGCACACCAGCTGCTGGGGTGCATTGCTGGCTGGGGGGGGCTCTCCTCCACCAAAGCCTGGTGCAGATGTCAACTAGCATGGCTATCCCTGGCATAGAAGACACGGACCACCATACTGAGCGCATGCATTAGCTCCACCTGAGCTGGTGCAACAGGGGCTCCTCAAGCGGCAGCTGCTCTGACCATGGCTTGTGCTCCTGCTGCTGATGGGAATGCCAGGGAAAAGCATGGAGCATGTATCCACTGGCAGGACCTCTCAAAAATCATACTGTACATGTGAATGAAAAATACCTGACAAAATGGGCAAATCAAGGTGTGGTAGGCCAGGGGCAATCCTGCCCAGTATCTGTTGTGCTGTGGCTGTTCCAGCAGTGCCCCAATCTGCAGGTTTAGGTGCATTTACCTACTTTATAGAGAAGACACATGGCCCCCTTGCTGGTCTCCTCCTCCAAAGCTGTAGAGATTCATTGGCTCTGTGCACTGAGATGTCATTTAATGCTAAGGCTCATATTAGGGAGAGCACTGATGTCATATCGTTTGAGGAAAGGGGCTGATGTAGGTTACAAGCTCATCACTGTGCAGAAAGGTGCTGTTCAGCAGAGAGGCTAGAAGGGTCTAAAGGAGCATGTACCCGACTATTGCACGATACCTGGAGCATTGCACACTGCCTCAGTGCAGTGCAGAGGGAGGCAGGACACTCCTGAAGTGACCTCAGCTTCTGACGTGTGGGGGTGTTGGATATCGCAGCCTATCCTCAGGAATGATGGATAGCACTTGGGGGTGCCATTAAGGAGCAGAATCAACTTAGCCAGTAAGACTTTCCATCAACTGTTATAGATTGGTACTGTTCAAACATTTTTAATATTTACATTGGAAGATTTCCTAAGAGTCTAGAAGAGGAGTGTAGCCATCAGTTGCAGACTAATATTCCAGTTGTACAGATAATGGGGCTGAGGAAGGAAGAAAAGAATTTGGCATTTGATTTTGGCTAAAGTTTTATTCAGCATAGAACAAAGATCAGTTTAGAGCAAAGATGAGCCTGCTGAACTTCGATGTTTCTTACCTGTCCTTGGCATTTGTCTGGAAAGTATTTTCCATGGAAAATATGTCTAAATATTGTCTTTGAAAGAGTGAAACACTGATGTTTAAAATTATATATGATACAGCTGAAATTGTAAAAAGGGAGAAATTGTTCTTTGTGTAAGGGATGACTTGAACAAAAGCAAAAAAACCCTGCAGGCACTCACAGGAGATGAGTATGGGTGGCGGGCAGCACTTGTGTCACCAGTGGAAGGCAGAACAGAGATCTCAGATCTCTGAGATTCCCCTGAAAGAAGGGGAGATGGCTGCTCTTAAAAGTTAGTGTTTTCAGTATACTTTTTATCATCTTCAAAAAGTTTATTGAAGCAGAAGGGAACCATTGAGGCTACTAAGATGCCACTCTCCCTGCCTTGTGCTGAAACAGCTCTCTCAGCTTCACAAGAGGCACATCTATCAAGACACAATTATATTTAGCAGAACATGCATAAGATCTAGGCAACTCTTACCATAATTACTCAAACAATTACTCTACCGAATAGCAGTTCCCTCGCTCAGGTGGTCACCATGTCTGCATGATCAAGAATCACAGATGAACTTGAAAGAGCATCTTCTTCCTACAAAGATTTTTCTCTTGCAGTTCTCCGCTTCTGACTTCTGTTGTACAGTTTCACATGTGTGTGATCCTCTTTAGTTATTTAATCACTGGACTTGTTTGCTGATTTTGCTAAAAACATAATGAAGCATAATAAGCTGCGGCAATCTTGCCCCTGAATAAAATGGGATACAGAAGAAAAAACTTGCTGTTCTGCGTTGTACATCCTACTCCATGATATAAATGCCTCCCCATGTTATGTTATTCATAATTTTTGTACAGAATCTTCCATATCTTTATAGACAAGAGGCAAAAATTTCAGCCAGTTAAGTCACTGCAGCCCAAAGTTTGATTTAATACTTTGCTGGACAACAGGGGATATCCTGAGCTTGACCATTTGTCCAAAGACAATGTGCCAATGACAAAGGTGAAAAGCAAATACCTCTTAAGTTACAAAACTTTTATGTGCATATTAATGACTGCAGAGTCACTAAGATTTGCCAGCTGTGAGACATAGAGAGGAATAGAATTTTCTAGCCCAGACCTGCTGACTCCAGATGCAAGGAAAACCATGGATAAAATCTAGTGGAAAGAAGGAGAAGGACCAAGAGATTTGAGCAGAAACTAAAAGGAACACAAAATAGGCTCAAAGGTAGATTTTAAAGTTCCCCTATGGTGTTAGTGAAGCTGTGCTGTAAGAAAAATTATTGCATTGTTTCAGCCATAAATGAGGAGGACTTATACATCTGTACGTCCAGTGTCCAATTATATGCAGGGATAAGCTTAAAGGTTCAGTCTAATAAAATGTTTTCTAAGCATTTCCTCCCTAGTCTGGGCACAAAGCTGTCTGGTGATGCTAATACATTTTCAGTAAAGTATTTTATTTCCCAGTGAGAGTTACACAAGACTCAAATACCATTGAAGCATTTTTGTTTGTTTGGTTTTGCTTAACATCTCTATGGTGTTCATTCATTCTAGTTGGAATTGGATGAAATTCCCAGTTTGCTTCATTGAGGAACATTTTCTCACATAGATCAAATCCATCACCTTTCTTCCTCTGAAGCAGCTGAAAATCTACCAAAGGAGACAGATCATAATGCCAGAAATTAAATTAAGCAACACATTGCATAAAAAACTTCTTATGCCAATTCCAAAAAGCCAAAAGAATTGTTCCTGGTGAAGTATTTCACCTTATCAGACAGGTGCTTTTTTTCTCTTGCCTAACATGACCAGAGTTTGATTCAATAGGAGATATAGAAAATGTAACTACATTTTGATTATTTTCTACTTTTTGCAGCATTGGATAATTATTTTTAAAATATTCTTCCCTAATGAGGGTCTAATACTGTACCATCCATGCTCAATGTATTGAAAACAGTGCCTTTGACTTGTGCAGCTCCAAGATCTATCACAGGAATTGCAGCACGCAGTGGAGGTACATTTTCTGCTGGAAAACTCTGTGCCATTGATAACAGAAATTACCTCAAGAATAGCTGTTCTTTCACAATGTTATCATGCTACCATTAGAAATTTGCCTTAAAATGGTCTGAATTTTAGGCTTTACCTAAGGAACCCAAAGAAAAAAAATTACATACATTCATATCCAATAAAACCCCCAGTTCTTCAAAGATGTTTTTATCTTTAGCCTGTCACTCAATAGGAAACAAAATTGTTATGAATACATGAAATTGAACCTTACTAAAAATTTTGAAGGACAGCTGAAAACAAGCTTCCAGCTAAATATTCGGGTTTCTGATAAATCTTCAAAGCTGCACAGCTGAGTTCTGAAACTCCTCCTTTCACAAAAAGAAAAAAAAAAATTAAGTGCCATATAGTTAAATAAGACATCCTAAAGTAAAAAAGAAGAAAAAAGAAGAAAAAAGAAGAAAAAAGAAGAAAAAAGAAGAAAAAAGAAGAAAAAAGACCCCACCCCATTATACTTTTATATAATTTCCATATCAAAATCCCACGCTCCCCCCCTACCCTGCCACCCTGCCCTTTTTTCCTTGTAGAATCAAATGCAATACGAAAGGTTTGCATGTGCCAAGGAAGAGATTTGGTTGATCGGGAAAGGGGCTGCAGTGTAGCACTGCCCTGTGACCCCAGGTGAGCCACTCACCAAGGTTCCTTCGAGCTGGGCCTGCTGTAACCTGCTGAGCACCATTTGTCTTCTGCCCCAGTACGGCCAGGGCATAGCTCACCTGGGTACGACGCTTTCCATAGCTGGAGAAGACCTTCCAGAAGGCAAAATGCATGTCCCAGGTGTGCCTTATGTCTGAAGCACCAACCTAGGAATGAACCTATAGGCTGATGTGCATCAAAGCACCTTCTTGCTCCCGGTCCAGGATGCCATAGCGAGTAGGGTGATGCTTGACCTGAACGGGTGTTCAGAGGCTGAAAGGCTCAGTGGAAACAATGAGTCCTGTGCTCCGATCCCCAACATTAAGTTTTTTCTGCATCCAATTACCATAATGAAGAGCAACGCACATACTACAGTCTAAGCATGGACTTGCACTCAGGTTTCCCGCTCCATGACAGGCAGACTGTCCGCCACAGCTTGACTTTTATATCCCATCTTGCTAATTGTTTCTGACTCCTGACTCCTGCATCCTGTGCCGTACAGCGACCCCACAGCTGTGCCAGCGCTGCCTCTGTAACGTTCTCTGAGGTGAAAGATGTGTGTTTTATCTGCTTACCCAGAGCAGGGATTGAGTCATGATACTTATGCTAGGCTTTTGCACTGAAGCTGAGACTTTTGCAATGTTAAACTTTTTAAACTTTTGATTTAAACCCTTGGGAATATATTGCAGACTGGAAGCCTGGAGGGAACAGGAGTGCCTTTTTTTCAGCCTGATTCAGCCTGGCATTTAATCTCCAGAGAGGACTGAGACTTCCAATACAGTTGTGTTTAGCATTTCCTAATAGCTAGTTCCTACTAATGCCCCACACAATGCAAAAGTTTTCTAGATTATTCTTAGGGGCTTTAGATATCTAAACTCCTGGGTTTGATTGCCTTGAGTTTTAAATTCGGTTCTCAGGTTAAATTATTTATTTTATTTTATTTTTTACTTAGCTCTTACGGTATCTACCTTAGATCAGCCCTGGCCTGCTGTGATAAGAAGTGAGATCTCAAACTGAAATAATGCTTTTTCAGAAAGGTTAACCTACTGTTTAGTCCAGGCCAATTTTAATGACTGATTGATTACTCTTCCTACTTCTGTTCTGTACGTATTCAAATGGCAGCATGTTTGAACATTTGTGGGCAATATCAGTGGTCCCATTCAGCTAACTCCCACTGATACTGCTTGTGTTCTTAAAAAAAACCCAACAAAACAACTGGGTAAAGACTATTTGGATTTCAGGCCACCACGCTTCTTGTGAACATAGTATTCCTGTTTGCACTGCTGGAATTCAGAATCTAAGATCTGCCTAAAAAAATCATCGACTCCTTCCTGAATCTCCACAGAGATAGTTAAAGAGGTGTTATGTGGTGTAAGAAAGTTACTTTTCCAATGTCTCAGAGGATCGGATATCACCGAGAATACTATATTCTTAATTACTTAATGATCACTTCATTTTTAGGGGTTTAAACAGTGATTTACAGCTTCAAATTAATGAACAGAAAACATCAATCAATCAAAGCTGGAAGTTGATGATAAAGTACCTGAATACAATAGCTTTCCAGAAGTTGCTGCAGCCACCAGCAAGGTGTTTGCCCCCACGTACCATGTGGTGATGTACAACCTTTACAGCCTTTCCCCTTTCTCCTTTCACACCAGGACTGGCTGCAGAAAGTTCTCTAGTCTCAGCTGAGCTATAACTTCCCTGATGCCCGTTATGCCCTTACGCTGCCAGCAATGCTCCGTGGAAAACTGAGCTTCATATGAAACCTGACTACATTCCCTGTTTTCTTTTAGAGTAGGTGGTGTTATATCCCTTCTTATTCATTGTGTATCGCGGTGAGCACTTGCCTGAGGTGCAAGCAACATGCTGAATTCCCAGCTTTGCCTGGTAAGACCTGAACCTGGCTCTTTGTGCAGTGGGTACCACCTGCCAGCCTGCAGACTCTGCAGGCTGGAGGCACCTATCTTCATCTCTCTTTCTCAAGCTGCCTCACTCTGCATCTAGTACTTTACTGGGAGAAGGATAAAAAAACAAGAAAGTCACTTTTGTAGCCTTGTGGTTTGGATGCTAAGGAGCAATGGACCTTGGAGTGTAGTCCTTGCCTCAAAGACCAGATATTTATGCAGTGGAGTTTCATATAAACTGTATAATCATTTCCCCGAAGCAAAGATTCATGCTCAAGACTGAACTAGGACACAGAGCTGTAACAGCCAAGTGGAGGCCAGGCTCTATGCTGCCGCGCAGGTGATTAAAATGACGGAATGGCATCAGGACTGGGATGTGTCTTCTGCATTTTGGGGAACTGCTGTAACCACAGCTGTCTTTAAGAAGATGTGTCATTCTAGCCTCAGTTTGTGGTTTTAACGAAAATAATTAATGTGAGCTTTTGCTGTGTTCCCTGAGGAATCTGGCTCAGGAATCTGCAGAATAGTGTGACATTAATGATACCAAACAGGGGGCTCTTGCTGAATGCAACCCTGAGTGGCTGTGCTTCAGGATGTGCTGCTTCTCCCTCTTGGCAGCTTTAGTCTAAGCATATCAATTTTTGCCTGCTCTGTTGTGCAGGCTGTTTTCAACCCGAACAAAACATTGCTTTAGAGAGGAGTAGGCTGATAGTACAGCACCAGTTAGATGCCTGTGGGTGCATTTCCATGAGGCATTGGGGGACATAAGAGCTTAAAGCCACTGGAAAGGGGAGACTCCACTCTTCCCATCCTCTGCTCCCTGTTATGTGCTCCAGCTGCGTATTTTGCACCAGCTTTGCTGCCCATCAGACCCCTCCGTGAGTTACTTCAGCTACATAAGTTGGTGGAAAAGGCACCCAGCAAACAGATATGTTCCTGCTAGGTCATACAGATGACTGGGCTCACAGACAAGCCAGAGGAGGGCAGAGCTGGCAGGAGAGATGAGGGACCAGGAAAGACAGAGGAAACAAGACCTACCTGGGAGCAGCAAAGCACCATAGCACGTTAGCTTGTGTGCAGCAGCAGCCCTTACTTTCTTTTCAAAATAACAGAGGACCTCGTAAATGGTGATTCAAAGCACTGAGCTAGAAGGCTGGGAAGTGAGCGAGAGGAAAACCGGAGAGCCCAGCACCAACCGGCAGTGATGCACACACAGCTGCGTGAAGGTGGTGACAGAAAGTTAGGGTGAGTGACAAAGTAATTGCCGGGGCCAAGCAGCCGCTGCAGCTACTTTTATTAGGGATCTTATTGGGTTTTACTGAAAAGCTTATGGTTTGGGAGGGCTCAGCTCAGCCTTGGGCACTCCAGGCTTGCTCGGCTGTATGAAAACGGCACTTCTGAGCTTACAGGAATCTAAGTATTAGCAAGGATTTTGTTAAGAAAATGAATTACAAAATCATGATCCTCTTTGGATGTTCAAGGAGCTACTTTTAAAAGGCAATATTTTTTTTCTTTTCTTTTCTTTTCTTTTCTTTTCTTTTCTTTCTTTTCTTTTCTTTTCTTTTCTTTTCTTTTCTTTTCTTTTCTTTTCTTTTCTTTTCTTTTCTTTTCTTTTCTTTTCTTTTCTTTTCTTTTCTTTTCTTTTCTTTTCTTTTCTTTCAAAGGTTAGTTATCTTCATCAGTCCTTGTCCTGAAGCTGCCTGACTGATCTCTTATTACTATTTTATAACCTACATTTGTAAACGAAAAGTTCTTTCTGTGGGATAAGCAAAGCTACTCTGCTGACTTGAGTGACTATCACAACATCAGAAGACCTATTCCTGACAGTTTGTATTTAAGGATGATCTTATTCTGTAAGAATCTCTTGAGGCAAGCCATTAGCTCAGTTTTAACTCTCTTCTTTCAACAGTTAGCAGCTAAATGTAGGATTGCTTTCATATCACTTTCTGACTCTTAAACATTTTCTAAAGTCTGTTGTAGAGAATGGGAAGATGGACCCAAGCAGTCTGTGGACCAGGCCTTGCAATGAAACAGTTGTGGCTTTTCCAAATAATGCAATGAGCTGAACTCTACTTCAGCAATTCATTAACTATCCTATTGCTAAGGAAACATCAAGCCAAATCCAAGTCCTTTCAGGACATCAGTTTGACTGGAATGAGGCTGAAATGCTGGACCTCATAAACTGTAATTCCTTCCCTCCAATATACTTCTAAGTATAACCCAGAGGCAGATGGCTTGCAAGCAGCTTCACAGTTTAGTGCAAATAAAAAAGATAAAGTTAGGTGGATTACAACCGTTTTGTCATTACATTATATTAAACTATACTCATTTTCATACCTAAAATAATAATTGTAAAATTCCTATTGCTTCTCAAGTTGAGCTCAGTTCTAGGTGTTCCACATAGTATCTACGGAGTGGCAGAATAGAAAATACTGATTTCTGTAAAATTGGCCAGAGAAGCCAAATTTCCTAGCTGTAAATCACTATAGTAGCATGCATGTAACATTAAATTTACAGATGTATACCTTTTTTATCCAAAGAGAATTCCAGGGTTTAAGATGCCAGAGAGCCTTTGTCAGAAACTCCGCTTTCTCACTGTTTTTATTCTTTCTGTTCTGGAAGTACTGCTAAAAGGTAGGTTAGATAGGAAGCTCTTTGGAACTCAAATTACTGATAATGCTTGGATGCTGAATGTACCAACACATTGTCAGCACTGAGGTGCAGTACTTTTGTTGCTGATTATATTAATGTTGTAAGCGTTGTAGTGCGTACTGACAACTGACAACAGTAGAGATAACAAATCGTTATTTGTGAATCCATGTTAATATAAAGCCCATCTGAGTATCTCCACAGAAATGTTCACAGAGATACCATGGCCATATAACTACACACCTGTAATCACAGAATTTGATAATATTTCTACAGTATTTCCAGAGGGGGTGGGGATAAAAAGATCCCTAATGAACATATATAAACCCAGGCTCATAAATCACCTATGCAACATTTTTAATAGCTCCTTTGGAATTTGATCCTCTACCATTAAAGTCAATGGATTTTTTTCCTCTTCATTTAGGTAGGATCAAATTCAAAGCCTTAATGTCCCACTGTGTCACTTTGGGGAAAATCTCTCCTTATTATACAAGAGCCCTGTAATTTGATTTCCAGCTGCAGAAGATTACGTCTTTCCTTTTCCCTTTGTATGCATTTTATGACAGAAATAAAACACTGCACAATCACAGTGCAAAACAGTAGCCACAGTAGCCCCAAGGGCATCTTACAGACACTAGTGGCTCCTCAGGAAATCTTTAAAATCTACAAAGCCACTGTGATTGCTTTGTACTACTTACTAAAGAACACTTTCCCACAACTGGTAAATAATATGATATTTTGAAGTGTATTGAAAATGCTCACAGAAGGTCAGCTGCATACACTCACTCAGAGTCAGCCTTGTTATACTACAATTGAGATATAGTGGAAATATTAAATCTGTAATAGTCAGTACTTCATGGAGGGATGACAGGTGTATGTGCTGTCCCAGTGTCTGGCTCAAAAAGCATTTTTTGGTGTCTGTTTTCCTTTGTTTACTTGTAATCTTTAGTAGAAACCCGTCTTGAGGGAAAAAAAAAGAAAAAAGAAAAGAAAAAAAAGGAAAAAATCTTCTGCAAATATTCAGAGCTATACAGAAAAGCTGAGGTTAAACCCTGAAACAAAGCAGACCAAAATCACAGAGGCCTTATCCTCCCTTTTCTGGGGCAGCAGGGGGCTGAATCGATGCTCTGTGCAGCGCTGGCAGTGCCGCGGCAGCGGGGCACCACGGCTTTCCAACCTGCGAGCTGGCAGCGCTGGCGCGGGAGCAGGAGCTGCGTCAAGCCAGGTAAATCATGCATAAAACTGACATCTGCAGGAACAGATTGGCTAAATCCTATGGATATCACAGAGCTTGCACAGAGCCACCGCGTCCCGACAACGGGTGCTCCCTCCTCTTAGTGCTGGCACCAGGGCTGGCAGCAGTGCCATACATCCCCCCACCCCCACCCCCACCCCGGCAGGTCAATAAAATAAAAGGACAAAACCAATATTGTACAGACAAACTTGGCAGTCTCCATTGCTTGCTTTCCCTCAGACCCTTCTTGTTACCCGTGTTTAGTCCTGATAACAGAATACACTGTGTAGTACTTCCATTTCTCTCCTTATAGATGAAGATACCACATGCAAAACTCATTTTCGGAATAGTCGAGCCTTTAAAAAAATTGAATGTTTGTTGAACATTGTTCTAACAAGCAGTGTACATAAAGCATATGTATTTGACAGGAAAAATAATCTCTTCTTCCCAATCAGAGACAATTTGCATATCTTATGTTACATGACATCTCAGAAAAATGCATTCTGTTCTTTTACCGCATTCGCTCCAGCAAGATGGAAAGCACGTATAGCATATGATATTAGCAATTCAAGATAGGCCCATACTGAGGTATATGCATATGCTGAACTTTGAAAGACATAAAGGAGTGAGGCTCGGGACACAGAGAAAGAAAAATAAGAGAGAAATTACTAAAAGGAGAAGGAAGAGAAATGATGCAAGGGGCTCGCTTATCATACAGATAGTTCTGAGGATAATCTTCATCTTGTGGGATGAAAATGCAGAACCAAGGGGTTCAAGCTGCTTCCAGTAAGGGCACAATTCAAGTTCAGTCTGTAAACTTTGTACGAATTTTATTGGGAGCAGTAAAACATACTACAGTGAAACCATGAATATTGTGTCCCTGGATATCACCTGTAATAACTTGGGAGTTTTACTGAAGGGAGGAGAATAAAAAAGAGGATTAACTGATCAGTCAGTGGCCAAGAAATACATTCTTGGATGGAAATAGGTTATATTGATATTTAGGTTCAACCTCTCTGGTGTTCACACTCTGCTCAGCCACATAAACTCTGTCCCTTTTTGCTCTTGCCTCCGCTATTTGTTGAGCCTGATCTGCGTGGTTCTGCTCTGCAGAGCCCGCTGCCCAGACCCTGCTCGATGGGGTACCCGGCCCCTGCGCAGAGGTTCCCTGCTCTCTGTTGCTGGAGGCAGTGGCCAGGAGCAGGGACTTCCCATGACTCTGACTTGCAAGGTACTCTTGCAGATGACCATTGGCAGAGAGCAAACTTTTATCTCATCTCCAAGAGCACACTGGAGCATCCCAGCTCAGGACTCTTGTCAGGATTTGACAATGTAAATAGCACTGATAACTTGCAGCTGACTTCAGAATCGTCCCTGTTGAGCGTGGAGGTGACAGGCTGCTCCTCCAGATCCCCGTGAGATGCTGTTGTGGCAGGTGGCAGCAGGGACAGCCCTGAGGACCTTCACCATCGGGAGCCCAAGTTCTAACACTCCACTGGCAGCACTGTGGTTTCCCCTGCTATATGGACACCGCTGGGGAAGCTACACAGGCTCAGGTGCTGCATGGCAAAGAGCAGGGAGCCCTGTGGTCTGGGCGGATTTGCAGGGCATTGGGTGAACACCACGACGTGGCTGCTGGGATAAATCCAGTTACTGCACTCTGGTAACCAGGTCTCCTCTGCCACTGAGGCACTGGAGTCTCCATACCTACCCTGGCTCCTAAATGTCCAGGTTAGAATGTCTCCTTCACCTAGATGGGTTTGCACAACTTAGGTAATGTAGAGGAACGCAGGCAGTGAGGTATCAGCACTGACAACATGCAGCTGTGGCCTTGCCTCAGCGGCAGTGGGTTGATTGACATGGATGATGTGCAGCTGTAGCTTGTTCCTGCTAAGTGGTTAAATAGCCCTGAGGAGTGTGGGAGAGGGGGTTGGATGGAGGGGTGGTAATGTGGTCTGACCTCTGGGAGAAGGAGATCTAGCACAGACAGTAGAATCTGACCAAGGGTAAGGCCTTGTGGTAGCACAATCAGGCTAGTAGGCCGCAACACGGTTAAGAGCTTTCCAGATTTGGTTTCTTGTCCCATAAGCTTTATTCTTAGAAGAGATCCAAGACTCTATTCCTTATTTGATACTCATGATTGAAAATATTTAGGGCTTCTGTGTGCTCTGTCTTACCTTTCCAGCCTGTAGTCAGTGTGCAAGCAGTGGCAGCTGAGAGAGATGCCACCTTTCTGCAGCATGTTGTATATTCGTGATGCTGGCCTTTAGAGGCCGGGGTGAGCCAGGGTTCCCTGGAGCACAGGTGTGAGGAATTACATGTCTAATTGCAAAGAAGAGCATTTCAAAGCAGGGGAGCACACATGAGGGGAGATTGCTGGGAGGAGGGATGGCAGCGAGCCTGGGGCTGGCAGCTAAGGCAGGTATGTGTGTGTGGCTGGGTTAGGGGTGCTGGTGCCCCCTGAAATAGCTGCTCTGATTTTGGTTTTACCCTAGGAAAGTGGTGATGTGGCTCTCCTGGTAATTTTTGCCCTTGCTGTGAGGCAGGCCCTCCTTCAAACCGTGGCTGCCCAAGGACAAGGTTATCTTTGCCTTCACCCTGCTCTTGCTCCTGGGGGTGCAACTGGGGCTCAGTGGGCTGTTGTATGCTGGCATCAGCTGCATGTACATCCTTGGTTACTTGCCTCTGCTGTGCCTTTATCCTCTACTCTTTTGCCAGAGGTGCTTTTAAGAAAGAGACTTATGAAGATACTGCATCAACTAAATACGCTTAAATCAAAAACTCCAAAGGACAAAAGTTTTCCTGAGGAAAGGGCTCAGTTTGCCAAGTGATAATGAATTCACCCAAGCAAACCTCTGCAGATACTGCTTCACTGGTCTTTGTGTTGCCTCCCACTGATCCTGATGTTACCTGTAAAGATGCTTTTAAAAAAAAAGCTTTCAAAATCTACACCTACATATTCTGTCATGTTTATATTTAGAGGAGAGGCTGTTTATGGCTGCTTGCTTGTTATGGAATGTGGTTTATCTAGATCAATATAATAAGGGCAGTTTGAATGAATTAATTGTTCCATACAGTATCTATGTTTGAATTGCTTAGTTTGACTGCAGATTGTACAGTTAATTCCCCAAAAATGAATGCCTATGCCTTTCTTAACATTAGCAGAAGTCTACAGCCACTTGCACCTGGCTAGCTGAGCTTGGACTTCGTTCACAAGGATAAGGATGAAGTTTGCCTCTTTTGTGGAGGTAGGTATATGGAACATACTTCATAATTTTCCAGTGCTCAAAAGTACAGGTTGGCTGAGAAAAGTTAATTATTGGCTTCCCTGTGGTGTAGAAGAATCCTTAAACCCTTTAAAAGCCCTTTGAAATTCACAATTCTTTAAAAAAAAGTGGTTTTATCCTTTAAGTGGTTCCACATTTATTGCTTAGTGTACAGGCAAGAACTTGCCAACTGAAACATAAATATTTCCAGCTTGCTTTCTTGCTGGTCCATTTGGTCACAGTTCCTTCACTTAGAAAGACCTGCTGCATCTTAAAGCATTTGGTACAGGATTTTTTCCAAGTTCTCTGCCTGGTTCTTGTAAACTGTGACACTCTGCCTGGGGCAGGGGTGAAGAAATGGAGAGTCTCCAGCATGCCCTTGGCCATGCTGGCAGGTCTTCTGCAGGTGTTAGTAGCTTGTGACTGCATGCATTATTTATGTTTGTATTAGTTTCTTATTAAATGCACCACGAGACTGAGGAGACCAGATTTCCAGAGATGTTAGTGCCTTCATCAAGTGAAGCTATGAGGTATTAACTGCTTTTGAAGATCTGTTCTCTTCATGTACACACCTGGCACAGACAAAGGAGGCTGAGCAACACAGAAAATATGAAACGGCACAAGCATAATTACTGAGCAGTATTTTCCAAGGGCACCCTATAAAAAAAGGCAGAAATATTATAAGCTCTCCCTATTTTTCAGAAGTTGTATTTTACTGTGGCTGTTACTGGCAGAACCAAAGTCTGATCGCTGAAAAAAACCAACCACCCTGTTAAAAGTACAGAAGTTTTATGTTGTGAAGTTAAAAATACCAGCAAGGATGGAATTCTGGGAAATTTGGTGCCTGTTTAGGATAGGTGCTGCTATTTTTCATACTCTCCCTGTGATGTTATTGTTGATATAATGATGTGGGATAACTTGTGTTGCCAAACACTGTATTTGCAGACTTGGAGTCTGAAGTTTTCTTGACTACTTTATCTAGAGCCACAGAATGGCTGGTTGGTTTGGGACATGTGCGAGGGGAATCAGCTCCCTAAAAGCACAAGGGGAAAGCAGAGGCAGCTCCAGATCGTACAGATTTTTGGGACAGAGCCAGACTTACAAGCCGCCTTTCTCTCAGTCCAACATGTTCGTATTTTCCTCATCACTTGTCAGATGAGTCAGAACTCTGAAGCTTTCTTTTCCTTTTTGTAAAGAAGAATCCTTGAATAAGACAAAGGTGAAATAATCTAATTTAAGAGTGAGGAGAACTTCCTTTATGCAGTTCTGCCTCTATCACAATTCAGTGTCAGCTATTGACACTCAGTTGAATTGCAACCCTGACACCTATTTAGTTATGGCATGCTGTTTATGAACAGGCAGAAACTCTTCCCTCCAACGTTGGTGGCTTAGTGCCTTGAAAAATCTCACTCTGTAAGCACACACACAAATACAGTATAAACTAAAGAAGTGGGAAAACAGGCTGGTTGGTCTCGGGAAGAGTACATGTAATCCTCTGCAGCATGAGGAGTAACTTTTCCAGCTTTGATTAAGAGAGTCAGGTCATATGTCTCCTTAGTAGCATCATTGCAATGGCTGCTTGTGACTAAAAGTCAATTGATTAATTTCAGCTCCTCTGACTCCTCAATATCTTTCCAGATATAGAGCACCTTAGGGGGGCTGAAAACAGCCACTTAAATTGTACGTTTCTTCATCCAGCCTGGGTGTCCCTAATAGTAACTACTTGCATTTCTTAAATCCACGTTGCTTTATTTTTTTTCCTCTCTGCAATTTCCTTTCATTGCCTTGACATGCTTAAAGTAGAGATGTTGAGATTTTTCTGCCACCCTTTTCTTACATTGCTTTCCCCGTTTCCAAGATCCTGGTGCTTTCACCCCCACTCGTATTTCTGAGGGCATGGTGTGGCATGGCAGTGCGTTACTGCTTTCTAGTGTATTTATTGGAGGCACTGTAGACAAAACAGATTTACAGAGATGCCCAACAAGAACTTGATATTAGAGCAAAGTAGTTTTCCCCAGTGCGACCACCTTTTGTGTGAGAAGTAATCAATTCTAGGCTTAAAACAGAGCATCCAAGGTCTCCTCCTGTGGCAATGGTGAGCCTGGTGTGTTTTGTCAAGTGGTTTCTCTGTTTCTTTAGGTGAATATTAAAAGGCTGTACAGGCTCTTTTTTAGATAGAGGAATCATAAACCCAAGAGATTTTAAGCAAAAGGATACTCTGTTTTCCAGGAGTGAGAGAAGAAGTGGTGTTTTAATGAGTGAGATTCCTGCCTGTGTAATGGCAGGAGTGATTGCTGATGTACAGTATATTTTGCCAAGTGTTCAAATACGTGTTACTCGGTGCTAGTTTCAAAATATTGTGTGAACTTGCAGGATGCAAGAGGTGTTTTTTCCTGTCTTGGTTGTCAATTGACTGACAATAAAAAATGCTTCATTATTCATGTCCACTTTGCAAAATGATTGTACCTGGTTTTGCCAGCATGTGGCTTCTTGAGGAGCGGGGGTTGACCTCAGCTGGTGTGTCCACTGAAAGGTCCCTGCACTCCCACCACCACTTTCCATTTTCTTTTCTTGTACCTGCTGTAGGCTACCTTAGGTCACTGATACAAAGAAATATCACCTGGGTTTTGTGGGATTGGTTTCTGGCTGATTTATCTTGTCTATGTAGCAACTCAGAATAAGGAAACCACTGTATGTATCTGGTGGGAAGAGCTGGACTAGCATGCACAGCCATGAAATGGCACGGTCAGAAATGCATCCTTTTCCATGTGTCTGTCTTTTTTTTTTTTCCTGAGACTTAATTACTCTGTGCACTTTGATCTAAACTTGCAAGATTCATAAGCTACTCTTGCTGAAAACACTCACCTCTGAGACAGAATTTGAACTCCTCAATATGTTTGGTTTCTTTTATTAGTGCATTTGCAGTAGTTGTCCTGTTTCTGGCTTCCCTTAGGCTTAAGGAAGGGCCTCTTTCTTAATATAATAAATAAAAAAATCCATAAGGTATATGAGTCTTCCTTGGCAACATTTTATACGGACATCTAATATTATCAGAAAAAACAATTGATTGCGGCTGTCACTTTCAGAAGTGTAAGAAAAAGGCAAAAATGTAAGGGGTTAAGAGTTACTCCTTATATTTTAAAAGCTGCAATATAATAATGTGGTGAGACAGTTTGAAAGCAATGTTTGACAAGGATGCTCTTTTGTCCTGCAACACTTCACATTAATTGTGTATGGAGAGCTTAGTTGCAGAGCCCTTAATGATAGCTCTCAGTTCTTCTCTGTGGGTTTTTAACTTTAAGGAATTTCTTTTGAACCAGAAACTATGCAATATCTATTGAAGTGTTTCCCATTCCTTTACCTGTGTGTAAACACAGATAAAACCATGGAGGGAGGAGGGTGGCCAAAACAGGTAATGGTTTCTATGCAGTATCATTGCCGCCTCTCTCTCAAAAAAAAAAAAAAGTTTCCTAGAAAGAAGCACAAGAAGATAGGTGTTACCTCTGAAAGATCAAACAGTTTATCAGGAGTGGTATTATCTAGGTTGCCTCTAAGAAAATACAGTGAGGATGAATTTGCAGAAAAGATACAGGGGCAACCTGAGTGAGCACCTGTGGAACTGCACAGGGAAAATTATTCCTTGACTTTATCAGTCTCTGACTAATAAAAGCTTCACCTTTACAGAAGAACAAAGTTCTCTCTAAACATGCCGGTAATAGCTGATTGGTAAGGGTTTATCTGCTTCTTGTTAGCATAACTGCAGGGGCAGTAAGTCTTTGTAAAAATGTATGCTGCACAGCAAATGGAAAAGCAAGCATGGACCTGCCGTGGTGACACAATGGTTATTTCCAATACTCTACTTGTTCTCTATGGAGAACAGTTTATTGATTATGTCAAGATAGGCCTGAAATGCCCCCGCAAGGCTACAATTACATGCCACTAGTATGCTCAGTGAACCAAGCCTGGATGTTGGACTGCTAACTTGGCTATGAGTGCTGATCGTCTTGAAAAAGTTCTGACAGCCAAACCAACTCTTTGTGATTCAGAAAACGCTGACTTAGAACAAGCCTGTTTGTATACACCTAATTACTGGGACAACCACCATACCTGCGCAGGAAGAGTGATTTAATTAGACCAGCCAGTTGATAAACTAACTCTTCTAGCAGAAACTATTATGTTTAGAAAAGCATCTAGAGCCGTGTATCTCACAATAGCTGGCTAATCGCTGATGGAAATGCACACGCTCTCCTTGACGTAAAGCACACATTTCATGTTAGAGCTATGGGGTGAAATGGCTTGCTTAAAGTCTAAGCCATTTATTTTTCTGGTTTTGATAACTTGAGTTTGGAAAGCTCGTCTTCCTACATAAGTCCATTCTGTGTAAGAGTGGATGTCTTGTATACATGCCTGAAGGCTGTAGTACTGCATGATACATCTGTGATATGAGTATACAAATGCATAAAATGGTTTGTATAAAATACCTTAACACCTCAGAGTTTGCTTAAGGCTTTCTTCCTCTTCTCTGTAGTTTTAACTCTGATGCATTTACTACAGGCAGTTACCAGATTATGACCTGAACGTGTACTTCTATCTGGAATCCCATTTTGGTCTAGCCCAAATGCATAGGCATAAAAAGAACCCCAGAGCCTGCTGGGGTGGCTCATGGCATGTAAACTAGCGAACACAACCGTTCTGTCAAGTTTCTTACAGGAATTAAGTTCTTTGGTTTGGAGACATCCAAAGACAAGGATTATGCATCAGCCATTTCCCCCACCCCCCCCCCCAAGTGATTAATCAAGAATCATTATATAGAAGAGGTTCGAAGCTTATAGGCTTCTAAAATACGCCTGTTTGTTTGCATACAAATGTTCTATATCCCTGGCTGACTGTAAGCATTCAGCACTCAGGTTTGTGCATGGTGTTAACAGGTGAGAAAGTCTTTTATGGCTGAATGAGTTTCCAGTTTTCTAGCCACTTAAATATAAAAAATAATGGACTGCCAAAGAGAAACTTGTATTTCCAAATAGGAGACATTTTGAAGGGAAAGTACCTTTCTGAATGAGCCCCAGGGTAGAACCCCCTTGTGAGTGAATGTAAGTGAATCCCCAAGCAAACAGCAGTTCTGCCTGAGGTCAGTACTCCACAACCCAAAATCTGTGCCTGTGAAAACAATCCCGGGGATATGGATGTGTATTGAAACCAAGCTTCTGCCTGCTTAGATGAAATGGGAGTCTAAGGCTTAGCTGCTAAGTTCAGAACAGAAAAGGTCTCTTATGCTTAACACTGGAGTAAGCGTATTAAATGAGACTTGCTGTATTCCCCACTTGCATCCTTCTAAGCCTCTGATTTCGTTTGGACTTTGTGAGGTGCGTCTTCCTTTAGCTAAACCTTGTTAGTGTAGGAGCAAATTTTTTAGTCTTTGGGTATTTTAATTATTAAGGAACAAATTATCTGAGGCCAGTTTGTAAGAGCTCCTCCACAATGTGGGGGTGCTTCAGGAGCCGGTATCACAGACAGGAGTGGAAGGAGCACTTCCCGGTGCCTGGCGTACAGCCATTCTCACTCAACAGCATCAGGGTAGCGGGGGAAATGCTTGAGCTCTGAGCTTCCCAAGGGCCTTCCAAAAACCTTCAATTCTTGAGCTAATTCCCGGCAAACATTTTACACATGCCATAAATAATTTACGTAATTTACTTAGAAAGAGCTTTTTGAGGAATTTGTCAGGGTTGACTGTAAAGCTTTGTTTTCAGCTATAACGTGTTCTCAGTTGCTGCAGGCATTTCTGCTTGCTACAAAATTTTTATATGAAATGATTTTTATATGTCTGTTCTACCTCAGGTTACACAGCCAAGGAATAACTCTGTAAGGCTGGACTAGTCACCTCCTGAGCTACTCAAGAGATTCTTACACCGAAGCCTATCAATGTATTTACTCACTGTAAGATGCAGTGCATGTTGGCTAGTATTCTCTTGGTATTCAGCACCTCAGAGACAGCAGTAAGAGCAGAGTATGTCAGAGAAGGCTTTGGAAAGAAAAAAAAACCCTCTTGTTTATGTTCACAGTAAAATGTGTCGGGGGATTGTAAGCAAGAAGGATAGATAACTCACGCTTGAACCTTATGATGGCAGCTTCCACTATATGACTATAATTTGCTAGAGTAAGCACATCACTCACTATCCAGCCTGGAACTTGCTTTATAACCATTGTTCTTGTACTTAAGAGCACTTTATAATTATTTTTCTCAGTGGTCTGTTTTTCAACACACAAATTTGAGTTGATGTAGCAGTGAACCATATCTATGCATTTCATATACTGCATTTCATGCAAGAGGAGAGAGAAACAACCCTGGGCTGAGTATCGAGCAGACAACTATAGCAGAACTGAAGAAATAGGCAAGCAGCTATCAAAGCTATTTCATAACAGATGTACACCATCATGCACTGAGTGCTGGTATCTGAACAATTGTATGATTTATGAATTGTGGAACAGCTTATGATTGAAAGTTTTCATGTGCCCATCTTAATATCTTTTCGATCTTTTCCTTGGTGTAGCTTTAAGAAAATATCCTGACAGCATACGGTATCTTTTGACATATGACCAGCTAAACAATACAGCCATCAAAGAAAAAGATGTTAAATGAATGATGTGAAAAATGGTTCTGGAGTCTTGCAATATGCTTGTTTAAATTAGGTCAGCCCATTATGACTAGTAAATACAAAGCAACCCACAAGCTTTGACTTCTTAGGGAGCAAAAACTTGAACTGAAATAAATTATTCAGTATGCATCCTATGCTTATCTTTATGTACATAATTTTTCCTGTCCAAATAATTTAACAATTTAAAGGCCATGCTTGTATTGCTGTTTTTAGGACATCATCAGATTTTTTTCACTTGGTATGCCATTAACCTGCTGTGCTTTTGATGAGTTTATCCCAATAATTTATATACATGCCTATAAAAATAGATTTAGCCATGTTTACTGCTGTGTGTTTCCCACTCGGGTAGCTATTATAAAATCGGAGGTAGTTCAGCAGTTTTGTGAACCTACCAAATATTACCATTATTATCAACTTGTATATAGCTTCTGTGACCTTATAGCAAGCATTGTACAAACACAGGGCAAAGCCCCCTCCAAAATGTAGTTACTGTTCCAAAGTGCTTCACAGCAGATGTGTTATCAAGACTTTTGAAGGGGAATAATGAAGTACCTTTACTCTTGGGAGGAACACTTTAGAAATACCTGTAAAAGATCGCATGAAGATGCTTGTTTGAAAAACCTGAGTGATGGAAGCCAGTGTTGCGGAGTGAATGGGGAAAAGCTGAGCTCTTGATATGGCAGGAGGGATGTTAGAGCAGATGTTATTTTGCTAAGGGCTATGAAAGTAGATAAACAACTTGATGCTTTTAGGGAGGGGATGCATAAAGTGGAGCAGTGTAGTCAGCATGATGGGTTACTAAAAATGCTCTTTACATCATTGCTATGAATGTAGATCATTAGAGCAGGATTGCTTTTGCTGGGGCTGCAGGAGAACGGTGCTGTACCTGGGGCTGAAGAGCTGGGAGCATGGCCTTAAGGCAAGAGGAAAAGTTGCATTCCCCCAACTGTCCTGTGGATTAGTTCTGCATAACTTAAATTTAAGGTTATTTATAGCTGTTTTGCTTTATCTTCACAAACGTCTTTTAGGAATAAACTGCGAAAAGAGTCCTCCTAACATGTAGAGTAGGCTTTCTACCTCTCACCTACAGTGCCATTGCTCAGCAGCTCCAGTTTCTGCCCAGCATCCCAGCCACCTGCAGTGCATAGTAAAATAATTGCTTATGCTTCATAAATCACCCTTTCTACTTTTTAAGACTGTTTTTAAACAGTTTTCTGATACCGTTAGTAAACAAAGACTACAGTCATCGAAGTAAATAAAATATAAAGCGGTACCTTGAGCAGCTTATATTCTATTGAGAAGCAATGCCATGAAGTTGCCCCTTTAGATGCGTGATGGATGATAGATAGGAACTCAGATATTCAGATTTGTCTTGGGTGTTTATAATAACTGTACCATTATTAATAGGTAATGGCTTATATTGGGAGTACACAGGATTTCATGAGAAATCAGGAAACTGCTGCAAGTAAAGCGTGCTAGAAATAAGAGGTTAGAAATGGCGCTGGAAGCTGGTATAGGAGAAAGGACTATGGCTATAACCCAGTCTGGGTAGCAAGCATTGTTCTTTGAAAGGACTTTCTAAATCAAAATACAAGATCTTAGCTGAAGGGGCAGAGGTGTTGGGGTAATTCGGTACTGGTGTAGTTTAATAGCTGACAGAAACATCAGCAAATACTCAGAGCTGCTTCTGTGTGGGACTTTGTCTGATCAACAACACACAACACTATTTTTTTCCTTTTATTACCTAAATATGGTACCACTACAGGAATACTGTGGGTGTAGCAATCAAAGGATGACTCTTTCCTTGAGGAATAGGATGCCTTGATATCTTAGCTATTTGTGTATGTTTTCTAACAGAGTTGAACATCTAGTTATCTAAACCTACTGATTTGCAATAGATAAAAGGAAACACTTAACAGCTAAATGAAATGCTTACAAAACAAAACCAAAAAAATATTCCAGCAGTAAACGAATCCAAGACATTATCTTTCTATGTTAGAATGAGACTAGGAAAATATCAGTTTAATGAAATGCCACTACTAAAGTGCTCAAAAGCACCCGCACTTACAATCAATATTGTCTGTCTGTAACCCCCACCAAAACTTCAGCTGCAAATTTTTTTCAAAGTGGGTAAGGAGCCGATTAACAGTGCAGGTTTATAGAGACAAACTCATGTCAATTAAGCCCCAGGAGGGACAATCAATTAGTGTCAGTCAGAAAACCCTTTTACCGCTTAAATTAACATAATGAAAAATGGTAGTCAGTCATTCAAGGTTCAAGAAACTTTTGCCATCCAAAAATACATTCTTTTGCAATAAAAATCTTTTAGCCACAAAAATACTTATTCTTGAAAAATAGTTATTTGAAGAATCAGCTTTTGTTAGAGAACTATTATTTTCCTAAAGGATTTTTCAGTTTTATTAAACCCTTGAAACAGTGGTCGAGAAATCCTGGCTGTGTTTTTTTAGCTTTTTTATTTGTTTCTGGAAGGTATAATCAGGTTGTAGAAGTCACTGTGGTGACAGGATTGAAGCAAATAACCTGGCAAGGGGAAAAATGGAGCAATTACACTCAAACCCTTAGCACCTGCATTTAACTGGACTACAGTTCAATGTTTTGAGGTTCCTGAGTAAAACCAACAAAAATTAAATAAACCAGTGCTTCCTTACTTTGTCATCCTCCCAGTTCCTGCCTCTTGCCAACCGGCTGGAATAATGATGATCAGTTTTGGATAGGGAGGTACTTGATAAGGAGTTGGTCTGTTCTGGTGCAACAAGTCCAGCTAAGTGTTTAGATGATTTTGTTTGAGAACTCCAAGGTATGTTTTTACTTCATGTGCGATATTGTGAGACACGGCTGTCAAATTCAGATTCTCCGTGACAAATCACGTGCACTGGGGGACTGCTTTAAAAATCAGATGATTGCCAAACAGACAGTGAGGATTGATTTGTGTTGTCTTTCTGTATGGCAATCAGATGAAACCTTGGCAATGTTGCATGAAATTAGTCCCACGGTGATAGTGAAGAGGGGTGGGAAGTGCAGGAGGAACAAGGATCTCTCAAAGCTCTTGGAAATGGAAATTTCTTTTTTTTTTAAGCATTAATTTTTGCTTTACACTCACATGGTTATCATGGAAGATATTGTGCTATGAAGACAACGTTATTCCACTTTGAAAGCTCATTGCCAGGATGTTGGAGCCCACAGGACTCTGTTCCCGTCAGTCCTCTCCTCCCTGTGGCTTATGGCCATGGGAGGTTACTGATCTTCTGTAATAGCCCTGGCTGCAGCCCACTTCCAGGATTACATGTCCAGGTGGGCATTGCTGATGACCATGTCCTAGTGCGCAGCTCTGGGCTGCCTGGTCTATCTGCAGGATTGCAATATATGAGAAACTACTTTTTTCAAAAAGGCCTGTTTGTTACAAAGTTAGCCTTGAAGGCATATATCATTGCATACTGATCGCTGAGGCTACAAGGATTTTCTTTTTTTTAGGGCAAATATGTTTTCTGTTTCTTTAGGGACACTTTATTTTTAGAATATCTATCATTTTATTGAACTGTGTTGCATTGAAAATGTTTACCTTATGTATATTGCATTCCATGCTGCAGCCTGTGGCTAAGACACATATTAGTAAGCATATTGCTATTGATTTTTCTTTGTCCCCTTTTTTCCGTGTGCATAGGAAGTTGAAATATTTGTTTGCAATCTGTCCCTTACAGTGATCTGTTTGTGGCTTCTGTGCTTTGAGAACCCAATGTGCTGTTGAGGCATGGAAAAAGTGATTTTTATCATGAGACCGTTCATCACTTCAGTGAGCTCAGAGGCCCAGTGACTGTTGCGGGGTGATGATTTGGTACAAAATACCTAAGTCTAGGGTAGGCAAGCTAGTCGGAGGTAGAAAATAGTCGTGTATCCTCTGCCTTCTAGTTCCTGCTCCTGGAACAGGATCTAGAGAACCCTGAACTTTGCATCAAGCTCCCCTATGGAGCAAAGGGGACAGAGAGCAGTACACATGCAGCCCCAAAACACTCCTGTCATGAAAGGGAAGCTTTCCAAGATGCAGTAAGCAGATTTTTGCCTGCCTATCTGCTTTTCCAGAACTTCTGCACCCCAAATGTCCAAACCTGAGCTTACCATAGGGGTATATGCGCATTTGTAATGGTGTCTCAGCAGTGGTACCTGCACTTAACAGCAGGCAGTGGTGCAGGGTGGTGTTCCCCTGTGCCCAGGTCCTGGGGGCAGGTTAGATGACACCCAGCCCCTGTCATTAGCCCAAAAGCCACCCGAGCTAATGCATGTCTCCCCTGGTCTTTAGTGCTTGCGGTCATGTAAACATGCTATTAATGTAACACTCCTAAAAATGTTAACAAATTGAGTATTTTCTGCACAGCTGTTCCACTATGAAGGTTATTAAGTACTATGCAGCTATCATCAAAACATTTTTTAATTAGCTTCTTCAGCACTGTATTTAATTACAAGCACTTAGCCACAGGGAATGTTTGTGTCTGGTAACCTCCAAATGAGAGAATACACAAGCTATAACATGACATGGCAATCTACATATGTGTGAAATAGTATGAAAGGCTAAATGTTTTCACGTTGAGAGCTGTGTTAATGTCCTACATCACAGAGCAAGACCCATAGAAACACTACTGAAGAACTGACGTGAGGTGCCAAAACTCCATATGCGGTTGAATTGCAGCATGTATCTGTCTCGCATTATTTTCAGGAAATTACAGGCAAGAGTAGACTAGCTTTAGGATTCCTGTTTATTGTTGGGTAAAAATGATAGTCGTGTTTAGAGTGCAAAATGAATTTCTTTAAGCACTCTTTTTGTCCCAATATTGCGTGGTAGATGATGACCCTTTAACGTGTGGTATAAAAAAAAAAAAACCTAGTTCTTTGACCACTTAGTATTGAGGCTTCAGTGGAAAGTCATTAACAAAGTCTGGCAGGTATGATCTCAGTACAGGAGCGGCAGACAATGCTCACTGTACGGTACTAACAATACAGTATAATATGAAAATTTCTCTTAAGTGATATAGGAGAATCTATTTTCTCCTTCAAAATAAGTGACTCCCTGCTCCAGTGCGGCTTTGAGATCTGAGTAGGAAATGTAAATATATGTGTGCCAATAATTAAGATACATAATATTTTTCCCCATATGCAAGGGAGAATGTAAAAGTGACTACTCACCCTTTCTCCTTTTACGAAGTGTTTCTCCCCTTGACTTTTGCAAGGTTCCTGAAAGCTTAAGAACAGTATTGGCCATAATCTGAGTCTATTTTTACCAAGATATTATCTGTTTAATGGTAAGAGGTAAATATGCTTTAAAAAAAAAAAAAATCATAAAACCCACACTGGCTGTTTCTCGGTTTGAGACTTCCCACTCGAAGTGGTGGTTGCAGAGGAGATCTCAGAGATGTACAGCCTCTCTGGGAGGGCTCCTGGGCAGCAGCCAGGCACAGTGCTGATTGTGCACCAGGCTCGGATATATTGGCTGGGCAAGGCAAGTGAGGGCTTTCTCATTTTGTGCATGGCTGAAGATCCGCGGTGTGGTATTGGAGTCATTAGTCACAATTTAGTAAGCTCAGGTGAAAGAGTGAATGTGGAAGGTGTTCGTTTCAGGCTGTTTCCCAAAGCCAGCATCCGGGGGGAACGTGTGTCTTACATGGGGAGAGCAGGCAGAAGAGCCAAAGCACTTGGGCAGGGGTGGTCTCTCATCCCCAGAAGGCGTTCTCACCTACGCTGCCAGCTACTAGGCAGTGTGTCTCTGAAGCTGCAGAAACAAGCGATGTCCTCAGAGGTCCTATTTATCTGTAATAAGTTGTGTGGTCACTGCTGCTTCGGAGCCCTAAGAACAAGCCTGCAAGCTGTGCTGTGGTGGCCATGTTATCCTCCTTTCCCTAGGCCCTGTTTCAGGGTTTTTTCAATACAAAACCAGAGTTTGTGGCACCTTAACAAGGCAAAAAACCTCAGATGGACTTCTTGCATACCTGTGGATTTTCAGTTGTTTGGGAAAGATTTATTTTTTTAGCAGCATTCATGAAGTGTGTTTGTTCCACTTGCCCCTGAATTGCCCCAGCTAAAGCTTTTGATTGCTCTTCTTGCACCCAAACTAAAAAAATAACAATGAGCGCCATTTCAAACACTTACCGGACCATTAGCCGAATCCTTTACACTCAATTCCTTTGGCATGCATTTCACTTGATTGTGTTTGTCCTCTGAGATGCTGACACTCCCTTGAGAGTACCTTTATTCAGATGGAAAGTAGATGCAGCCATTTAACCTGTTACCGTCTTTGGCCAGACCAGACCTCAAATTAAATGGGAGCTCTGTCTGCCGCCTCCCAGGGATGCTGTTGCTCATTCTTTAGCGCCTCTTAATCAAATGAACCGATTTTGCTCACTTATTTTGCTCGCTTTCCTGCAGTGACTGGTGGTGTGCCCCACTCTTGGCTCTTCTTTTTCTGTCCCTTTTAATGAGGAGAGTTTTGGAGGCTGATTTCTTTTTGGCTGCTGATAGATTGCAGAATTTCTTTAGTTTCCCTTTCTTTGTTTCCTAGTGAGAAATACATTTAATTTCTGTCATATGCAGTAATCCTCAAACGTTATTAACAGTTGCATAGCTGGCTTCCACTGAGATAATGAATTTAATGATAAATATTAGATACCTTTAGCGTGTCGAACCACTATCAGATGTGAGGTGGTATTTTGGATAACATTGCTGGTCTCTGCTACCTGTAGTAAATGAAACACATTGAATTTCTGGGTCTGAGCTCAGGAAGTTGCCTTACCATGCTGTTCATCACTGCCTGTCTTCCGGAGTGTGGATGTACTTGTACATATTGTTTTATTATTTTATGACCTCTTTGAGCAAAAGCACGGAAATCTGTTTATCATGAGCTTGTCTGTTGTTCCCTCTGCATTGGACAATATGAATCTTTATTAAATAAGATGTAAATATTTGCTACTGCCTAAGTGTTGTTTGTGTGTTGGGATAGTTATGTTTATGAAAAGAGTATTTGAGAGAAGCCCGTTTTCGGTTTTGTTCATTTTCCCCATTATACCCAGCAACATTTGTTCTTATTTTTTTACCCCCCTGTTCTTCAATTTCTCCTCACCTTCCCTAGTGGTGTGCTTTGCCTTTGAGCTCTACTGGAGAGCCTAATGAATTAAGCAGTCCCGAGTGTGCAAATCTGGATGGTTACATGTGGGCAAAGCAAGTTTGCAGTAGGGATAGCCCATTTCTCAGATGGCAGGTGTATTGGCTTTTTTGCTTTTCACTTTTGGAAGTGGCAAGGTGAGATGTAAGATGGATGAGAACTGAGCTCCTCTTGTCCAGCCACTAAGTGGAGCGGGTTCTGCACCTGAAGCAAACTTAAATTTTATTGTGCACCTCTGACCAGGATGGAAACTCCATCTAGCCAGTGCAGTGTTTCACTGAACTGAGCTAATGGCTGTCGGGGGAGTCTGACAGGCAGCAGTACCAGCTTTAGTTAAGGTAACTACCCGAGGGCTAATGGAGGAGAGGTGTCTGAGTCAGCCTGGAAAAGTGGAATTATCTAAGATAAAAGTCAGAGCAGAAATGTGGCCCATCTGAGCAGAGGCACATAGACCTCAGCATTGGCCTTGAATGCTGCTGGGAAGTTGGGCTCAGTTTGGGAGGTGGGGGGGTGGGGTGGGTGAAAAAGCCCTTCAAATACAGTAAAAGCCAATAAAGTGATTAAAAGCAGGAGTGTGGAGGTTTCTCCATGGAATCTTTGACAAAGTGCTGATCTGACAGCCTGCACGTTTCAACATAATTGTTTCATAATTCCTATGAACCAAATTTTAACAAAAAATGGGAAAGCTATATTTTCAGTACTTTGATTAAAATGTATTTTTAAAAGCTTTTGATTTCTAATTTTCCCTTTCTGTTTTTTAAAGTTCTAAAAAATCCCAAACCCTCAAAGACATTAGAAAAAAACAGTATTTCAATGAAGCTGAAACTTTTTTTTTAAAAAAATTGACCTTTTATTTCAAATCAGAACTTAGTTAAAACTTTCAATAACTAATCATTTTTCCTTGCTTAAGAGCCATTTAATATCCATACTATTTCAGTTCTGTACCAAACTTTGCTGTGTAATCAATTTTCCATGAGAAGGATCACCTGCTTAGCCTATTGCCATGGATTAATAGTTTAGAACAAAGTTCATTCTTAAACCAGCAGGAATAATCAGAAAGTTGAATTCCTGCATTGCAGGAGAGAGCTGGCTAGAAAGCAGGGTCCTGCTCCCTCCTGACATTACGTACAGGCTTTTCTGGTTCATCAACCCAAGCAAAGTTGCATGCAGGCTGGTTGGCAGTCTGCTGTTGCTACTAGGATTTGTTTCAGTAAACTCTTTGTTTCTCCTCTGCAATAATTGTGAATGATTCCCTGAGGCTCCAGCACCCTTCAACCTTTCCCACTGTCCCCTAAAAAAGCCATTTGTTGTGATACTGCAAGCCAGTAAATACAAGGTGGGACCTGTGTGCCCTACATCCACAGCTGGGCACAGGCTTGGCTTAACCTCTTCTGCAAGAGCCACAGAGCAGGAGTCCCTCTGGAGTGGGGGCAGTGGTGAAAGGCAAGAAAATCGGAGGAGAAAGGGAGGATGAAGTGAGTGCAGTGTTTAAAACACCTTGTTTCACTCATTTCTTCACCAAGGCTTGCTTTCCTGTGTGGTGTTTGTTCTATCTAGAGGTGTTGGTGTTGTATTGAATTCTGATGAGAAACCTTGAAACGCCAGCCACGGCACCTTTTCTGGAAGTTTGTTGGGTTTTTTTTCCAGTGGAAAAGAACACCTGTTTATATTCAACTTGCTGTATCTAGTCACCTGTGATAACACTTCTTTCTTTAGCAATTGAGAACAGTGGGCTAATTTAGGATGAAATATAAAACTCTAATGAACCAGTGCTGCAGCTGCTGCATCCATTGGTGGCAAGAGCGAGGCAGACTCCCCGGATGAGCAGGGCTGTAGAAATTTGGGCAGGTCAGCGCTGCTGGCACTTGGGATGCATTTATGGGAAGGTGAAGCTGTTACCTTCCTTCCAGTTTCTGGACAGAAGCACTGGCTCAGATGTGCGGCGAGTAGTGTGCATTGTGCCCAATGCATCTGTGGTGTAAATCTGTAATAAATCCTATACTGTTGGGGCTGTAAAATTGATTTTTACGTCTTGGCAAATTTAAAGGCAGGAAAGCAGTAGGCTGTACGCTCCTCAGTGGCCATAAGCACATGCTGAGGGGTTGATTTGTCTATGGTGGAGAACAAGGAAAGGATTTCTAGACACCCCTGTCAGGACATCTCACATGAACCTAAAGAATCTATATTTCACAAGGGCAGAAACAGCCACCAGCCTGGTGGCACCTGTACAACAAAGGGCTCCCGGGGGTCGTTTGACTGGCACAAGCCTCTCTGGTTACTGCATGAGCATCACCACCACCTGGTGCGTTTTAAATGATCTTCTGCCTGTAAGTCAGCATGCTTTGTGCAATGGGTTAATGTTGGAAGTCGCCTGTAAATGACAGGGAAGTGTTGAAAATAAAGGAGTTACTGTGTGTTAGGAATTTCTTAGGCGTTAGTTGTTATTCCAGATTAGAAGGGGAAGATTCTTAGTGGTACAGTAGGATGCTTCAGTGATGGGCAACGCAAAATTGGCACCAGATTGCCTTTAGTGTTTTGGTAATTTTGATGCAGTTACGTATATACAACTGTTTTTAAGTCAAACTGATCTAGCAATATTCAAACTGGAAATTCTTACCCTCCTCTTTACAAGTAAAGGAATAAGGTACAGAGGCAAAATAACATGAACAGGTCAGTCAGTGGGTAAGTAACGCAGGTGGGAAAGAACTGGGGTTTCTCTAGAGCTAGTCCAGGAAATAATTTTTCTTTGAATAAGACAAATTACAATTAATTCTACATTTGCCTCAATCTATGCTTGTTCCAGTCTATGCAATCAAATTGTGCAGGAGGTGGCAGTGGTAGGAATTAGTCCATTATATCCTTAAAGGCAAACAGGGAGCTGGTTTTGATAAATTAATTTCTCAGACATATTAACTCCAACATAATTGAACTCAAATGTAATTGAACCCCAATGTAATCATATGCTCCTGCTGTATAAAGTAATTTCAATGTGTTTCTTATTACCTGTGAAGGACAAGTCACCAACCCAGCTGAATGCCCACCCTTGTGCTTCAGCACGCTTTTGACATCACTGGTTTCAGGTAGATCAAAACCTGGCCTTGATGAGAGATCTGTAGTTTTGGAGGTGACAAAAGCCACCACAAGGTGCTATTAAGAACAGCTTTGAGTCTATGAAAAGCTATTGTGAGAGCTCCTGTCCTCCTGCTGGGCAGCTGTATGGGGACAATAAGTAGCCATTAGCTGGTTTTTATTTTCCTGTTTTCCAAAGTATGTTTCATTATGGCTTGTTTACAATGGAAACCAAGAAAACACTTTGGAGGTGACAAATACCAAAGTAGCTTGAAAACCTGCTGAAGATCTCTGGTCCTTGGATAAACGTCTACATGACTTTTCTACAGAAAAAAAAATAAAAATCAGAGTACTGCAGACAGATTTTCAGCCGAGTAAACAGATACAGATGGGGAGGGAGATGCAGAAAGGGCTGATTTGGAAACTGATTTTAAATATCATTAGCACTTCTTAACTTTTACCATAGAGAATATATTTGCGTGATGACAGCAGGGGAGGTGAGTGTAGCACACTGTACTGCAGCACTGCTGGAGTGAGAAGCAGATGCATCTCCATTAGAAATATAGATTTTCAGGGTTTTCTTTTAGATGTCAGACCTCTGTAGCAATTCTTGGTTTGTAATTCAAGGCTATGCTCAGGAGGGAAGTATATTCATCTCTTTCTTAATGGGTTTGCACAGCTCCCATAAGTGTTGGTGGGAATTATAAATGGACTTTGAAGGAAAAATATACCTTTTAATGCTGTATTGTAGTTTCAAGTCTCAGTGCACAAGCAGGATCTGTGCACGTGTGTCTGTATACAATGCCTAGGGGACATGACTTTCAAACACTTTATTACTTGGACAAAAAAGGATGGTGACCTGTCTTGCTGCTTTGTATTAGAGTTGCAATGTTTGTGAAGAGGTAGGGGACAACTCTGTTTTACATTAGAAGTCTGGTCTCATTAAGGTTGAATGATCCTGCAGTGACCAAGTCCTTGGTACAGGGAGCAATGCTGATGACATAAACCCGGAACATTTTAGGGAAATAATAGCTTTTCTATGGAGTCAGAGGTCCAAGGAGTTTCTAGAAAATACAGCTTGCTAAAGTTTGACCCCTCAACCCACCAGTCTTTTCAAGACAAGAGCATTCATGCTAAATATCCTTGTCATTCAGCCAGGCTTGGGAAGACTAACCTTAATTCCACATGAGAAAAGAACTTGCAGAAAATACTGGCGAAGAAGTGCAAGCCTGTTTTCTCCTTTACTGTTCTCTTTCCAAATACCATGTGCTCATACCCCCGTTGGCTTGCTGAGATGTCTGCAGATGGGACAGTGAATCTCATCCATTCTCTGCTTTTGGTGGTTCATGCTGTTGCTTCACTCCTGGTCCTCAGGCTTAGAGCCAAAGCCTGTGGAAGAGCACAGGTGAGGAGGAACTCCTTCCACACTCCCACTCATGTCCCTCTACGGGAATCTGATCTAGCACAATATGCAAGATCTCAGCAACCTTTTTTGTTTTGATTAATATGCAACTATCAACAGCTTAAATTTACTGTACCATGCCTAGTTTTATCTTCAGTTATGCTGTCAAGGCATATATTCCTTGAATTAATATCCTTCTGGATCAAGCCATATTATGCATACAAATGTAAGTCCTGTGGAAGGGTAAAGAGGTGTACAGTAAAGTAAACTTTCTGTAGTAGATCGTGTCTAATACTGAGCTATTCAAGGTTCATTAGTGGTTTTTATTTCTTTTTACAAAAGGGCCAATCCCGTAGAGGTTTTTCTGAAGGAAAAAATGTTATAGAGCTTGTCTGCTGTACTCTTTGCTGTTACTGCAATTAGTTGGTCTTCTGTTACTTGTTGTAGTCTTTCAGACTTCTTCAAGGTTTTGAAAAGGCACCTTGATTCCATGAGGGAGATCTGAGCCTGTTCCTTATCTTTTTCTATAGGGGATAGTGAAGAAAATGTAACAAAGGATGAAGTATTTTCTGATTTCTGTAGTCCTGAGCAAGATGTGCTTTGAGTACCAAGAGCAATATTGCTGCACTACATGAGCATACCACCTAGATAGCATGGCCTGCTTCTCACCTGGGCTACCTTGTCCTTGCGGCTGGCTGTATTTCTGTATGGGTAGTGTTGCAATGTTTGTTTAGTTACAGTGGGAACTATAAGCTTCTTGCATTCCCAAAGTCTGAAATACGATTTGGATCAAACTGTTGCAAAACGCCTGTTTTTTATGACTTAGTTTTTTTTTCCCCTCCCTGAATGAGGTATAAATACAACTGCATTGCTAGTGCTTAGATTGGAAGTGAATTGGAGCTGATGATAAATGCAGCATTCCCAGCAATTTGTAGCTAGCTTTGTTCCCCCTGGTCCAGAGGAGGAGGCTATGCTGTTGCTCAACCACACTGACTGTAACTAATGAGGAAGCCAAAGCCCCTTATCTCAGCTGATAAATCCTCATCTCCTTATATCTGTCTTCAGCACTGTCACTTGAGTGCTTGATTCTGCTACTGAATTTCTCTCAGAAGCAGGGGGTAACCTTAGACTTGCTGAGCACAGGAACTACATACAGCATTTCATGCAAGACAACCTTTACAGAAATGCCTCCAACTTAAAATAACTGTTCCCAGTCCTCTAGCAAAATGCTACTCTATTATCTGTTTACTACTTTGGGACCACACAAACAGCTGTAGTTGTGAAAACATGCATCTCTTGCTAAAGGACGCATTATCTCTCAGACCCACGAAGAAGTGCAGTCAGTTCTGCAACCCCAGATGAAAATACAAAACAGAGCAAAGTCCAGGAAAGGCCTCCTGTGGGAAAGTCCCTGGAAGCATCTTCCCATTTTTTTGGATGATCAAAGGTAATAGCTTTAAGTGCTATTTTTAAACCAACTGTCTATACACCTCATAATAACCTCATTTAGACCATATTTCCTGCATTTACTTATGAAAGTCATGAGAGCCAATCTAGTTATCAAAAACCTTACTGCAGTATGTCTGCAAATTTCCACGTGCTCATCAGTGTCAGGAATACCTTTTTTTGGTGACTGGGTGAATTTGTTCTCAAGACATTCATGCAGTCTATGTTCACATTTGTCTCATAATTTTAAGCACTGTTCTAATACACTTCCAAGTATAAAAGCAAGGTTGACTGATCTTTAAATCTTTGGACCTTCCTTCTGTCTTCTATTCGAAGAGTTGATGTTCTCTTTGCCCTTCCCTGGTCCCCCAGGATTTCCCTGTCCTCCGAGTTCTTAAAGACAGTTGCTAATGGTTCTTAGATGGCTTAAGTTAATTCCTTGATACTTGAAAGTGCATTTCATTTGTCCCTAAAACCTGACTGTGTGTAACTTAAATATTCTTAAACCTTCCTGTTCATACTGCTCTCCTACGACTTTATCTCCCACTTAAAATTAATTGTTCAAGTATCTGGCTTCAGTGAAAACTGAAGAAAGGCTGGCTTTTGGATACTTGAGCTTTTCTGCATTCCATTATTTGTTTGAGTAAAATAAGAGAGCTTAATGGTTCTTTATCTCCAGTTATGGGTGATGCATTTCTAGAACTTTTTTCTTGTTTTCATTTACTTTAGTAGCTGGTTATAACTTGCTTTGTGCCTCTGCCTTTCGATTCTATGCCTACGTACTTGTGCTATTCTTTTACACCTGTCCTTAATTATATTTCCACTTTCAGCACTATTCCACTTTAAATAAATTGTTTTTTAAATTATCTGGATGGTTAAAGATGTCCTGAGTCTTTCTTCCATTTTCCCTGCATCAGGATTACTGGATATCATGCCCTTAACAGGCTGTCCTTTAATGCCAGCTGTCCTGCACTTGTAGAGTTTTTTTGGTTGTTTGTTTAACCCCAGGGACTGTCTTGACTATTCCTCTAAATCTGCTGACATTTCCTTTTAATGTACATTTCCCTTGTTCTGTGAATGTTTGAATCTTCTGCTTTCAGATTTTCAGCTAACAATTCTTATTCTCATTCCTTCATTTTCTTGCTTCTGGGAGAAGATATAGCCCAAAGTCTAGGGGTGCCAATTCAAAGTGTGGAAGCAGAGAGTGCTAATGGTGTCCTTCAAGAACTATTTTGATGGGCAAGTGTGTCTACAGTTTGGTCATACCTCGCCATTGATATAAGCCCAAACCCATCATTTTAGGTGTTTAAACTGGCTGCATGAGAAACACAACTGCCACCTGAGTCAGCGTATACAACTTACGAAAATCTGTCCTATGAGTTCAAAAAGCATGACGTCCTGTTCACTGTGGTGCTATGCTATGTAATTTCTCTGTGCAGTGAGTAGATGTCTTGGTTTTACTTCTTTTTTATAAGATACTCAAGCTGTTGGTTATGTGCAGGTAATAGCCAGCACATGTGGGGAGGACTGAAGGGGTCAAACAGCAGGATGGCACAGGGAGGGGAAATGTCAGCCTTGGCCCTGGTCTGAACAGGATTTCTTATTTCATTAAAGTATGAAATAGGAACACAATGAGACAAAGTCTCTGCTGATGTGCATCACCTCCCCTTCTCCTGGATGCTTTTGTTTATGTGAAGCCTCCTTGTCCTTCCCATGCCTTCCTATGTCCATCCCCAACCAGCTCCCTTGTGCTGCAGCTGTTCCTGTCTCCTTCCTTCCCCACCTCGGAGCCCTCTGCCAGCAAAGCCACAGCTATTTCAATAACTGCAGCTGTGCCACTGAATTGTAACACTTATATTTTCTTTGGAAAACTAAATTGAGATATGCCTAATGATCCCAGGAGAAGGATCTCCCAGCACAGCTTAATCTAATGGAAATTTAGAGTGGCAATCTGGTGGGGGCAGCAAATGAAGCAACGCTGGAAATCCAGGGTTGCAACAGCAGCTCAAATTTAAAATATAAAATATTTCTGGCTCCCTGTATCTGCATCTCACAGAGCTATCAGTATCAGCTTGTTCTGTAAGCTTAGCTGTCTCCTCGTCTGAAAATCCCTCCCAGAAGCTCCTTGCTGCAGACCTATTTGCCAATTAGCCTCCTGTTGCTGTTGTGCGCAGAGACATTGTTTTAGGGAAATTCAGGACTTTTTGTTCCATCTCTGGGAACGAGCTGCCCTGCTTTTGCCATGCCCAGGCAGCCTCCTTGGCCTGCTAGGACCAGAGTTCTGCTGCCTCCCACCATGCGGGCAGCTGGAGGAGGCAAAGCAGTCGTTTCATCCCAGGCCATTCAGTCCCTTTTGTTATCAGACCAAAATGGGATTGCTGTGCCCTGGGGATCTGGGAGGGATGTGTAGACACATCTGCATCTGTACTGACCCTTGGCTGATGTCTCTGCTCCATCAAAGCTGTACTGCTGCCTCATTCCATTTTTTCCCTCCAGAAAAACAAAATCAACAAAACATTGACTTCTCCACTGGCACCACAGAGGTGCAGGGAGGAGGGGAGCCTCCTCTGAGGCTGCGTGGCTGTTGTTGGTCAGCACAGTGACCATGGAGCCAGATGCGGGGACCAAGTCACACCTTCCCCTTCAGTCACCTTGGGCTGTTATCATCTTTGGAATCTCATGGAAGAGAAGATGCTGCAGATGAAAGCAATTTTGCCACACTTCTGCGCACCTAAGCTTCTCCCCATCTTGTGTAAAGGCACCTTCATGTGCATGGACTGAGAACCGATGTGGTCCCGGTAACGCACGGTTCATTCTACTGGTGCACAAGGAGAAAATCACTGTGCAAGAGCTGGATTTGTTCTTACAGCTGAAGTAAATGCAAGTATATCTATCCATAGCTTTATGGTTCAACCAGCAGGATGTGGAGGGGAGAATTGCTTGTAAATTGCAAATGAAAATGTTTTAATCTCTATAGATTTGGCACAGAAATAAGAAAAAAAGCAGGGTTTTATCCCCTAGAAGGTGAAAAAGATTGCCCATTCCCAAATTGTATTAAATTATAGAACTAATCATGTATTATTCTCTATTATGCAATACATTCCCTTCCCTCTTTCAAAATCTTCAATCCAGTGTCCATTAGACTTGTTTCCCAACTCGGTTACTGATAGACAGATTTGTAGCTGTAATCACTTGGTGTTAAAATTGTCTTTTTTTCTTTTTCCTTGCACCTGTATGTCACACAGCCACATCTTTCAGTAGGCTGCTACTAGTAGGTTTCTATCTATAATTTGCATATTGGAAGATGAAATGGGGAGATGTTTAATGTTCCCTGTTAGTTTTTTAATTAAGAAATTAATACAACAAGCCAAGAAGACCTTGAATATTGTGCCTGGGCTAAATATGGATAGAAACACTTTGAATTTTTTTAAGTGAGCCATGTCCCTTTCCCATTGCTGTCAAACAGGCAGTCCTGGAACCATTAATGCACCTGAATGATTTTACTTAGGTGAGTGGTTCATATTGATTGGGATTGGCACTGGATTAATTTGGCAGTTCTGGAGCGCTCAGTCAGGAGTTCTTAGGAACAGGAAAAATTTTAACTTACATTGGGTTTGCTCTTTGGCAAACTAATGTAGGGGAGCTACCTTTTGCTACCACCTATCTGAAACCCAGTGTTAATTTTTGTGGTTTCTAACCATAGTCACTGCTTTGAGATGATTGGACTATAAGGTTTGGTATTCTCTGCATCTTTTGTAGGTTTTTAATCATATATTTGCATTGCAAAATCACTTCTAAAAATCTAGATTTATTAAATACTTTCAGTGGTCTTTGTGTAGCTGTAAGCATGTAGGAAAAAAGAAATTTATGGAATTGTACTCAGATTTGTCTGCAGGCTGACTTGGCTGGGCCATACTGGATCAAATTAAATCTGTTCAACCTCCTTCCAGTATCTGGTTATTGGTTTATGGTGGAACTCAAACTGGGTGTATTCACGGTATTTAAGAAACAGAACTATAGGTTTCAGTGTCTGCAAGTGGAATGATGACGTAGATTTTGGAGTACAAATACATATAGACAGGAGAAGTATGTGGATATGCTGCCACTGAGTTTTCTAAGAAGACTTTCTAGCATAGGTGGTAATTGTCATGCTGGATGACAAAGTGTAGTGACAAATAGAACCACTTAAGCCTAGAAGTTGGTATTTTTAGCATATTTAAATTATTCAAATCTAGTTACTTCTAACTTTAACCTGCTGCCATGGCAATAGAGCTATATATTAATAGACTTAAGTGTGGTTGACTAATCAGCTGCAAAGTCTGCCTACAAGGTGGTTTTTGTTCAACCAGCTCCTTTCGCATTGCAAGAAGTGGTGTGGAGACATCCCGTCCGGTTTGGCCAGCCACATGGTTGCTTCATCAGTCACACAAGTGTGTCTTTCCCAAAACCTGTAGAGGATAACTTCAGAATATAGATGGCTCAACTTCTCCGCATTTTTTTTTTTAAAAGATAACCATTTCCCCACTGTGTACTTAAAGCAGATATTTATGCTTTTGACCTAAATGGGAATTACTTTTACAAGTTCGTGACTCTGGTAGTACAAGAAGAGATGTTAGAAGAGCTGGAGCTCTGCGCATGCAACTTTTCAGTTCTAGTTTCCTAGCAGAAGGGGATTTTCCCTTGCAGAGCTGCTGGTTCTGCTTTAGCATGGTCAGTCCCTTCCACTTAGATGGGCTCCTCCTTTTGCAAGAGCTGAGGGATTCAGCCCTGTCTCTACACCGGGGCCTTGCTGCTGTTCTCAGCCACTGCTGCTCCTTACTAAATAGGGTTACAAGTGCACCTGATAGAAAATCAGACCTCTTCCTGACAAAGTATATTTTCAACAAGCTTCATCTCTCAGTGTAGTATGCTTTATTAGTATATAGAAATACTGTCCTTGTGATTAGATGTTGCATGCTGAACATCATGCTGTAAGGTTCTGCAGTCCATGCTCATACAACTGCTGATAAAGAAAATAAACCCCCAAAGCTTAGAGCTGAACTGCCCTGTTCAGTGCGTTAGAGAAGGAATTGGATAGCAATGATGCTTTCCTGAGGGCACCTCTCCTGGATTTGGTGTTACCCCCATCCTGGGTCAGGACGTTGATAACTCACTTGGTGCTGCATTTTTAATTGAACGATGACCTGTGTGTAACAGGTAACCAGCATATTTGCATTCCTCATCACTGGGTTGTGGGACTGTCACTTAAACTGTTCTTAGTACCTGGAAATGCAGTATCCTGCACCTCATCCAATAACCTTGGAGAAAGTTTCGATAGGTTTTGATTTTTATTGGTTGGAGGATAAACAATACTCTTCCACTCTTCTCATGCATCAGTCATATTTTTTTTATGGTTGTGCAATTCTTAAACAACCACTGAGACTGTAATCCCACCCTTGACCTTGCTTAGTTTCAGAGCAGAGACTTGGAAATCCAAGCTGCAATTCTGTCTCTTTACTGCCAATTTACTTCCATAGGTTTCTGAAATATTAGTTATTGCAAGCACAGTTATATTTAATGTGTCTGTCTTCTCGGCTATTTCTATTTCCATTGTAATAATACCCGTTAGAAAAATTCCCAGTGTAGCCCCAATTAGTCTTAACAACCTGTCACCAACTAAATAGCTCTGAGATCCCTCTTTTCATCAGAACCATGCCATGCATTCAGGAAAATCATAGTCAAGACACCCACCAACAAAAAACTGATAAAATAGCTAAAACGTACAGTATTTTTCAGTAAGGAAAGAAACCATCATTTCCTTTAAAAACTATTCCCCAAAATGAAACCGTAAGTCAGTTGAAGTCAAGAGATTAATAATAAACCCATAAAAGATTTGACCCTGAAGTTTTAGGTCATTAGTTGAAAATTATTTATGCTGTACAGTACTTTAACCTTTCTTCCCTCTTGTCAGAAACAACAGATCTAAAGGAGTGAACTGTAATCCTTAAAACAAAAATCTTTGGATTTACCTAGTCCTGTAAAAGCTTCTTATTCACAATACTCAATAAAAGCATTTGTCAAGTAGGTGAAACCAGAAACTCTACTTTCCAAAATTTGTGAATAATAATTAGTGCAAAACAAAAGTGTCAGTTTAAAAGGTTTTTGGAACCTTTCCAGTAGTGATCAGTATTTACATACTCCTCACCAAAACGGAGGCACTAAGCAATCTCACTAGTTCGGACTGTCTGGGGTAAGTAAAATGAGGACAACGTGAATCTGTACGAAGGAAAAAAGTTTAGGGCTGGTTTCCAAACACCACCCCTGCCCTTGCCCCCAGGGAGCTTCCAAGCAGGCTGCTTGACTTCTTACCTGCTCTGGCCCTGCAGCCTCATATATGAGGCTATACTCCTATTTACTTTAATAGGACTTTCATACCAGCATGGATAAAAGTTTATGAATCAAGGCATTAGCTGATATTTGTGGCTTCTCTGTCAACTGATTTCTTGCAGACCACAGCCAGATCTGGTTATGCTGGGAAATGTCAAGTCAGCTCTGATATTAAGACATTTCTCCTCTCTTGTTTGTTCCAGTGAATAGCTGCATGATTTTTGGACAGCTTCTGACTCCTAACTGCATATTCATATGTTCAAACAGTGAACTCTACATCTGAGATGAAAATCTGCAGACAGTTGTAAGGATGTTCCCCTCTGCGCAGCTAAGGGACGAGGTGAACTAGGCATTTACAAGCCCCAGGTTAAGCAAACCCAAAGGCATTTAGGAATGAAAATACAGGTTCTGCCACTTGATGTTAAGGGCCCCATTGAGTACATGATAGCAGTAGACTGTGTGTCAGAAGGCAGTCGTGATGCTGAGTCACAGCTATAAGTGGCTGTGTTTTTTCCACCAGTCTGCCTTCACAGCCAGCACTTCCTATAGCAGCTATAGGAACGAACTGGTGTCGTGCATTTCAAGACGTCTGCAAAACAATTCCAGTCTTGCTAGTGTTTATTTTTGTTTTCAGACGAATACATCAATGTTTCTCTTCCACCCGCCTCTGAATTTTCCATAGCATGTTGGTTTATTGATGCTAATATTCACCAGGATAAAACCTTTGTAAATATTTCGCAACGTATGCGTGAGCCTCTCTGTGGGATCTCTGTTCTTCTGTGTTCGGTGTAGGAGCCCTCACTCAGAATGTCACCCCAGCAAAGCAAGGAAGGACATCTTTCATGCTTTCTGCCTAAAGAAAAGGGCTGAAGTCTGACAAATGAATCAAGAATTCTTAATTTCTTTTTTTTGTATGGAAAATAATTCAAGAAATTATTTATGCTTTTTTACCGTGCAATATTGGTAATGTGTTTTCTGTGTCAGTGACAGCAGTAGCCTTTGATTAAAAACTGCATAGCCTTCGGACATAAATAGGCTAAAGAATTTGGCTGTTCTCTTTGCTAGCAAATGCAGGCCTACGGGTTATGTTCCTGGGTGAGCATTTGCTGTGCTGTTCTACAGCTCTGAAGAGCAGCAGCACAGTGACCTTTATTTTTCTCTTTTGCTATTCTGTTTCTGTACGTTTTTTTCCTTAACGTTCATCTCATGGTACTGATGCTGAATGCAGATTATACTGATGCTTCATTCCTCTCCATTATTTTCAGATAATGAAGTCCCAAATAAACATTCTGGAATTCTGTGGACGTGGTATGTGATGGGCCTATCCCTGCTTCAGTTCCTGACCCCAAAGGAACATTAAAAAGCTGCTATTGAGTCAGATCTTAGTTTTTTTTTAACTAGAAAAAAATCTCCATACCTAAGGAATTTAAATTCATATTATTCAAGCATCTGAAGCTTGGTGCAGTACAAGTGTTTGGTGTAATTATTACTTGTAAAGTGGTAGTAGCAAGTATAGGAGCACCAGCAAATTCCATTGAGAGCTGTTTGACTCCCTATACAAAACACAGGTGAAAAAATGTTGCTAATTAATGCCTATGAAGTATTTGCTTATAATTATATCTGTCTCCAAAGACTGCATTTTCATTTTGCTTTGCAGTGCTGGCTCCGACTCTAGAAAGGAAGGGAAAATGTGCTCTTTATGGCTAAAAGTGCTTTTCTAAAGTGGATATTTAGTGCTGCTCTTGACAGGAACTTATTCATCCAGAGAAAGTCAATAGGACAACTGCAACAGACCCAGCAGGATCCTTACACTCAATACTAATGGCAACCAGGCTTGGTCTGGAAAAGCAAAAGCACAGAGAAGCTTCTATAATACTAGAGGTTACCTGCCCTTTAGTTCTGATTTTTGCCTTTTGTCTCTTCTGCATTCCATTATGCAAAGGTGAATGTGATGAAAACCAAAAGCAAGGGTGGGGGGAAGAGTAATGACCCTTGAGAAAGCTGAAACGTGTCAAAACTACCGTTGCTGTCAAGCCCCATGAATAGTTAAAGAAGCCCTTTCGTTAGGGAGTTGTGTATGTTGAATGTATCCCTTTTTTCCCTTAAAAACCCACCCCTAGAAAATAAAACTAGACTTATTATTCAAATGCTGTTTTATCAACCCCTATTGAAGGAAGCACTCTAATTTTATCGACTTTCTTTCTTTATTGTGCTTCCTCCGTGCCTTTTTTCAGTTAACTGCTTGGCTTACATTTTTGCCTTCTGGGCCTGGACATACAAGAGGGACACGGCAAAAGCTTTTTTTTAATTATTTTTTTATTTCCCCCGATGTGGTTGTGGTGATGGAGCTGTGCTCTGCATGCACTGCTCACCGCTTTGAGAACATAACCCGAACTGTGAGCTGCTTCTGTGGGCTGCTTGTCAACTGCATAATTTAAACGTTAGGAGACTGGAAGGAAGCGAAGGGTCAGCAATCAATTCTGCAGTCAAATGGCTCAGGGGACTTTATTTCTCTGAAAGAGGTAAACAACTCTTCCTGTAGTGGGGCTGGCATGGTGGGGAATGCTCGGCAGAAGGGAGCGAAGGGGTCTGGAACTTTATGGCTGAAGAAAAATGTGCTCGAGCACTCGCATATCTATCCTGTCTCCGTTTCCTTCCATATATTTCTTCTTTCAGCCCCTGCAAGAAGAGCCTAGTGCTGGGTTTTTGCCTTTTCTCACAGTGGGTTAGAGCTCCTCCTCGCCCCAGCAGCCTGGTGGGATTGGCTTGTCTCTCGCTGCCTAGGGACTAATTAAACATAATGGGCCTATGCAAGGATGGTTCTACGATAAAAACCACGCGTTCTGGTTGCAGTGACTTGTGTGTTCCAAGCGGGTTTGCACCCCAAGGGAAGAGGGGGTGCATGGCTCAGCGCTCATAATGCAGTGCTGGAGTTTCCCCCTTGGAGCCAAGGGAAAATGGAGAGAGGGAAAGGGAGGGGCAATGGAGAGAGGGAGAGAGTGGAGCAGAGTGTGAGGATAACGGGGAAGTGGTTTCCTTAGCAACAACAGCGCTTTGGATGGTTTCAGAGAAAAGTACAACCGGGTACAAAGTACCTGATTAAAATTTATTGCAGGGGATAGAAGCAGCGCAAGCTGTAGCAGATGCAGTGTGTGCACAAGAGTGGGTGCTGGAGATGTAGAGTGATCTGAATGATTTCTGCATTGTCTGGACCATCTTCTGCGCACATGGAGAAGAAAAGTTTTAGGAAGTGGCAGGTGGGTGAAGGTGGCATGACCAGACTCTGAAGGCACACAAAAATTCAAAATTAAATGCATGCCCTGGGTTCACAGTTCAGGCAAAACATAAAGCTGCCTCACCTAGAAAAAATTCTAGAAGAATGTCCTGCTGCAAAAAGTTACAAAAGCCGCATTTAGCTTGGAGACAGATATTTTTATTTTTTTTCCATTGAGATGGACCAACTTTTGGCACTAGTAGTTTCTAACTGTCCTACTGTGCTTCTATTTGTGAATTTAATTTTTTTCGTTTACCAGTGTGATAAATAAACATCTCAGCCACACACTCTTAAGCCAAAAATAATTGCTTCTTTTTATAGTAATATACTAGGTCCAGTGGCAAAAGAAATGATATTAATATTTAGACCTCTGCTTTTCCCTAGGATTGCTGTTTGATAATATACCAGGTAGATGTTGTCTACTTATAAGTCATTTAATTAACCAAAGATGTTGACTAGGTTGTTTTTAGTAATTTATATATTTTATATTTGACAACTCCTGTTTTTGAATTGGAGTAAGATGCTCATTTCTGAATGTGAATACTTAAGCCATCATTTAGATGCCTAAGAGTCCATTTCAGACACTGAAAGTAAATGTCAATTTGATAGTCGTGTACCTTGCTCTGTGCTTAAGTTTCCTCATCTGTAAAATGGCTGTACTATGTTCCTATCTCACAGGGATGTTGCAAGGTTTATTTCTATAAGAAATATAAAATGTTTGGAGTTGCTTGTATGGCTCTGTAAGTATAAAATATTATTACAGGGAGAACTTCAAAAATTTGGAGTTTTGTCTGAAGTCTTGAGTCTTCAATACTGGACTCAAAAAGTTATGACAACACCCTTTCATGCAGTATTCCTGTCAGGTTTGCCTTCTGTGCGTGTGCTGTGGTGCATAGAAAATGTCTGCAGTGAAATGCAACTCTGTCAAATGTTTCTTGGTTCATTTTTGGTTTTTAGATCTCTCAGATGTTACAGGTCGGAGCAGATATGATGGGTAGATAGCTCAGCTGACCTGTGAAGCATAAGTTATAAAATAAAAATCTGAGCACTCGTTGGACCAGACTCCTCAGGAATTGCATATCATAGGAAAACTCACTTGGTCTTTTTAAGCACCTAACGTTCAATGTCCTATTGCAAAACCATATGTCCTTAGAGCGATACAAAACATTGGGAAGTTCCCCTGGCTTACTGAAATTCAACAGGGTGTAAGTGCCCTGCTCATCCACCTCCCTGATGAGCACATGTTAGCATTTCCAACTGAAGGCAGCAAGGGGAAGGCTGTGCAGCCTTGCACGGTGCCATCCGTGTAGCCCCTGTGCTGTCCCACTTCAGGCCCTTCCTGGGAGGCATTATCACATTGTGCCAGTGAAGTAAAGAAACAGTCGCAGATAATGAGGATCTGGTTTAATGGATCAAAACCAACACTGTATTTTAGCAGTTGGTGTTGAAGGTAAACTTCTGAATCCAGAAGTACCAGCGAGAAATAAATCAGGCAGAAAGGTATAATAGTAACAAAATAGCCAAGTTCTAGGCTAGTAAGTCAACACAGACCATATCTGAATGTTTTCAAGGTATATTTCTTTGATCAGCCTGGTTTTCTTTGAAAATATTTTTTTTTTAGTTATTTCTTCCTCTTTTTACTAATACCAAAAGCTTTGAAAACAGCTGCTACTTTGATTGTTTTGTTTAAAAAATATCTGTTAGGATGCTCAAAAAAGAGTTAATTAACAGTATTGCAATTTCCTAAATTAATATGATAATCATAAGCTAGCAGACTTCAAAATAACTAGCATGTCAGCAGCAGACTAATGGGGCTTTCTGCTTCACAATCTTGTTACTAATGATAATACGGGGATAGCTAACAACTGTAAATATTTCCTAAATTTGAGGAAATATCCTCTTCCTTACGCTCCTCGAAGCAACCAGAATGGATCAGTTCTGTCTATGGCACGGTCAGCCTCAGTACCGTAATGTGAATCTGAGATCCTTCGCTTGGCCTAGCTGTTCTCCTTCTGGACCAACTGGACCAGCTGGTCTACCTGCTGTCTCTTTACATATCGCCACTGGGCTGCCCCTTACAAGCACCAGGCTTGGAAACCTTGCCGGGGGAGGGGAAGAGTATGGGAGAGGCTAGTGGCGGATACCGAAGATGCACATGCCACTGCAAGTGCTGGTGTTGGTTGGTGAGTGCAGTGCCGACGTGAAGCTCTTCTTCCCGCTTGTGCAGAAGTTGTGACCCATTGCTCCTCTGCATCCTCCACCGCAACTCCTCTCCCATCCCTGGCCACCACAGAGCTCCGAACGAAGGCGAGATGAATTCCATAAAGCTTTTAGTGTTACTGCTCGTTGTGTTGTAGTACCGTGTATGATAGATTGAGACAGCAGGATTAAGAAATAATTTATTATAATCTTCATTAATTTAAAGTCGCCATTTGATTTAATGAATTGAGAGTTTATCGGAAAAGCTTTTATCCACGGTCATTGACTCGAGTTCCCTTGGCCTGGCTTCTGGAGATGCACTCTGATAACTGGTTTGAGATCAGGACAAGTGGTACAGGTCAATTCTTGTTTGCATTTCTAACTAGGGAAAGTAGCAGTCAGGGCTGCTGTCTGACATGTCTACTATTTATCTTCTGGGTATATATATATATATATATATATATATATATTTTTTTTTTTAAAGTGGTATGGTATAGGAGGTAACATGACCTGTTGGGAAGGCCTGGGTGTTAGAAGAGCTAGAAGATGCATATTCAATCCCTGTCTTTACCTTTGAGTTCCTAAGTAATTGTCTAGATAATCTTGGGCAAATGAATTTTCTGTTTACCTATTTCCTATCTATACGATAAAGAAATATAAAAGAGCATTTTGAAATAATTTCCTTGCCAAAGGTAAACCAATTTTTGAGGGCATGTCAGTAGATTGACCTGGTACAGGGGACACATGTATCAAAAGATGCCTTGTCTATGTGTTTTATTGATCATTTTAATTTACAAAGTCTACTATACTGAAAACTTATTCTAAATAAGACTAGCTCCAAAAGTCAATATAAGTTAAGCTTTCAAATTAATAGTTTGTAGCTTTAACTTTTATAAAGTGGTATAAGATAGCTGAGACAAGTAACATTAAAATGCAAAATTAATGTTTTATATTTAAATTGACTGCTCATTATATGTAAATCCTTCTATTTTGGGTATCCACCCAAACAAAATAGGAAGAAAATGAAGAGCAGAAGCTGAAAAACATGAAGATATACAACAAAAGTTGATTTGTGGGGTGTGTGTGTGTGTGTATATGTACAAAAAACTACAGTTAGAAGAAAGTAAAAGACCCTCAGCGTGAGTGTTGCTTACATGCTACATTATTTAAGTTTCATTTTGGATATAGATCTCAAGATACTGGATAAAAACAATGGATGTTGTTTAAAATACACCTAAGGCTTTCCAATAGATTTTTATTACATTTGATCCTTAGGTGAGATCTGAGCTATATTATACAATTAAAATGTAAACTCTAACTCCATGAGTTCAACAGCTTAAAAATTGTAGAGGTATTTCTGCTACATAGGGAATGGCACACAATTCTAGTAAACTATTAGAACTGTGATCTTTATTTATTTATTTTGTATGGTTTTACTTTATTACTGGGTTCAGATATTTTGGTTAATGACACTCTCTTTTCCAAAGGTGTACCATGGAACTCCGTTTTCCTGCCTATGTGGTCCAAGGGGAATAGATGAGAGAAATGTATTTTCCTTTCATCAAAGCAGGAATAAACTTACATCCTCCAGTTTGCACCACAGGTCTGTTGCATATTTTATATCTCTCTCTACTAAAAATCAGTAGAGAACAGCAGAAGTACGGACCATACAGCAGAGATCTAAACTGCACTTGAACGTGGGTAAGAGAGAAGATTTGTCCTTATCTGTGGCACTGTTAGCAATGCCAAATTAAACAGTGATGTCAGGATGGTGATTCCATCCTCCACCCTCACCCCAGGGTGATGCTGATCCCTGCCTCTCTCCAAGTGCAGAAGGTATTCATTATTAGCATTCCTTGCCACTTCTGGTTATTGCTACTGAACACACTAAGCAGCTCTAGCTAGTTTTTTTTAATGTGTAAGAGAGAGGGTCCTGTTCAAATTTGAACAAATTTTCTCATTCTTTAATAGATGGCGTGAAAACATTTATCGCATTGGTTTGTGTCACGGGAAGACTCAATTTAAAGCTAAAACATACCACCCCTGAGCACATAGCAGAGAGGTGTCCTCTCTGATGTTTAGGGACCGGGCTAATTCAGGAATTGTCCAGTCTGACCCCATGGCATCGTGGAAGTGACCTGGAGAAAATGTGGTGTTCAAGGAGGGTGCGTTGTGGTGGGAGGGGAGGGGGAGGAGGATGAAAAGCAAGATCTGAGGAGGGAATGAAGCCTGGCAAAATAGCAAAAGGTAAAGTTTTTCAGCAGAGCAGAAGAAATGCCTTGTTAGCAGAGGATATGCAGAGCATCTGGCAGCGCAAATAGCGATCGGGGCTGGCAGTGGAAGGGAAAATCCCTGAGCCAGAAAGCGGGAGGTGCCCGAGGCGCAGGGGGAGGCCTGGCAGGGAGAGCCAGAGGGTGTCTGGATGGATGAACTCCTGCACAGTCACCATGACTAAGAGAGGGTGGTTATGCTGAAGCTCCTATTTGATTTTTTTATCTTTACTTTTATTAATGCAATGTAATAGAATTTCTCCTCTCCCATAACATTTTATATGTATCTATGTGTGCCCGTGTATTAGATGTATGCATATATATTGCCTCCAGACTAATTTCCCAAGGAAAAAAAATATTTCTCAATTTACAGGCAGGATTTATAATGTTTTTTTCAAAGGTAACTTGCAAAACAAGTTGGAAATCAATGCATCTTCAGGCCCTCTCCCTTCTGAATAAAAGAGAGGATGTCTTCCCTGAACAGCTCCTAGTCTTGTGTGATACTGTAAAGTTACTGTGCAATGAGGGAATTCAACTTTCAGGGTGTCACCACCATCAATAGTCCTAAATATTGAGTGGTTTACTTATAATTCTGACATTAATCTTTATATGAAGGCAACACCATACTGTACATCAAAATCTGAAGGGGTGGAAATCAAAGAAATTTTTCATGGGACTAGGAAGCATTTGATATGACAAATACTTCATAAAATTAGAAAAGCCTTATCATTTAAAAGATGAATTACACTGAGTTGTAACTGCCCTGCTGTGCTTTGCATTCTGTCTGCTGATATCTAGTATTTCAAGTGCATATATCATCAGCCTCCTTATCTCTACTTTACAATCTTTTTTTTCTTTTTTGGTAGTGTTACAAAATTTTTGCTGATCACTCATCTTTAAATTTAGTTTTGGAAGTGTTCGGTGGTTAATTTAAAGTATGCTTTAGGTAACATTTAAGTTCAAATTGCTGTTCTGGGATTTCTGGGGAGGAAAACTTTATTTTATATACTGTCTTCCTCCATGAACGCCAGGGAAAACAGATCTTGGGTACAATTCACACATGACAAGAAAAGATACGTTTTATTTCTCTGTAATTTATCATCTTCTGTATGATGGAAAGCCTAGTTTTCCAGAAGAAATATCAGGGAGGAAAGAAAACCCTGAGACAAACTCATATTCAACAGAGGTGAGAAACTCAATGACCAAAAGACAAGCTTATTTCCTATATTTCTGATGGACCTTGGTCTACTAGTTCCAAATTCTAACGGGGATGCTAAGGTACCCTGCTGTGTAATTATTGTCTGGTGTGTGGCGGGCTTTGGGGAATGATGTTATTCCATGAAAAATCTGTTTAGACATTTCCTAACACATCTCAAATGAACACCATTTTCTAGTGTGTTTTCTACCAAGCAAAATGTGATATGTCATCGTGACTGTAACAGAGAACCATATTTTTAAACAGATGTCATTTTCCTTATGATTACTGTATTCCATTATGAATCACCTCCGTCAAAGGGAGGGGAAAAAAATTCATCTCTAAATGTACAAAACCTTATACCTGAAATACACTGTGTTCTGGAAACAGTAATAGCAGGACACAGTGGTCCTCCTGTGCCAGCCTCAAATGCCAGCAGCTCTTCAGAGAAGAAATGCTGAGGTCTTGGAAGGTATCACTAGGTATTATAGATATGAGATTTTATATCAAAACCAGCATGTTGCAATACCAATAAAGCTTTTCAGTATAAACAAACATAATTGACAGTGTTGGGTGTCAAATGATCTATAAAGTACTCTATTACATGTAAGATGGCTGCGGAGATTTAATAGGCAGCAGAAAGTTGCTATAAAATGCCATAATGTTGCACATAAGAGAGCTGCTAATTAGAATTGTCAATCAGAGATTGATCACTACCTCATAAACTGCGTAAGATGTTGCTGCATCCTAGCAATTGTGTTATCTTAAGGGTACAAGAAACTGCAGCATTCAGCTCCTAGCTGTCAGCAGGATTTCACGGAGCGAAGGTCTGTTCTATCACCACAGTCTGTTCAGCAGCCCTTCTGAGAACACCTAGAGCATCGTGAGCTTCACAGGCTGCTGATAGAAAGGAATGCTGTGCTGTAATGTAATATATATATATATATCTCCTCTCTCTCTGACTTTTTGTAATTTAGAAAAAGAAATTTTAGTGTCACATTCACTCCCTCATTTTCTTGTTTTGTATAGCCACATACAAAAGGAAGACCTTAACGGAGAGGTTCTTCCCACTCCCTGTGGACATTTCTTCCCTAAAGTTCATATATTGCTTTCTCTTAGAAATGCTTTGGCCCTCATATTTTTTTTTGTGTGCAGTGTGCTGGGAAGGAATCGTACCTCCTACAGCTGCATATGAACAGGCGAACACTGTATTGTTTGTAGAGTGTTCTGGCACCATGAAAGATTAAAGGAGTATATCAGAGAGGATATAGATGTCTTACAAGTCTTGATAAAGATCTATAGGAAATACAGCATGAAGAAAGTTAGTGCCTGTCACTTTCAGAATAAACTGAAGACTAATTTTATTGTAGGTTAACAGTGGCCTGATGTTACCATGAACTTTCCTTTTTGAATTCTCAGTATTATGTGGTTCTCTCTATATATTGTGTCCTCAGAATACAAATGTGTTTCCCCAGGCACCTGCAGGTATCAAAAAAGAGACTGGATGCAGTTTGCTGTAAGATATTTGGGATGGCAATGCCATGTTAGATACTGAAGGGCAAAAACTTGGGGAAAAAATTGTATCAAAGGTATTTGTATTTCTCCATGTGACGCTATGCTATCAATCAAATTATCTGTAGAATATCTAGAAGAAATTCTACAGAAACAATATTTTCTCTCTTTAGAAAAGCCTGGCGTGGCAGGGTCACCATCAGCTCTGTCAAAGGGAATGGAGCAGAGATCAGGTTTGTAGTCACTGTGGGAATTGAAACAATATAATGACTCTACCTTAAACTTGTGGATGATTGAGGAGTGCTGGGGTACCTGAGCCAAGGCAGGGTCAACCTAACACTTTATTTAATGTCTATAAATTGTAACAGTGGAATATTGGGTGTAAATTGCCTATAATCTGAGGGTTGCAGAGTAATTTAGGTGGGAAGAGGCCCCAGAAGGTCTCTGGTCAGACCTCCTGCCCCGGCAGGATCAGGTCTGAGGTCTGACCTACTGGCTCAGGGCTTAACCCACCCGGGTCAGGCAAACCTATGAGGTTGGAGATGGTGTGACATATCTGGGCAAGCTGCTCCCCTGCTTGATTGCCCTCATGGGGAAAAAGGTTTTCCTCATAACTGCTCCAAATCACTTTCCTTTAGTTTTGAAAGATTAGTGTGATAAATGAGAAGACGATGGTGATAGAGCGAATCATTCATGACCAAAAATACAACTACCTTAGGATATTGTCTTGAAGAAAGACAGCAAAGCTCATCCAGATCCCAGATTTATTTTATGGCAGTTGTGACTAGCCATGGGAAACAACGCCTTGCGCTTAAGGCTCGTATGCAACGCTTTGCAAAGCAATTCTCAAACTGTAAGTGTTAGGAAGGTTAATTTAATACAGAATTAATGAAGAGACTCTATAACTCATCCTCCCTAATGTTAGTCATTCAAAACATCTTTACTTGTTAACTGACTACTGTCAATTATCTCTGAGAGATGCTGAATAGGTAATTTCTTGTATACTGATTCTTGTCAGTATTTTATAAAACAGTCAGCATCTCATTCAGAAAGCTTGAATTTGGAAAGCACAAAAAGCCCTGTTAGAACAGATGGTTTCTGTGATTGACGCCCTAATGCACAGTTTCAACTCTGCCTAGTCACTTTAACAGGAAAGTGTTTTAAGGATTCACCAGTTGGCTTGTCAAATTAGCATCAGGGACCAGTTTGGGTGTAAAACCACAAGCATAAATCATTTGGTGACCCGAGGGTGGATGAAGTATTAGCTAAAAGGAAACTTTTAACTTGAAGAAACGTCTTTTCTGTGCTCTGATAACTTTATCAAGGTTGACCAGTTGGAGCTGGCCTCTTTCATGTGGGGTGTGTGTCCTTCAACAATGAAGTCATGGAGGTGCCTAGTGCTCTACCATGAAATCATGGCAGGGCTAAGAAAGGATATCTGTGAGCCCTTAGTGCTAGGGTCTGATGTCCCGAGGATCTAGCTGCTGCTGAGAGTTTGCCTCCAGACCATCCTTAATGGAGGGCTGTTCAGAAAGGCGTGTTTAAATGAACTGACTGGAGTGGGGGAATAGCATCTTATAATCAAGTATGCATAGCTCTTTAAGTCTAACAAGTATCAGATCCCTTAGCCTGCCTCCATTACTTTGTTCTCAGGAAATTTGACTTCCATGTAATAAATGTTTGGCTTAGGTGATGTTATGTTTAGGCCCTTTTGTTGTGTATAAATTCTTTAGCTGAGAAGGGGGCAGAGGAAGGTGTTGCAAACCAACTACTTCAGCTCACTAAACACCCGTGTATTTGGTTATTTACTCAACACACTTCTGTATGTATTATGAACATACCTATAAGATACCTTAAGGCCTATAAGAAATCCTGCCTCTTTAGGGATGTGGTTTTCTAATTCCTGCTTAATTTTGCAAATAATATTTTTATACTGATATGCCTGACATGAGCGAGAGAGCTGTAGAAACTGGAGGGGAAAATAAAGGCAGGGGAGAAGAACAAGAAGGAAAGAATAGGGATAAAGTGAGAAAGAGAAACAGTTAAAAAATAGCAAGGGAAAGGGAAGGGGCAAAAAAAAATTATTTCAAGTGGCTGAAGACAGAGGGATGAGTAGGAGGCAGCAGGTTCAAAACAAACAAGCTACAAAGTGTGGAGGTAGGCTCTGAAACTCCTGCCACAGGGTGTTGGGAACATTTGTACTCTGTCTCCATTGCTTTTTTGCAGTCAATATTACTTCCATATGCTGTTATTGTTTAGCTTAGAGGTCTTTAGCAGAGAGAAGAAAATAAAAAGACATAGTAAAGAGACTAAGTTGAGGTAGAAGCTAGACACAATCATTGAAGAGAAATCCCCTGTGGGTAACTTGCCTTTTGGAAAGCACGTCTGGTGAGTGCTGAGCCATTGGCGGTGGGGTGGGCAGGGGCAGGCTTTGTTTTTTTGTCACTGTTGGAGATGGAATGTGGGATCTGGCCCTGTGGGGCTGCTCCTAGCTCAGGGAAGAAAACAATGCTGGTGGAAAAGCGTGATTGGTGCGTGCTGCGAAGGACAGTTTATAGACCCTAAATAAAAGGGTGTAAGCAGAGCCAGAATACTTCCAAAGGGTTAATTTCCAGTTCCCTTTGCTTTTCTCATGGCATTCGACATCCGTGGCTTTCAGCTCCTTCCTTTCCTCCTGGTAAGGTGGCTTCCACTTGCTGCTGCCTTTATGACATTGCAGAAACCTATCATTCTCCTTAAGTACACTTTTGTCCTTATGGCTCCCTAGGCAGGTATTATCTCTCACTACTCAGTATTTAGACTTACGCTGTGCTCAAGTATAGTTCGTGCTAATCTCCTTCAGTCTGAGGAAGTCCTAATATTTATCTAGAGCCTATGCAAGCTTTTCTTTGGGAAGAAGAACATGAGGTACATCTCTCCAAATTACACGTGTTGTTCAAACGTGTTTTGAACTGCACAATTTAGCTGTGTGAAACAGTCATTTGAAGTGAGAGGACCTTGGAAAATTGCTGTTTGCTTGATGCTGAGATGCCATAAGGCCATGCTGGTGGGATTTACCAGCAGCATCTCAGTACAAGTTCTGTGCTGTTGTTAGTGGCACATCCTCAGCAGGATGAGCAAGAAATTGGATCCTGCATCATTCCCTTACAAATCCTGGTGGGCTGACCCAGCACCGAGGTGTGGGGTGGTACAGCAGCATGGGTGGCGCAGCCTGGGTTAGAGTGGAAAGGACCCGATCCGTGACTTCAGGAATCATGATTTTGTTTCTCCCCTATTAGCAGACCCATTCCGTTTACACGCACTTTACTAAAGACAGCACCCTTTTCTCTTTGTAGGCTTTCACAGGTGTGTAACGAATGTGTTGCCTTGCAAGTGATGGGCAAGCTTTCTTTTAACCTGATTAACTTTTTCTTTGGTGAACTATGGGAAATTAATGTACACGCATTTAAAATTTAAAAATACTGCTATGCTGCACAAATGCTTTGTGAAGTGTCATCTCTGCTTAGACTGAGAAGAATTACTTGAGTTTGCATCTGTGTAAGAAATCCAGTGCTCCAAATACAATGAAATGTATTCCGAAGTTCCCTATCTAACATGTAACCAAAATGGAGAGATTCTATGTGCCTATAAAACAGAAATACTTTTCTTGAAGATAATTTTATATAATCTAACATATATAGAATGTAATGATAAGCTAGGTCTTTAATTTCAATTCTGAAGTGATAAGACCCCACACAGTTTTAAAGTTAATAATTTGTGTAAGTTTGCTGTTCCTCATCCTTTCTAAATGCTGCTTTGAAACAATATTGCATCACAGACAGCGCTTTATCATCCGTCGCATAAGGGAATTAAGTCAGTTTTATTGAAAGTATAGGGGACTGTTTACCTCTGACAAAATTACAAGGTAATAAATACGAGTAATGTCAAAGTTTAACTACCCAAACCATTGTTAATTACCCATTTCTAGATGATTATTAGGAGAAAAAAAGAAATTTAAAAAAATTACTGTTTCCCTGCTCTAAATGCTTGTAAGAAACTTCAAGTGAGAATAGTATAAGAGTGCCTCCAAGTGGCACCTATCTAAATTTCACTTCAAAAGAGAACGAAACAGGCTTAGGGAATTAGTTTGCAAAACCAAGCTAAACAAATCCTGCCATTTCTTTTTTCTTTTAGTCCCTGTTATTACTTACACCGTTACAGTCACTTATGCGTACTAGTTAACGGGACTTGCTATGTATTATTAAGAAACGACAAGAGAAGGGTATTTAATCTAAATCAGTGTGCTCAGAGAAATCTCTTTACTTCCTACATTCCCAATGGTTATTCTTAGATTAATTTTAATGGTTAAATTGAGCCTATTGGCACAGCATGTCACGGCATCAGCATTTCCAGGGAACCGTCTCTGCAGAAATTGTGTTTTCCATGGCTTTTGTGATGCTTCGCCACCAAAGGGGTCCCCAGCTGCCATCCAAGCAAGGGCAAAGTGCCAACCTCTGATTTGCACCCCGCGTGGCTTTGCGGGTCCCTGCCACACATTCAGGCTGCACCGCCACCATTGATGTCCCTGTGAGGAGTAAGCGCAGGCGATGCAACGGGGAGACTTTTTGCCCTACAGCTGAAGGTAAATGAAGTGGAGCGACTAACTGAAAGGGGAGATCTATGGATTCAGTAAGCTGTGATGTGGTAGTGCTGAAAGACTGGAAGAGCCTGTATGCTCGCTAACACAGGATGGTGAATTTCTCAGGCACGGTTGCGTGCTGGAAAACCACGGGAAAAGAGAGAAGTGTGTCGTCTTGTGCTCTCTGAGGTCTGGCCTTTGGACAGACCAAAGGAGCATTTTAATATCAAACCCCTCCTGCTTCTGAAACTCATTGGAAATAGAAAAAAATCTATTCAAAACACACAAGAGAGAAGTACTTTTCTTCCACTGTGGAAGTGAAGTTCTGGAACTAACTGTCTCAGGAGGTTGTGGAGACAGACAGCATCAGCTTGTTCACAAAGGGATTAGAAAAATCCATGGATAATAAATCCATGAAAATATACTGGTGGAAGGAATCAGGCAGAGATGTCTGCATTAATATTCCTAACCCACAAATGTAGAAGTTGGAGGAGACTGCGGACTACTGCAAGTCATGCAGGCTGTCAGCTGGTCTAGCTCGATGAAGGGTCTTCACCCAGTAGGGAATTTATTTTGCCCATATCAGAGATTATACCCCACATGTTGATGGGGATTAATTAGAGTGGTTTACTTTCCCCGCCCCCCTCTCTCTACCTGAAAATCTGTAGCTGTAGTCCTGAAGTTTTAATCACCCAAGATTAAAATCGCGCATATAAAGAAGGCTTTATGTGTAATTTAAAAATTGCACACAGTTATACATGGGAACAAATCTACAGGTTCCATGAGCTTTATGTGGCTTTTTCATATAGGTATCTGAAGTTATCGTATCCTTTTTAAGAAGGAAATAGCTTGATATCTGGGAAAAAATCACTAAGAAACCTACTAATTTAAATAATCTTCCATGACTGACAGTTTATAACACATATATTATATTATGTAGCTACTTGATGGCAGACTTCACAGTTTACAGATAGATTAAAAGCAAGCAGGAAACTGGTTCTTGCTTTAGAGTAAAATAGTATAGCATGTATTCAGCCTTTAATCACTCTGTTAAGAGAGAAAATCAGCTGATACACGTTAGAAGAAAAAAAACCAAGCTATAAAAAAATGTCCTGCTTGTATTGGTTTGTTTTTTTGTAGAGGTCGTTAAAAAGACACTAGCGTTTAACAATACTTGTTTTTTCAAGTCTGTCTACACATTAAAGAGTTGAGACTAAGTTTAGACATGACATGAATAACACCAACAGTACAGCCTGGGAGAACACAGGTGCAACTATCCGGTGCTTGTAACCTGCATTGGGATGTACCTTTGCCCTAAATGAATGATTGCATTTTTTTGCTGAACGTTTTCTATGTCTTTCATAAGACTGTTGTTTTTTTCACTTTTTAAAGATAAATCATGTTTAGCTTACTGAGAGTTTTATGCGTGAAAGACTAGTTTTTCTTCAATAGTGATTTGCAGTTTGGTAATCCTTGGAAAGGCTTTGTCAGAGGAAAGAGCTTTGTCAGAGATCAGTCTGCAGGAAACAGAAAGAAGATTTAAGAGACTAGCTAAAACAGTGGGGAAATTTGGGAAAGCGTATCTGAACAACCTATCTGAGAAGAAAAGAAAATGGTAAATGAGAAAAAGTACTGACAGAATTTTGTCATATTGTAATACGTGGTTTAAGCAGCTGACACATAACACTCCAGACCTTGATCCATAGGAAGCTCAAAGCAAGTTGATGGGTAGGCAGAACAGAGCTGGTAGGAGCTGGAGGTTGATGGAAAGAGTATGTATTCTCTACCACTGGCATGGAGGGTATTGCCCCAAATGGCAAGCATTCGAAAATTGATTTAATAGAAAAAGTGTTGGTAGATTCCTATCTTGGCCCATTAATTCTCAGTTCTTTTTAAAGACTCTTCAAAAGTAGTTTCCATCTTTAAACTTCAGTAATTATTTTTTTTTTCTTCTCTTTCTGATGTGGGGGCTTTTACTTCTCCAGGACAACTAGTGACCTGTCAACAAATAAGAACTAATTATATCATATTATCAATATGTCGTGGATTTTTCAGGCATATGTAAGTATGTGCAAGTTGCATAGTGACTGCATTCTCTATAAGGAAGTGCTCAATTTGAAAGGAAGGAATAAGTTCCGTAGCTGGTGAGCTAAACCATCTTTTCAAAATTCACTCATCGAAAGCACAGCCACGTATCAGCAAACGAGTGCACAGAGAAGAACTCATATTATGCACAGGTGTAAGGGAACATGAGGTGAAGGGGGGATGACACAGCTGCATCTCAGGTTTGATACAGTAGATATTTTGCAAGGACAATACCATTTCACTTGCTAATTGTGAAATGTTTTTTTTTTTCTTCTTTCTCTCAAGTCGTCTTCAAGAAGTGTTGGCTGGTATCACCCTGTGCTCACAGTAGAGTGACTAGTCAGACATCACACTGGAGCCAGAAGGGTGACATAGCTGATGGCAGTGGCCATGGCAATGGTTTGACATTTGGGTAAAAACATTTAAGCACAATCAGAAGATTTTTTAGCCAGATTCAGCACAGCTGATTTAAGATGATATGATTTATGCCCTCGTCAGCTCTTGTCTCAGTATGTCTTGGAGGACAAGAGTCTTCTGCTGGAGTATCGTCTAATTAATATTACTGCAGAAAGAGAGAGTCTGTTGCCCGGTGGTTAGAAAACAGAGGGAATGCAGGCCACCCATGTTCAGGCATCTGGTTTGAAGTGATCAGATGTTTGCCCTCCAACCAGCTATTGTGGAAGAAGGAAGCTCCTACTGCTTTGCTGCCCACCAATACTGGACCTGTGAGGCAGCCACAGCCTCCTTATTCTGCCTTCTGCCAGCAGCTCTGCATTGCAACAATTTGATCCTCAAAGAACAAAAAGTGAAGATTTTTGGGATGGTTACACTCCATCTCCGGGCACTGGGAAGATTACTTCTCCAGATTTTAAATCCCTTTATTTCAAAAGATTATCTGCTAAGTACCTATATATCTATAATCTTGTCAAAAAGCAATTGGTCAGAAATGATTTAGAAGGCAATAATTCAGAATTAGGTAACTCTTTAGAGAGCATCTCAAACTCACAAGTATCTAATGAGTTTAAATTTTTTTTTTTCTTTCAGAAAATTAGTCTCGGTTCACCGTTTGTGAAAGTACTGTTTGTAGCTAGAAAATCATTAAATTACATTGCCAGCATGATTCAGTGTTAGTCAGGAGTGTCACCATTGCCAAAAAGTGAGTTGGGATCTACTATGTGTTACATTACAGAGAAGATGGACCTGTACATTAATACTGAAATACCATTTAGAAGTACAATGCCATGACCTGTCACTGGAGTTAGAGCTGCATTTTGTTCCCCAGGCAAATGGAAATGTAAATATTTAGTTAGAAGCATGAAGGTATAGTTAAAAGTGTTCTTGTAAACAGATGGTGGTCCCTTAATATTTCACATTTTAAGACCCTAGTTTCCCAGCCAGGGTAAAGGCTAACCTCAACGTGTAAGGAAGAGCAAGGGGGAATTGCCTTTCCTCCGGATTTTCTTTGGTTAGCTGTTTTGCAAATGGAAGGAGAATCTCTATTTCTTCTCCAAGACACATCAATCCAGTGACTTGGCTCTGTCTCTACCTGGATTATCCCTCTTGTTTCATGAAGGTAAGTGGGGGTTTCAGGCATGAGGTTTCTCTCCAGCAATGTCCTCAGGGGTGCTGCAGGTGGGTATTTCCCCTGCAACAGCAGAAAGGGGGCTCTGACAAGGTCAGCTGTGGCTTGTACACGATTTTGGAGACAGCACTGAGAGCCAGATTAACTGGTCACCTTCTCTGTTTTTGTAGGAATTACTGGTACTTTCAAGGAAGTGCTCAAACCATCGTTCCAGTTTTTGTCTCAAATTTCCAGGTCTGTAAGAAACAAAAGATTCAGAAGGCATCTTCTCAAAGATAGGAAGGGGAACTCCGCATAGCGTTTCAGTTAGAAATCAGATAGTCCCACACATCCCATGCCTTCCCATATTATCTCCAGTTTACCTTAGAGATTGTGACCATCTGCTCATACTATTTGTGTCTATTTTTGTGCGTATATATTGGTTAATATATCTCACATAGCCACCTTTTCCTTAAGTAACACCCCCCAAACCGTGGTAGCAGAAGCTTCGGTTGGTGAGCTAATTCTCACCCACCAGTGTGGAAGAAGAACTGGTCCTAGTCTGTTGCTATAGCAATTTTCAGAGGTGTGAATGTGGCTTAATAGTGTCATCTCGGAGCACTATAAATCTAAAGTAATGCCTGCCAAACTATTACATTCTGAAAATTCCATACTAAGGGAGTTAATAAAATTGATATGTGTGCAAATGGCATTTATAAGTTGCATATTACCAATAGTGTGCTCAGTCCCGTTCCAATAAAAATCAGTTGCAAAACTCTCGTTGACTTTATGGCATTCAAGATGAAGCCCAACATCTAGCTGTGATTAAGTATGCAGTCTTGACAATTCGATGAAGAAAAGATAAAAAGCAATGATCCTATGGAGAACAAAGCTTCTTGTCTATTTATCAACAAACGCATTCAAAATCTTCCATCATTAAATTATACATCAATAATATTATAAAATGGAAAGGAAAAAAAGCAAGTGTCAAAGTAAAATCTTTGATGTAAAAACTTGTGCAACATGATGAAAAGCAAAGCCCGATATAGCTGTCTAATAAAATCTGCTAGGTGTGTAAAATATATGTACCTTTTTTGTACTATACAACTTTATAATTAATGCTAAATCATTTATTGTTATAATTAGTAATCGTTAAATAATGATCTTTGGGACAATTGTGAAATACACACAATACTTCTGCAGTTTTTATGTTAGTGTTATTAGGCTAAAAAGTAAGGGTTTTAGAAACATCTTCAGCCCGTGTTAGTTATAAGGCAAATGCAAATTAATTTTTTAGAAATCAATAATATTATGGGCTATTATTGTTATGGAAGAGGGACAGTGTTAAGGACGCAATGCATTAGACTCCCATATCTCTGGGGTCTATTTGCAGAGAGCCCAACCAAGTGGAAAGTATGGGCATTACTTGGGGTTTTTTTTCCTTTTCTTTTTTCCCTTATTTTTTTTCTTTTCCTAAATACGATATCCTATTTCATTTATACTATTCAGCTAGTATCAGTGCAATTCTGTAGGCTTTAGTGGAATTGCTTGTGCACAGCTTTTGAATAGAAGAGAACACTGTTGTGGTATTTTTGTCAGAGATAATGGGTGTTACTCCTTTTTAGTGTCTTTAGAGTAACCAGGTATGGGGCAGGACTTCTGAAGTGAACACTCTGTAACTAAGATGCTTCAGTGTTAGTTTTCCTTCTTTATCAAGTTGCTGGTACTCGCCAGCCTGCTCCCCAGCACAGTGCTGGCAAGGCACATCAGGGCATGCTAAGGTGCTGTAGGTAGATGGGGGATGGGAAATAGCTGGAATTAATGATTGTTTTCTCAACTGTAGCTTTATGAGTAGAACAAGTTACTTGTGTTATTTCATGGTGTGCTCAATCATATGTTTCCACACAGTAAATAACCAAATTTTGCAGGTACAGGGCTAGTTCTTTCAAGAATCCAAGAAAATATAATTTTATACTTTGCTGTAAAGCAGTCTACCCCACATTGCAATCTATCTGTTAAACTACCAGACAACCAACACATTTATTATGTATCGAGGTCATTCTTTATTGCAGCAATCAAAGACTTAGAATAAAAAAAAATAATTGTAAGACTGAAATATTCTGAATAGATACTTTTTAATTATATGAACCTGATCCTGTCTTTTAGAATTTTGTATCGATGCGTCATGATTACTTTGCAGTGTTTGCTTTTCAGGGGATAGAAATTGAGGACACGATTCTTCTTGCAGTGGAAAACGACTCCAGAAAAGAACAGCACCAGGGAAGGGGCAGTAATACTGCAGCCACCAGCCCTTCACCAGGGAGGTCCGGAGTCACCAGAGCGATGGTGTCTGCAGCAGGGAGAGACCTCGGAAGACCTTGTGTGATTTTGCAGCAATTTCAGCAGCTATTATCTGCCAGGTTGTATGGTTTATTTTATGCTATGAAGTTCATATAACTAACACAGATTTACTTTCACTTTAGTTTTCCTTCTCATTGTCTTTCTTCTCGGTTAAAACTGAGGGCACCTCAGCCTCCCTTTGTTTCTCAAGAAAGGGTGGAAGCTGGTTTCCAGCAATTATTCAGAAGTAAAGCAGATCAGCATAGTAAAGTTAAAGCAATAAAAATAACAGTACAGGCAGGAAAAATATTGCATGATGGATTCTGATCTCCTGTGTTTCAGCATTAATCACAGTATTGATTTTAACAGGGATGACTTAGCACAGTGACTTTAGCTGCTTTTTGTCCTTTTTATTTTACTGCAGCTGATTAGTATCTGTCCTTCTATGTCCAGTGCAGAACCATCCTCTGGAGAGAGCACTTTCAGAAATACTTTTTTTTTCTTAGTAAAATAATTACTTGAATAGATTAGACCTAATAACGACAGTTGAGTCATCGTGTGTTCTTATTGGATTATTATGAAAAAGTAAAAGATATATATATATACTGAATTTGCTAAGAGGCCTGTTGCACTGCATGCCCATAAACTGTAGGTGATTTAAGTTCAAACAGCTCTGAAAAAAAATCTTGCAGGAAAATATCATCTTGTGGCATAGGTACTCAACTGAGAAAGATGCGCAAGAGAAGCAATGTGCCAACTAGTCTGATGGTGAAACTAATACCTGGAGCCAATGAACTGAATAAATAATTCTTTCGCATTAGCATGCTCCACAGTAAGAATATTTGAGTTATTCTATTATATTAGTAATTTAATTTTTTATTTATGTGCAGTGAATTAAATCCTGTATTAGCAACATTGTCACCCTTGTCTTCCTGCCATGTGTAAATATGCCAATGTACACGTAAAACATGAACACACGTCTCTCCCAGCATATCACAACATTTCTGCTCTTTGGTGTCTTGTTAACCTGCCCCTCTACAAGTACATTTTTGCATGGGCTGTTTCCCAGGAAAGGAATACTTCTCGATAACAAAGCCACTTTTCTGTTCATTCGTGATCCCTGTTAAGACTTTTTGGTTGTGTTTTTTTTTTTTTTTTGAAAGCTCTTTCTAGGAAATGTCACAGTCTCAATTATTACTGACTTCAGTGGTGCTGCTACAGAAATTAGGTTGCTCAGAATCTTTGTACTTGAGCTGTAGCTGAATAATCAGATACTGCTATCTGAAGGAGTAGTTGCATCTTTACCGCTTCCCCTGATATTTCTCCATTTCCTGCACCTTCTTGCTTTGTGAAAATGCAGGTGTTTTGCTGACCCAGTTCAGCAGACCCCTTGGTGTCACAAATTGGATGCCAAAGGCTGGGGAATGCAGGGGACAGTCCTTTCAACGGCAGCAGCAGCTTAAACTGAGTGCAAAGCTATGGTGTTGCAGGTGTGAGAGGTTTCCCTGAAACTGTGACTTACTGATGTGCATCAGGGTAAGTTTGCATAAAAGAGCTATTAAACCTGGAAAAGAACTGGGAGCAGACTGCTGCTTGCCTGCAGAGATTGTGTACTGCTGGGAACTGGGAGAGCTGGGAGGGTGCGTGCAGCCATCCCATGGCTAACGGTACAGTTCTGCTGCAGATATCTTGTCTTTTAATGTTTGCGTCTCTCTATTTAGCATAGAAGATGACTACGAAAGTAATAGTTCTTCATACATAAACTACTAAAATGTCATGTTCTTTACTATAGGAATGTCTGCAACTGACTTCAGTGCAATGTATTTGATCATTATTAAGGCTGCCCATCTTTGTTAGTTCTTCTACTGCCTAATCGCCACTCTAAATATTCCTGCAAATGAGTCTTGGCTTCTCTGGACTGGTATTTTAACCTCTGGAAAACTATTTTTCTTGAACTAATGTGCAATTCTCATTCAATCAGGGGTGGTTGGGCTTGACTTTGTAACCTCTTGAATGCAGTAAAATCACTAGAGTAATGCTTAATGACACATCGGGCTGGAAATATATTTTAAGACTTGCAGGGCTGTTACTTTCTCAATTTCAAATTTATCAGACAATTAAAATAATTAAATATCCAGTCTCTGTTTAACTTAACAGAGATGTTGGGCCTACTTAACAGACTTTATTAAGCTCATGGGTCAAAATTAATTTGTTAAAACTACTTAAAGCAAGAGATATTGTCCTGTATTACATCTATTTAATGCTAGTCTACAAAGAAGCCACATACCAGATTTCTAATTCAAAGCTTACCAGTCCTTCAAACATTGTTTCAATCCATTTTACTGAGTAAATTTGACTGTGGCAAAATCAAATAACAAAGACAAATTAGTTGCATCTTCTGTTAATCATTGATTATAAATTAGACATGCTAGCTCAACTGAAATGTCTCTGAGGATGTGAATATTAGAGTTAATTGTTTAATTTAGAAAAGAGCTAGAAAGTTTGTTTCCATTTGTACTGGTTGTAATCCTTTGAGATTAATGTATTTGGACTGTCTCTTTACTTAATAAGTGACACTGTCTTTCAAACCCTGACTCCTTTAGATGGACCACTGTTTGGAGAGTAACTGATTACTGGACAGCCGATGTGTTTGTTTCAGTGTAATGTTGACTTTAATCTGTTGGTGTGTCTTCCATGATCACAATTCTTCCATAGAAAGATCACACACTTTACCGATATTTATAGAGGTATTTAATAGGACCTTAATTCAAGTAATTAAGTACAGGCCTAGGTCCAATCAAATCAAATATATTAATATTCAGCTTTGTTTAAGAAGTTTCCTAGGAAAGCAGAATGAGTAAAAAACCATCAGCTGACAGAAAAATGCTCAAATACTCTTTAAAGACACTCCAAACATTTATTACATCTGCATAGGTTAATTTTGGGTCAGCATAATGCCTAGCACAATGGAATCCGGGTCTTGGCTGATAGTCCTGTGTGCTACTGTGTTGTAAATAAATAGTTTTAAACACTTTTATGACATGATTTCCTATAGTTCTTTCTTCAAATGGTTAAAGTCAGGGTTGCTCCAATCTGCTCATTACTAATGGAAGGCAGTAGGGCTTTTAGAAACGCTACTGGATGCATGCTAAGCATTCATCCTTAATATTTTAATGACAAGAGTGATAGTCAACTATGAAGAAAAACTGTGAAGAGACGTTAATGCAAAGATATGGTGATGACTTTGTTGACTCAAGAGCTCCGTCAGGGAAAGCAGAAAGAGCTGTGCATTGAAATGAGGATTATCACCAATTTAGTGCTGAACTCTTGGAGCAGTCCTTTTCCTTAACACTTAAGAAAATTCCTCAGAGAATTTTCTCATATGAAGTGCAGTTAGCTTTGTAAATCCCAGAGGAAAGGTGGAAAGAAAGAAAAAAAAAAAAAGTTACAGAGCTCAGAAAGGAGAACAGGCAGCAGCAAGAATCAAGAATATTATTTAAATGAACTTTACCTCTTAGTAAATAGAAAAGTTTTCCCCTTTCCCTCTGCTATTTATGGCAATGTTTTGATGGGTGTATGCTGTAGGTTGACATGTCATCTGAGCGTGCTGGCCTGCCAAGAGGCATCACTTCTAACTTTTGGCAAGTCGCATCTCTATAAATGCCATATATTCTTTAAACAGTTGTATAATTAGGACAAAGAACATTTGGGGCATCATTTATTTAATGTATAGCTGGAGGTATGCCATCCATTAAACCTGGGGAAGGGGCTCTGTTTTTTGTGTGAAACGCAGCAAACCTGTGGCATTCACAAAAGCAACAAATTATGTTCATTTGATTGACACAGCATTTGAGATGTTTCCAATTATTTTTCTGGTTTGCAAAATACAGCTTTGGTTTTACAAGTGCATTTTAGACTCAGCTTGTAATATGAAGGAAGACGTTGAAGCTAATGAAATACACTTTTGGTAAGTTATGCATGTTTTCATGATGCAAGGGGGAACATGACCCTGGCGAGGGTGGACTGTGGCTGGGAGCAGGGAGCGGGCTCTGCTAGCGCCAGGGAGTGGAGAGCTGCAGGTGACAGCAAGGCCAGCTGGAGTCAATAGCCTTCTATTAAAAATGCTGACATGGAGGTTTCTATGCAAAATGGCATTTCAGTGCGTTATTTAAACGCTTGCAGTAGATGCTTAAACTCAAAGTAGGTCCATGTCTAACTCTATGCACAGAAGCTTTCCTCAGCTGGTGCCTAAACTTGAAGGGAAAAAAAAATTAAACAGTGCTTCTAATGGCAAAAATTACTGCCTTAATGAAATCAACAGAAGCATTGCAATAATCTCCCCAGGGAAGTGGTGGATTCCCCAACATTGTACACTTTTAAGATTCAGCTGGACATGGTGCTGGACCATCTTGTCTAGACCATGCTTTTGCCAGGAAAAGTTGGATCAGGTGACCCCTGAAGTCCATTCCAACCTGCTATTCTATGATTCTATGATTTATCTTGCCATTTCAAATTAGTATAATGATCAGAATGAACAAGCAAGTTTAGAAAGCGTAACCTATCAGAGCAATGATAAATTGGATGGGCTTCACAATATCTGGTCAGCCTTCCTGGTGATTTATGAATGTCAGAGGCTTAATGACTGAAAAAAACTGGTTGAGTCTTTCTATCTTGCTCTTTGTTTTTTTCAAATTACCTGTGCAAGTATTTCTTATCAGTATTGCAAAGCACTGAACTAAATACAGAGATAAATCTAGGTTGATGTAATTTACCTCCATTTCTGGCTACTTTACGCATAGAACCATAGAGCCATTTAGGTTGGGCAAGACCTTTAAGACCATCAAGTTCAACTGTTAACCCAAGACTGCCCGAGTCCACCACTAAACCATGTCTTCAAGCACCACATCTAGATGGTTTTTAAATGCTTCCAGGCATGATGATTCCACCACTTCCCTGGGCAGCCTGTTCCAATGTTTAACCACCCTTTGGGAAGAAATTTTTCCCAATATCCAATCTAAACCTGCCCTGTGCAACCTGGGGCCGTTTCGTCTTGTCCTGCCACTTGTTATCTGGGAGAAGAGACCGACCCCCACCTGCCTACTACTACCTCTTCTCAGGTATGGTTTTTTTTGTATCACATTACTTTTTTCTTACACATATACTTCTTGAAATGTACATTTCACTTTGATACTCTAAGCACCTCTAACAACAACAGAAGGATATCTATCAAAGCAAGTATACGTGAGATATATATAAAAAAGAAAAAAGCGAAGGAGAAATGACACTGCAGTTAGCTGCATCTCCTCCAGGCTGTTACCAGCCTCAAACACAAAGCTGGATAAGCTGGATTTTACCCAATCTGCGAACAATACAAGATAAATTGGTTGGAAGATATTTCTGTATTTCTGTATTTCTGATAGTGAATATTGCCATTCCTGAATGTTAGTTAAGATTTAATCACGGAACCTCAAGGTTTGATACTGCTGTTTCCTTGCATACAGTCTTTCTCTTACATTCTGGAAGAGGCTTTCAATGCATTTATTATTCCGTCCTAATATTTTTGGCATATAAATTCTAATATGATGCTAAGGAACATGTGAATTACATTCAACCTGCCATGCTGTATATTGCAATAGCGTGTAAAATGTTAGACACAGCACTTAAACTAGATTATCTCTTTATAAACCTTGAGAATGTGGAAAATCCTTTTATCTTCTTCTTTTTTTTTTTTTTTTTTTTTTTTTAATTTTAAAATTAGCCTCAGAGAAGGTTTAGGCTGGGTCATGTTCACCTGTTGTAAAATTTGACTAGTTAATAGTCCTCGGACTAGATTGGAAAAAGGTCAGTAGAATAGCACTGGATTCTGGAATGAAAAATTACATATTCACAGCTGTGAGGTGTTTCAATCTTTGCAGTGCAGCTGCCTCAAAATCAGCACCAAAATGGGGTTAAATCTGATGGCAGGATATCTTCTTTCCTACTTCTTAAATTCTGAGGATTTTACATAAAGTTTGTATTCCTTTTTAAATATTCCTAGTAACCTGATATGCTTTGCCACACTGGCGCTTATCATGAACTGAGATTATTTCTATAGCCTCATGATTATTGGCCTCCTATAATCATGCCACACCGTAATGGGTCTGCGTAAGATGTGTCATTGTGTCATTCTCATTTTTCTGTGCAAAGTTTAAGCTGATCCCCTCCCTCCTCAGTAAATTAGACACTAAAGCTTTCAGGAAATCAAACTGAATAACCAAACGCTTAATAAAAAATGCATCATGGTACGTCAGCCTATGTTATCAACTTGGAAAAAAAGCCAGAATAAAAATTCTCAGACAATAACGATTCTCATTAATATAAACGTTAATGCTAGCTTCAACCTCATTGTACTACTCTGAGATGTTTAAACCCTTTTGCCAGATTAAGTATTCTTAAAGCCTTTTTGACAAACAGCACTTGATAAAAAAACACACAAGTTGATAAATGATTATGAATTAACAGATTATGACTATGGAGTGAAATTAGGTCATGTCAAAGATATCTGTACCATCCACATTTGTAAATATTTATCAAAATCCCATCACTGTCACTGGTACCTCCTGGTGAAGAAGGTGGCTCCAGATCTTCCTGCCCCCACCTTCCAATTCTTTGTTTTAAACCAGATGAAAGAGCAAGACATGATCTTGCAAAAGGCTTTTTACCTTACTTTTCAAAAGAAAAGTCTTTATTTCTTCCAGAAATGAAAAGGAGGACAAAGTATTTCAGATTTTAGGTGGTGATTTATGAGAAAAAATCCCCCCCAAATTCAGCTTACTTTGGCAATGAAAAATGTAACTTAAATAATTAAAAAGTTATACTGTGCTGTTTTCAATGACTGAAATTTTACAAATGTGAAATGCAAAGAATGCATATATATATATATATATATATGTAAAAGTCTCCTTAAAATATTTCTCTTCAGTATCAGTTTATTTTAAGCTTTGGACTTCAGTTGGCATTATTTTGGACTGTTTATGAAAGGGCTGCAATCTTATCCATTTTTGTAGCATATACCTATATGTATAATTTAGATATATGTCATATTGATAATGTGGAAATATACAGATTTCTTTTTATATTTGCAAAGTATATATTGTCTTTTTATAATATTTGCCTTCTATGTAATACTTTATTGAAAGAACAAACAATTTACTGTCCTTATCAGAAAATGGCTAAAAATATTTCTAACAAACAAAACCATGAACATAAAAACAAAACATGATGGATATGATTTGGGACAGTGAGAATTTCCTATGGAGTTAGCACATTTTTATATTCTGGATATGTCACTTACGTCCAGCCCATCCCGTGATGGCCCATAGCCTTTGCTGATCCATGGATAACAACTGTAACAAGTAACAAGGCATTTTAATTTGACTTTTCATTTCCAATATTCAATGGCCAGACTTAAAAAAAAGAAAAAAATTACATATAACCAATGGACTTAGAAGATCATTTTCCTCCTTAATGTAAGGTTTAATTATACCATGTTTAGTCATGCCAATTTTTCAAAGGTGTCCATAGAAGCTTACTCCTAGTGAGGATCTAAGTTGTAGTAAATGTGCACATGTATAATATTCAGTCTTGCATTAGCTTTAATGCAGTATTTTATAGTGAAGTTTTTTTACAGGACATCATTTAGTTAATATGATAAAACATTAAGTTGATACCCTGCTCTTCAAAATTTATTTTACAACTGTTTTTTATTTATAAAAATGGAGTTACTTTGGAGGGACAAAGTCATATGAAACTTGGAGCAGCTAACTTGGCAAACAGATTTAGGGTGCCCAAATACCAGTTGCCATCAAATGATTGGTGGTAAATGTTGCTTTGACAATCCTCGTTTTATTAGGAAAAAGAACAGTGCCAGTGTTTTCTAATACATTGTTTGTTGTATCTAGTAGCACTTTAAGACATCCGTGAAACAACCCGTTATAACACCAGCGACAATCTGAAGCGCACGGGTACACCGTAAAACTACTAATAAAGTTCCCCTATATTCATTAATGTACCTTGTAATAGACCAGTTAGAAGACAATTTGTTCTTTCTTTCATGCAAATAGTTCTATTAATGGAGCAAAGAAAATGATGAAAATTTAAAAGGTACACTAAAACACTCTGATGAATATATGGGCTGAGTGGTGTTTCTGTGCTGGGATATCGAGGGGAAAATAGAACACTGATGTGCATGGTATTACCGCTGCTACAAATCACTTCAGCCCTTGGTCTGGATCAGTTTAGTTATTTAGCAAAAAAAAAAAAAAAAAAAAAAAAGGTTACATTGCCCCCCCCCCAAAAAAAAAAAAAAAAAATAATCCCCACAATTACTGTACGGCTACACAAATGATTTGAGGATTAATACAGAACCAAATACGTACATCGTGCCAATGGGTCTGAACTCCACGCAGCTCAGTGAATTCCTGCTCACATGGAAGAGGGCAGGGTCTGACACGATCTTTGTTGTTGACTGAGGATGGGTTCACCACCTATTTCAGATTCTCTAGGCATTTAACCTTGATATTTAAGTTAACTAGGAGCCCAAGTAGGCTGCACAGGAGAGACAGGTATCTGCGGAGAGCGACTCAAAATACTCCTGTGATACCAGAAGTTAAACCGTATGAAGAAAAGCCTATGAAATACCAGAAGTTAAACCATACGAAGAGCCTGTGGTTACAGGTTTCAGAAGTATGATAGCTGACAGGGAATATCCCGGTCTCTAACCCAGCAGATCACTCCAGCTTTCACTTATGGCTGAATGTAATTTTGAAGTACTCTTTCTGAGTCTTCCCATTGTGAATGTATCAGTTGTGAGAAGGAAGCTTACTGGGGAAGTTATATCTGTGTTTTATAGATTAACATATACCCCAACCTGGAAAGGGATTTGTATACATAATGTTAAACTCATCAGATTTGATAGAACTATTTGTACACTTAAAATTCAGCACGGGCTTTATTATCTAGCTAAATCAGGATTAAATAAATCAAATTCTATGTTCTTACTGACTGTAGGTAAGTTTGGATCAGGGCCTACACTGTTGTCATCACTCAGACTTCTTGAAAGGTTTTAAGAACTGAAACGAGAACAACTTTCTGGTGCTTTTAGTGTTGTTACTGTTGTCGATTTTGTGAGCCGTCAGCTTGTCGGAACGTGCCGCTGCAGGAGGGAGCCTGACGCAGCCCAGGCTCACTGTGATAGAACTGGGCAGTTGGGTACCAGAAACCTGTAGGAAATGTTGTGCAAAAACCTAAACCACTTTGCTCTGGGATTTCCTTCCAATGGGAGGAATAAATAGAGAAGCACTGGTGGCTCTGTGAGGGAGCTCTATCATCTGCTTATTCTTTGAAAGGGCTTGATGGAGCACAGGATCTCAGAAATTGCTTTGGAAATTTAGCACCTGATGATCTCCAACTACCTGGAGAAATAAACCACTCAACGTTCTAGTCCTTCCCATTGTCTTTATACCATTTCCCCTTCTGAAGCATGATGGACATGATGGAAGAGTCTTCTTCTACGAGTCCTTCAGGAAGGAACGCCTTCCTCTGACAGCAAAACTATTCCTTTGCATTTACACGCCAGGGATATGTTCAGGGCTAGTGACACCTTTCCTCCTTGCAGAATATAAGACAATCCACTAGGAAAAAGCAAATAAGCTTTTTACCTTTTTTTATAATTATTAGATTCTTTGCCTTAGAAAGAAAAGCCCTGTGGAGATATTATCACTTTCTATTATATCTGATGGTTCTTAGAGTGATTTCTGTAGACTCCTATTACAGTTTCATAGTGTCCTATTGATTTTGTTTCTCTTAAGGGCTTTCACACCAAAAGATTGTATATAATATAAAGGACAATAAAAGAAATTGCTAAGCACTAAGGATTATTATTCTCTGTGTTTACTGTTGTACCAACTATATGAAAAAAAGAAAAAAAAAAGGCTGAGACAGTGTACTTATGACTACTGGGATTTGTAGTTTGTCCTGGTAAATGTATGCTGACCTCCAACCATCTGAGACAGTAAAATCAATAATAAGAAATCCACCCACCGTTTATTATACCAAAATTGTTATGCGGGATATATATTAAGGGAGAACATTTCATCTACAGAGTGCACTGCATCATGTTACATATCTGTACTTTTTTGAAAGCACCTATCATATTTGTGTGGATATTATATTACTCTGGCATAATAGCATTGCACTGGCATTCCAAATTCAGTATTTTTTTTCCTTACAGGCTATATTTATGGCCAAAATAGCCACAATTTTCTTCACATAAAATATGAAGTGTAATCTAATCTTTCTTTCCTGACAGAAGAATATTGTAATTCCATTCAGTTTTCAGCCATTCTTTAAAAAGACTGATGATGGAATTTTGGAAAAAAAGTACAGTAATTTCTTTTAAAATAAAACTGGTCAATGTTTTCTAGGTTATGAAAGTACTTGTACAATTGTAACAAACGTTGCTGCTAGTCCTTCAAACTTCCTTAAGTTATATGAGCAATTCTTACTCAAGTAAGGTGTCTCATTGAATGTGGATTAGCATTAGTCTTGGATGTAGTGAAGATGATTTTGTGTTTCTTTTGCAACAAAATCTTGTTGGAGAAAAACTTGAAAACTCTTTTTGTTATTATATGGCATTGGTGATTGGTGGTATTGATGAAACAAAAACTTTTCCCAATGTCACATGACTTTACAGACTTGAATGGGGTACCATTGACTCATCAGTAGAACTCAGGTTGACATTAGAGACGTCAAGAAAAAAGCCTGATATAGGAGTTTGGGTTCTGAAAATTGATGAACAACTACAATTTTAAGGAAGACTAGCGGATATCCTCCACAGATCCAGAATCTATAGTAATCATACAATGACCAAATATACCAAAAAAAGTAGATATTTTTGAAAATATTGGTTTTAGTATATAGCAAAAGTTTATGACAGTATTCCCTTGAGTGCTGTATGAAAAAACTCATTAAATTTTATTATGATTCATGTGGCTTTGCAACTTTTACATGGCTATGAAATGGAATGTACAATGCAATTAAATAACACAATGAAATGCTAGAAAAAGAACAATATAGTCTCTTAAGTAAAATAAAGTGTTACATTTACTTAGAAACAACAAAATCTAAATCCTTGTGGTTATTAAAAAAATGATGTTATACACAAGAGTTGCCTTTTCAGTTCCTCAGGAAAGGAAGTGCGGATAATTTAGTTGTAGACTTCAGTATCCAGGGAAAGAAAGAAAAAAGCAGAGTGGAGTAATAACAAAGTGACCTCATTTACCGAGATAGAAATGGACTGTTTACCCTTTGATGTAAAGAATCTCCTCCTTCTTTCAAATGAGGACATACTTTTTATTTACAGGTTTGTGAAGACAGCAAAGTAAGGAGTGGGCAGAAAATGCAGATACTATACAACAGAACAATTTGACAGTTTCATAAACAGAGCTCCTGATGAAAAAAAGTTTAATTCCGTTTAGAATATTTTCTCAAAATATATTATTGTCCTTTGATTATTAGTTTTTTAAGGGCCTCATTGTAGCCTGTAAGTAAGACATGACTCAGCTCAAGAATCAGAGGCATCAGGATGATATTGCTATGGATTATACTTGCTTTCCTCCCTCCCCCTCTCTCTTTTTTTTTTTTTTTTTTTTTTTTTTTTTTTTTAATTGGGTAATTGAATACGTGCTATAAGCAAACTGGTATAAAAGGTCAGAGCATGAATTAGTCTCCTCTTGGGACACTTCGCTATGTGTCCTTGCAGCTTTTAAGGACATTTCCACTATGTTTAAGGAAATGGAGTGCAAACGTGGGCATCGACCATTTATTTTCGGTTGAATCTGCCTCCTTGGTTTGCCCTCCACAACACAACAGGAAACCCAGGCAGCCAGTAGCCTACAAAGGAACTCTGATAAATAATGTTTGCTGAATTTGCTTGTTGTAAGCAGGCCGTGTGTAATGAATAAGCTGTACAGAAAGGGAAACCTTTAGAAATGAAGATTAAAATATGGCCTAAGGTTAATGATATATTATTCAAAGTTTCTTTTCTTCGCTAAGGCATAACTTGGCTTACATACACTGTAGTTATTGAAATTACAATACAAGAAAATATTTCGGTGGAGGAATTATTGCCAATATTTAAATTTAGAGAGAATGTGAAGTACAACATGCAATTTAAAACTCATTAAAATTATCTTACTAGTTATTTCTTTTACAAAAGGATTTGGACTGGATTAATTATATCATGACCAAATGTAGAGAGGCCAATGCAATGTTTTGCTGATATTGTCCTTTAAAGTTATACTGTAACTCTTGAGTTATGCTGCTCTACATTCATCCTCTCTTCAAGTTTTTACTTTGAATCATTGTCTTTGTGTATGTAAAAATGTCTGTAAGAACAGACTCACGATTACTGCACTTCATTGGAAGAAAGAGTTCTGAGAAAGGCAACACATTTTTATTGATTGATTTATTATTCATGACAAAAGTTCTTCTTCTCATATAAAAACCTGCACAGCTTGATGAAATTTGGCCCACGACTTGCATCCGAGCCCCTTCTTGTGAACTGGGGAATCCTGTGAGTATCAGAAGGACTTGGCACCCTCATTAATGGGTTTTATTGTGTCAACTCAGCTGAAAGAGAAAGATGAAAGAGAAGGAAAAGCCTACAGACATGTGGTCTTGCTGTAGATGCTGGTTCTTCAGCATAAAGAGTACAAATATAGCTTGAGCTTGAGGGCTGCCTGGGTTTCTGGAGAAGCTGGGACCAAGGGTGGAGCTGGGAAGCCAGCCTGGTTTGTCTGCTCTTGCTGCACCAGCTATGGGCTGGAGAGCTTAAAAGTTTTGATGTCAAAATCTTCTCCTTTTTGTCACGCATCTTGGTATTCAAAAATTATCCAAATCTTAAACCCAAGAATAAAACAGGTTAAAAGGAGTGGGGAAAAGATGAGCTGTATGTCTGCCTTCACATACAGCCCAACCAACACAGATGAGTCACTGTAGAAGTCTGGTAATTTTCTGCTAAGCAATAAATTATTACCTTAGCCTTCACTGGAAATGGGGGGAAAGTCAGCTAAAAGTGTTTGAGAAAAATAATACCTCCTACCTGTTTGCTGCATAATAATAGACATAGCTACCTGAGATGAGTCATTTTATGGTTGGTCATGGTGGGAACTGAATTAGCATCATCAATTCAGTATTAAAATCAAAATAAACCAGCTCTATTCTAAATGAATGTTTTTTCCTCCATTTGGGAATATTTTCAGGTGTTCTTTTAAAAGGAAGTATTTTACAAGAGATTCAAACTGAATGAATAAGTAATATGTCATAATAAAATGTCATTAACTTCATGTTTTAAATCTGAGTGGAAAAGAGAAAATAACACTGTTATTATTCAGACTTAAGTTTAGAAAATTAGAATTTAAGGAAGTGAAATAATCTACCACTGAAAGTGGTAATGTGTGGTTGGTTCAGAGGCCCATGAAAAAATTCTGAAGTAACTTTAAATATTAATGAATTATTTATTTGCTGTAAAAATAAATATTGTTATATCATTACATTTTAATATGACAGGGAAGGTTTTCTTTGCAGTCATTTTAGAGTCATGCAAATTTATTATTTTTTTTTTTAATTTTACCATGATGGCCGAAATCTTTTGATCAGTGATTTAACTCTCTTTTTCAGTTTCTTCTTTCCTCAGTTTGATTTCTATTCCTCCTCCTTTTGTAATTAAAAAAAGAAAAAAAGGGGGGAAAAAAAGGAATAAAACAGAAAATAGAAGAACCAGTATCTCAAAATTCTCACTTTCAAAAATCAATACATTTCAGTTTTCTGCTAAATTTAAAAGTCAATTAACCTTTCTGGGCTTCCAGTTTCCCCTGAAAAGTGTATCATTTTGCCAGCTCAAATCATGGTACATTTAGTAAATATACATCTGCACCACCCACCTCAAGCTCTCAAACTGGGATGATGCCATTTACAGGAACAGTTATTCTGAAATTCTTATTTGCTGCTTTGTTTTCTCAAGTGGATGGACTTTCAGACCAGTGGTCTGACTTCATCCAGTTTCAACAGAGGCATTTGAGCCTCAGGGGTAGTAAGTACTTCCTGCAGGTTTTGTGAAATAGGTGGATGAGTGAGAAAGACATAGTGAAACCCCTTATTAGACATCATCTCCACCATGCAGTTACCCCCCTGCGTTCCCTGGTGACTTGCCCCTGTTTGTGTCCGTAAGGCAGCCTGATGGCTCTCCCCTTGCAGACTCAGGCACAGAAAAAGATGAACCACTGATGTGATTTGGTTAAAAAGCCAATGCCTTGCACAGCACAGACCTGTTTCTTCAGGTGCTTGTGAACTTCTTGCATTGCAGATGACCTACCAAGGCAGAGGAAGCGTTGGGAGCCCCACGTTATAGAGGGGCTGTGGTATAGATGGAATGACAGAGGGAAAGGGGTTGACTGCCTCTGAAAGTAACCTCATCCAGTTTCCAACAAATCCAGTGAAAAAATTGGGATTTTTTTTTTTTACTATAGCTGCAGTCATCAACACTAAAGCTGGTAAGAAAAAAATAAGGAAAAAAAAAAAAAAGACACTGGCTTCAATGATGGAAAAATTAAGCCCTTGACCTTGACTTTCACAGTCTTGCCCTGACTGACTGAAGAACATCGAGTGTCGGGTGCAGGCAGAGCCCCATCCCAGCACTGACAGCTTGTTGAGGATCTGGCCTTTTAAGCATAATTAAAAGTTTGCAAGACTAAGGAAAGGGCGTTGGACTGTGACCCTGAAGATGTGTAGAAGTGTTTAAAGAAGGTTATCAAAATGCATACTACAGGCTTTACATCATTTTTAATGTTGTCAGGTACATGCAATTGGACAACCAATGTATAGAAGCTCAAAAACATCTAGGTTTGTAATTTTGTGCAGGTGTATTGAAAAAGCAATATATTGTGCTGTCCTCTATTATTAAGAAAATTTATGATTACAAGGTAACTTCTATGTGATACAAAAATTTGTGTAAAGACTGACTTCAATTATTATTCAGCACATTGACCAAGCATTACCAAAAAAAAAAAGCTAAGCAAACCATATCGAACATCTGTCTCAAAAATGTTTAAATCAATAGTAAAGGTAAACTTTATTTGACTTGTAGTCACAGTCTAATTCCATTCCCAAATTTTCCACAGGCTAAGTAATTACAATTAATGAGTGATTAATGCTTTTACTAATAAGAATTTTGTTGAGCAACTGAATATAACATACTTTCAAAAAATCATGGGGAAAGGCAGGTTAAAGCGGTATTTCACAGGTTTTACAGACAGATCTATAGCAGAAAATGGATTATTATTTGATCATTTCTGAAATCTGTCTTACATTTGATTTATGACTTTATAGTTTACAATTTTCGTTTATTAGGGTTTTTTTATGCTCATAGACAAAATTATTTTCTCATTTTCTGGGAGTAAAACCATACAATTCTGTCTTGAGCTGATATGAGAAGATATTTTTTTTTTCTTCAGAAGTATTTCCTGTATTAGCTAATGTCTTCTGTTTTTTGATTATGCAATTTTATTTCAGTTTGAATCATATTTGTTCTATACAGCTACGGTTTCTTGAGTTTTTTTAACTAAAAGTAATCTCAGGAGACATTTGCAGCATCTTAATAACACAATATTTTCTTTTAAAATGAGGCCAAAAGTCTCCCATTTGATTCAGGTAAAAGCAGAATATAGAAATTTTGGAATATTTTACATCACAGTCATCCAATTTGGTATCATAAAACCAGAAAAAGTAATTTAAAGTAATGGATGGAGATATTCCAGTACATTTGACCTTATGAAAATCATTGTGGTTTAATTCTTTTCTTTGTTATTTATTTGCACGGTTTCATCAGAGTGAAGGCATTCTGGAAAAATGCATCAATTTCCTGAACTGAATATTTTTCCAATGGAAAAGAATTCCTATTAAAAATATCAACTGATTCTACTGCCTTCCTATAGTGTATATCTTGTAGTAACAGGCTTTACTGTCTTACCATATAAGATATAGAAAACACTCCTAGATATTAAATAAATGCCCAGGCTGGTAGTTTACCTGATCTGCCAGCCACTTTTGATTTTCTTGGTACTTACCCAAAGTTTTTATTCATCCTAGACTGGCTCATGCTGGCAGCAAACACATTATTTAGACCACACAGCGGCTGTGCCGTTCAAAAAGGAAAGGCAAGGGGTAGCCTCCTGAGCCACCACCTCTGTTCCAGGCTTTGTTTGGACTCGAATGTTTATTTATTTGAGGAATCAAGACATGACAGAAGCCCAGAAGGTGAGCAAAGAACTTATGCTGTAACCTGGTGAATTAGGACTTTAGATCTGTGGCCATGCCTTGTTTGGATATGATTATCTCCCAAATATTTTACAGTTACATCCCAGCTCCATGTGGGAGGACTCCAGCCCTCCTGTCCTCTTCCTTGCCTGTTTTCCCTTGCAGCCTGGCTGTCCTCTGCCAGACCTGGGCTGGCAGGTGACCAAGAGGATCCATTACACACGCACAGACTCGGACACATGTGGACAAAGCAATGGAGGTGAGAGATTCTGACACCAGGGCTGAAGTTAACCTGCAATAAGTCCTTAGGAAATTTCCCAAGGAAATAACACAACTTTGTCCAGCCCATCGTCTCCTGGGGCTCCTCAAGATCAGGTGATTTTTTTTGAAACTAGAAGTTTGTCAGGCATACGTAATTGGGCTAAAAGAAAAAATACATGGATTAAGTGCTGCGGCCTTTGTTACATAGCTCAGATAAAATTAGACCCTGCATGTGGTACATTGTTCATTTGTACAGATGTTCTGTGGTAACAAAACAACAGCAGTTCGCAATGGTGTGGAAAGTTTTCCCTGTCCACGTACCAAACCTGTTGGGATTTTTATTATTTTAGAGCCTACTACTGCTTCTGAAACAGCTAACAGGTTTTACCTTTTAAGTTCAGTACTTATTTAACATTAACACTATTATTTATTTTTTTTTAAATTCTGTGCATACTTTGAAAGTTTCATCAGTATTCTAATGAGTTTCCAGGTTGCTGATTCCTCTGTTGCAGAATAACTTCCACTGGAGAACTTAAAAGGCATCTCTAATTTCTGCTACTGTCAAAGACTGGATAGGTCCAACATTTTACTTTGAAATTATGTTCTTCTTATGAACTGCTTATTAGGCAATTATATGTGCTGTTTAAGCTAGAACTAGCTAGAAATTGAAATAAAATTATTTTTAAAAGACTCAGTGGTAGTTCTCGTTGAAAGGCAGTTATGACTGTGCGGCTGTCAGATAGGGTTTAGAATAATGAGACACACAGGTAATCAGCATGAACTGGCAGGAACATTTTTTCCATGATTTCATTCCAAGGGGACCTGATTAGAAAAAATATTACGCTTATTACTTTTGAACGAGCATTTTGAGTAGGCTTGGCTAGAAAGAGAATTACATATGGCATTACCATTTCAGGCGTCTATAAACTGTAAAATATAAGTAAAAAGAGGAAAATTACTTTTTCAAGTATTATCATTTTAGCAGGCCAGGTAGCCAAATGTTTTTACTACTTAGAACTTTAATGTGCTGCTCTCAAGTTGTGAAAAACATTCTAGTTGTGACGGGCTCCAGTATTTGCAAAACAAGGACCGTACAGATTAAATGCAGGGAGTAGGCACAAGGTTGTGATTTCTATCATACCCATACAGGCTGGTGCTTTCTTGTGTGTTCTGAAACGTTCAGTCTACTCTTTGGTTATCATTTCTCATTTACACGGCTCCCTCCATTTAGGTGGGTCTCAAAACACTCCACAAGCCACTTTGTGCAATGAACTCTGCTGCTCTGATGTATTAGGAAGTTCTTGTTAACTTTGAGAACACAGAAAACAGATTAACATACAATGGAATGAAGTAACAGCAACGAAGACATCTGAGTTCGTAATGCTGTGACTAGCCTACCTTGGCACAGGGTAGGGGAGATGGAGGAATATGGCTCTGCAATCCTTTGTTTCTCTTGCCACTTGTGTTGCAGTAGAGCTCAGAAGTCCTAAATGAAGCCTGCCACATAAACAGAGGGTAAGGGAGGAATTAGCACAAAAATATACAGTGATTTCAGCAAGGAAAGATGGAAGATCATTAGCAGAACTGGAGGAATAGCTGGAATCTCTTGATTCAGCATCCGTTGCCATGAACACTACGTCATGCTCCCTTGCCGAGGGATACTACGATCCAGGCGCGATGCAACTTGTGCTGCTGCAGGAATGCAGAGCTGTTGCTCTTGTGACACTGATTGCTTTCAAAATTGCTTTCACTGTTTTGTGTGTGTGTGAAAGTAAGTGAAAAGGTAAGCAAAATTGAAATATCATGGCCAACTCTTCAGTCAATTATTAAGATTGTCTTAGCAGATGAAATTTTTAAACCTTTATAAAATCCACTTCAGACTGTCACCTGTTCTACATCACTGATGGAGTTCCTACAAGTAGCTACTAAAGACTGCTTTATCACCACAGTAGCTACAGTCCGCAGGCAAACACAATTCACACTGATCTAAGTAAGAATAAAGACTGATCATTCCCTTTTGACTTTTCAAAGAAAGAAAGAAAGAAAGCATGATGTAAGGAACCACCAAAGCTCCCACAGATTCTCTTGAAGGAGCAAAGAAGTCGGTGACACATTTGGAAACACGAAGCTGAGCTACAAAGCCCTCTCCTTTTTAAGATCTGTGGATGTGACTCAACAATGCTTTTAAGACTGAAATTGTAATTATAAACTAAAAAAAACCAGCTCACAAAGGGGAAAAAATGGGCTGTTCAACATGAGCTAGCTACCTGAAGTTATGAAAAGAAGAGCCATCATTAATTTTAAGACATAATGAGGTGCCGAAGTTGAAGAATATTTATCTGGTAGTCATGTCCTATGTGCTTCCCTATTAGTTTAAGCTGAATAAACTCAACACACCAGTATTACTAACAAGCCAACAGAGCACCAGTTGCCCAGAGCATCAGATGGGTAATGAACTATAAAATTCATCTCAATAGGTGAATCAGTTGCTGCTCCACACTTTATCCAAATAACTTAGGAATGCTGTTGGTAAGCCAAAGATGTTCTTCATTAAACAAAAACAAAAACAAAAACAAACAAGCCAACACAAAAACCCCCAAAAACAAAACCAACAAACAACAAGCAAACCAAAAAGTATTTGAAAATGCTGAGGCATACTGCTGGGGAAGGCAGGAAGGTATAGGTGGCCTCCCTCAGTGCAGGTGACAGCCTTCACCCAGCGCACTGGATGTCAGAGCATGTCCAGACCCTAGCTCCCCGCCATCAACCAAGCGAGCTGGGCTCTGCTGCTGCAGGTGAACAAGACTGAACACAAACAGGAGATGAGACAGCTGGTGGCAGCCAGGCACAGGCAGGACTGTCTGGAGGTAAAACCCCCATAAAATGGGAACTGTGCTCCTGGCCAGGAGCAGCCGGATTCATTTCAAACCAGTGCTGCCTTCCTTGAGCTTCGGAGAGAGAGGAGGACTGCTGACATCTAGTGTTTTCTGCTTAAACAAATCGTCTGCTTGTACTCTTCAGGAGCAGGAATGTCTGGATTTGGTTCCAGCCCCTGGCTTGCCCAAGAGAGAGCACGAGGTGGCAGGCTCCACGACAGCAATTCAGTGAGGGGGTTGCAGTCCTGAACTTCCCTGTCCCTGGTGCCTGGCCGTATTAGCAGTGTTTCTAATGTACCTGTCCATTTGCACACCAAGGCAAAGGGGACTTCGGGGGGAGCTGAATTTGAATATTTACTTTCTTTCCTCCCCTGCTAGTCTTACCTTCTTGAACCAAGAAGCAATTTCTAGAATAAAGATCACCGATCAATGCAAGCGGCAGCCAGGAAAAGGCACTAAGAAAAGTTTTGCCTTGCTGCCTCCCTTCCTAAACCCAATAGCAATCAAATTTTACTGTTTGCTTTGCATACAAACCAAAACAAAACAAGCTGGAAAAGAGTGCTTCCACAGATATCGTAGATGCAGTAAGAGCACATAAATATTGTATGTTCTCACTGTGATTGCCACTATGCTTCCTTTTAACCAAACATAATTCTTCTATAATAGTTTCATTGGAGAATATGTTTTGTCTCCCTACGCAAGTTCATTCTCTTTACTCTGTCTATTTACAGTTTGTGCACGCTGTCTGATTATGTTAGGACTGTCATTCTGTGCTGTCATTATTATCTGGATTGTTTTGTTAGCTCTGTTGCTGTTAGACTCATTATTTTCAGCCTGCTAAATGTCCTGACCTAGATTTGATTGCCTACCAGGTGACTCATTATTTAAATTAACTGGTAGATCTGCATCAGGCATTACAATCTAATTCCTTGAATTAGATTGCCCGCTGATTCTTCCTCTCCAGATGATTGATAGTTTGAATGATTGTCATTTATGAAAAAAAAAAAAACAACAACCCATAAAACAAACCAAGCCTTTATATATGAACCAGTATTTAACTATTCCTTTTCTTTTAAGAATCCTCAAATTTGTTCTTGGGGCCTCAAATAGATGTAGCAATGTGGACTATAATTTTTACAGTGGAAAATATGGAGACTTTAATAATTTGCCTGTAATAAGCTTTGCTGAAATATTTATAGAAAGATCTTGCCTGGCTACAGTTAAGGGTCTCTTTACCTGTACTGCAGATGCTTTGACATACCAGCTGCAGGGAGACCTTTGTGCTAAATGCGGGAGGAGACAGTAGCTTCCCTGCACATCTCATGCAATCTAAAGGTTACATTGAGAATGCCTTTTTTGCAGTGATGGATGACTGCCTGCACGAGCTGTATCATTATTTTGTATGGGACATCTAGTGCGAGTACTACTCATCAATGAAAATAACTGGTTCACAATCTGTCTCTCAAAGATAAGACACGAAAAGGACATAGACCTCTGAAATGATTCCCAATCTGTTACCTTAACCACGAAACCATTCTGAAGAGGATATCAGCTTTCCTTAATGTGTTTGTCTAGAGAAGACATTTTGCATAAAGAAATGAACTATTTAAAAAACTTTGTAATCATTACCCTTTATAAAATGATTTTTAAATGCATCGTTCTTGCACCATTATAATTAATATTGTTTCCAGCTGACAGTTGTTTTTGACTCTGCAAGGTCAACTGCTAAATTGCTGCAGTCACACTAAGCCCTAAGCCTGTTAGTGTTTAACAGGACAGGAGTTTCTTCCCTGAAGTTTCTGCTTTTACAGTGGAAGGGATGAGATTGCCTATCACTCTGCTAAACGCTGCTCTACCTCTTCTTTTTCCCTAGAGCATTTCTTCTCTTGGTTTTAGTTTGACAGTTTTGAGTGAGGTTAGAAGAGTTCATCTTGTTTACAGCTTCTCTGGATAAAAGTAATGTATGTGTATATTCATGTACTAAAGCCATAAAAGGTTTATGGCTTGGGGATGGTTTGCTAACTCATGGAGAAAACTTTGCCTCCATTCGTGGTCACAAGGTGCCGAGAAGAGGAGTGACGGTATTTTTATGTGATGGTATTTTTTATTTTTGTAGTTGAATCTGTAAAAGGACCAGAATCCATCATTACCACCAGGCTAATAGAAACCCCTCAGCACGGCAGACATAGCAATTTCTGTTACTCAAAATGAGGGTGGGTGGGGAGCAGGCAAGCAGTCAGGCTCATTGCTGAATAGTCTCAGCTCAGTGAACATGCAATCACAGGCCTAATTGTAATCAAGTAAGTAATCCAGGCCCCAATCCATAAAACACATAAGGGTATAATTAACATTAAACAAGTGCCTAGTCCTATTAGGTTTAATGGAAGATAAGCATGGACTAATGTTAAGCGTATACTTTGTTGAATGAGGACCTACCCAAATCTCCAAGAGTAGCAGCCTTAAAATTCTTGTAGGGTAAAAAGGGTTTTTTTTCTTGGGTGTAGACTCTAGCAGATTGCAAAACCTGGGGTGTGTAAGAAATGTGTGTGTAGGGCATGTATAAATATAGACAGAGGATATGATAAAAAGCAGTGCATTTAAGCTAACTTACATTCCCCTGGGGAGCATAAGGCACCCCGTGTTTTATTTTGTGCTCTATGAAGTGTGAGAGGAGGTTAAGATGTTTCTGCTTGTTAAGACAAGAATAACGCTTGTGTGAAGGTCTGCTCCGTGGGAAAGGAGCTACTCATAACATTAAGGACTGATGTGACTAAAGCGAAGGGGGCAAAGGGACAGTCCCCAGAAGCCAATAAGCAGTGCTTGGGCAATCTGATTTAAAAGCATCCTGTGTTTTCCAGCATCCAAAGGGAGGCCAGAGAGCCTGTGTACTTCAGCATTTCCATTGCTGGCTTTCAAAATCATCCCTTACTGAAAAATTACATGGATATTAAACCAGTTAGAAATTACAGGGGAAAAAACCAGGGGAAATCGAGTGGGAGAGATTGGCAACTTACTACCAGTACAGTCGAGAACACAGGAATACGCGTTAGCTGGTGATTGCAAGAGACATAAACTATCAAACTGTTCTGCACAGCCAGGGTAAAGACTGCAGAATTAAACATTAATGCTAAGCTGCTTAAGATGAACGCTGTGATTCCAGACTGTGTACATTAGAAAGGTTGGCAGAAGACTAATTTCCAAAGAAGAGAATGTTTTAAAAATTAAGCATAGCCATCAATAAATCAGCCAAGCTTAAAATAAAAATAGGGGTTTGGATATACTCTGACATTTGAATATAATATAGCTATAAGAAAAAAGGTTTTAGAGAACTATGTTCCAAAGTAGTCAACTATTTCTTACACTTAATATCTTTATACTGGAGATTGTGTTTAAAGAATTGTAACCAATGGTATAGTTCGTGGATTTGTATCAAACTTCATACAGTACTAACACTACAATAACGATTTCTCTTAGCATATATATACCAGTGCAGAACTTCAGAGTGCTTTACCAGCATTATTTAATGACATGCATAATAGCCCTTTGAGATGAGTATTGTAGAGATGGAAAAGCTGAGGCATGGCAAGATATTTCTTAAAGCTATTTTGTGAATAAGCGGAAGGGTAAGAATTAGAATTTAAGAGGACTTAGTTGCTCAAAATGGCTAGGGATCGTCTCTGTACAATGGTTTTCAAAAGTGATTAAATTATTAAAGTGCTTTCATTCAAAATGCAAATCACACGTGTGGGCTCTAGCCCACTCTGATGTCTTTGGCCTAAACTTCTTCTTTTCACTGATGAGGGCTAGATCCTCAAAGAGGCTTTGTAATCTGGCCCCTTTTAGCGAAGCGCTTACATCAATAAAACTACACACGTACAAAGTTTAAGTACATGCATTAACGCCTCCGTGGATTAAAGCCATACGGTTCAGCACCTTGAAAAAGTGAGCTGTAAATTTATGTTTTAATGTCATATACTGCTGAAGACAATTAATTTTTAATAGCCAAGGCATTGTTTTTGACACACTTCCTCCAACATAAAAATGAAGATCTTGCTAGTCACATCCTTTTGCTTATGGGCTCATCCAGTACTGCTGAGCCTGCTCTGTGCCAGGCTGCTAGCTGGGTGATGCACAGGGGTTTTGGGGCATCAGGCATACAAAAGCCACCTTACAGCCCTTTTCCAGCTGTGCTGAACTCTGGCCCTGGGAGAATTTGTAAAGGCTCCTGTTGTTGGGGAGTTACACCTAAGCTGATGCCATTGTTCACCCAAAGCCTAATGTGAATGTTGGTGCTCTCTTTTCACAGAGATCAGCAAAAGAACAAGAAGCGGCGTGCGATCCGTTTTCAGGTACCACACAATTTCCCTTTCATCTTACTTATGGGCCTTGAATCCAGGTCACACTTCACTGTAATAATGAAAATTGTGTGGGGGCATATATATTTATATTTTCATATATATGAACAAAAATTGTCATTAACTTATCTGTTTTCATAAGTAAAACAGTTTTGTTGCTATTTTACTGTTATCCCACCCATATTTCAACTTTATACGCATTTCTTAAGCAGTTATCAACACGGTATCTGAGCGAGCATATGGATTCTAGCAGACCATGTGAACTGCCTTGAAGGCAGTCAGTTCTGTGCCTTGAGTTTTAATTACAGCAAGCAGACGTTATTTGTGACGTTTTGGTTTAATTGTGGTTTTAATCACAAACTGTTGCATCTGACTATGGTGGTTGTTTTTCTTCTTTCTGGAAATGACCAAGCAAAGAAGTGTCCCTTTCCATCTGACTTGCAATTTAAGGAATTATTTTCTTATTTCCTCTTCTGGTAAGAATTTTTCAGATCTTGTATCTTGCTTTTGAGAAAACTGTACTTAAAAAATGCAATACTCTTAGGCTCCCAATGCAAGATGTCCCAAGTGTGACAGACCTGGCATACAAGATGACAGTAGCTGTCTTTAGCTCTCCATGGAGATAAAACGGAGATAACATAAAGCCATTCTGCTTTTCAATCAGAGATGAAAAATATGATTCAACAGTACATGAATCTGAACACTTCAGGGATGATTTTTTTTCACTGGTTCTTCTAGAGGATGATCAGCTATGTTGGAATTTACAAGTCTCTTGTTTCATATTCAGCAATCTTAATATTCAGTAAACTCTAGTATAATTTATGGTTATTAGCCTAGCTGCTTTTGTGACTAGATCCTGAGGTCAATGAGCTCCTTGAGCACTCGTGTAAGAGGTATTTGCAGTGATCCTTACAGTAATCACTAATATTTGATTTTGAAAACCAATAACGTTTCTCTTTTGATAAGGGATTCATGCTGTTCTAAGGAGTTGTGTTTCCATCTTAAATGGAAAGCGTTTACTTTTGACTGATGAGAAACACTTTTTTCCTGTTTTGTGGTAAATCCTTTGTGCTTGAAATAAGTTCCAAATCAAAGTGAGAAAACCAAATGCAAAAGTTGAAGCAAAACAAAACAAGAATATTCAATGGCAGAGTATCAAACAGAATTGCTGCTGTATTTCAAAATGTATTGATAATATTAATCCAATGTATTCAATTTTTATTCATGTTTCAATATTGTACTAAATTTGCTGTATACAGAATATGTTAATTCTTTTGGAGACCTCTGTATGAGTCTGATGGGATCCTCTGCATTTTGCCTGTCGCAATCTGGAGGAGAGTGATTAGCAGTAATGTTCTGAAGGTAAAGACTCCTCTCCTGGGACATGTTCCTGGCACGTGTACCTGCCATATGGTCATGTGTCCAGATGATTGCTGTGCTGTTCTTGGACACAGGCAGGAATTCAGGATATCTGTTTCCCAGTACAAAGAGATCTCCCATGTCTTTTCTACGGCAGGAATGTTAGAAGACAAAGTGACCGGCAACTCTTACAACAAAACTTCCACTTTTCCTGCCCGTTATGTGCATTTATAGTCAGCTCCGGACCATGTCTGCCTGTGGAACTGAGGCTTTCTCTTGAATGATTCTCTGGGATATTCCCAGGCACAGTCCCTAATTAGGTTAGTTATAGCTATAGCTGTACCTACCTCTAGTTACATATAGATTAGTGAAAATGTTTCCAGGTTTCCATGCCCTAATTGTGTCCTTCAGATGACAGGACAAGGTTTAGGCACTTAGCAGTTTTCCTCCCCCGACCTAGTTTCCATGAACGAAAACTGGCAGACACGGTTTGGAATGGAGTAAAAGGCTGTCCTGTTCTGGTTTTTAAATGGTAAGGAAAGCCAGATCCTTGGGTATGCCAGGGCACAGCGGCCCTGTCAGCTTGGTAGCGACCTTTCGTTAGTTCTTTCATTAGCTAAAGCTGTCTGTGCTCTGTGAAGGGGTGACATCTGCAAGGACCATCCTCTGAAAGCGGCATAATGGGCTACGTCCTAGCTCAGATCCAAAGCAAAGGCTTATGTGACACTGGTGTGCTAAGGATACAATGAAACCTAAAGGCTGGCCCTTATTTTCTTGGCTGTATCTGGCCAGTTTCTGGTATCTTAATCTTCTCAGGAATGGTGGGTGCAGTGCCAGACCTAAATCCAGCAAATGAGATATTGTCCCAGTATGTCATATTCTCTATAAAGTCTCAGCCATTGCAAAGCAGAAGCAGTTTTACAACATATGCAGAATACAGAAGGATTTAGGAAGAGGGCAGGTAGGAATAATTTAAAGAAATTTTCAACATTTTCTCATGTATTTCTTCCCAGGCCTAAATCTTTCTGCGGGATCCGCACCTGGTAGTGTAATTAGCCAAAATCTGCAGCAGTAGCCACTTAAGCTACCAGGTTTCAGAAGGACTGAATATTTCTCAGCCTCCTCAATACATTTTTGCAAATGTGCAAAAATGGGATTACTGGGACGCTTTGTATGAGTTGCTTTAGCTGTAATTCCTGAAGAGTTTTTAGAGCTGCTAATCTAAGAGCTCGTCTCCGGAGGCTGATGACTCTAAAGCTATCTTACCGATTTAAATACCTCTCCCTTAATATCTAGGGTCGGGGTTAGAAATGCCACTTACCCTTTCCATCCCCTCCCTGCTCTCTGAGAAGGATGATAAAATTACCAGGAGAGACAGATAAAAATGAGCAGAAGGGTTAGGAAGAAGGAGAGAGGTATTTTTCCTTGCTCAGCCCAGCTTGCACTCTAACAGGTATTTACAGTCTCTGGCTCATGGTGCTTGTACTCAACTGTGTCAATCTGCTTCTATCCACAGGCTGACTGTAGCTAGGAGCAAGACTATTTATCTTTCTTGCTCTTACCCTTGTCTGTGTCCCCACACATTAAGGATGTTTCTCAGGCAGCACAAATATGTGTGAAATCTCTTGATTGCCTTTGCCCCTTGTGAAAAGGCGTTGTATGCTCTTGTCCTTGACCAGCTATTGTTATGCCTTTCTAGCTGGCTGATGAATTCTCAGAGCACAAGCACAAATTCTGATGGACTGAAAAAAAGAAAATAAAAATAAATACATATATGCTCTGTACTGGCAGGTCATAGCTCTTGGTGACGTTGTCTGCCAGAGAGCTGCCCAATGCTCTGGATTTTCATATTCATGGCCTGCCTGTGTAGCAGCTAGTCCCAGGTGCTTATGGACTCCGGGCATCTCTTCTCTGTCTTTGCAGATCAGTGCTATTGCGTGAGGAAGGACAGTGCTGTACGCTATTCGTAAAAGTCACTCTTCCCAAAAGGATCAGCAACATCACCGGCACCAGTACCTTTGCACAAGGTGTTTCCAGTTCTCTAAAACAATAATTTCTCACAGGCATTTCTTCCTCATCAGCTGCAAGGATAAAAATCTGTTGGTTTGGGTTTTTTTTGGTTTTTTTTTTTTTTTTTTTTAATGTGCAGAATTTTTGCGCAAGAGCTAAATACTTCTTAAGAAAAGACTTAAGTGGAAGCTTGGGGGGAGACACAAATTATTTTCAAGTTGTCATGTTCCTCATTGCCTATTTAATTCCTGATACAAATGGAGCCTTCCACAGATATTAATCAGGCTAAAGAGATTTTTTGGTGCTCATAGACTGCTCACAAAGCAGAATCATGCAGGTTGCAATTTTATGTTCAACACCTCTTAAGTGATAAAATAGAACATCTTCAATTGTAAAGAACAGTACCAGGAATAAAACAGTATCTAGAGTTTATAGAGGGATAATCTGTAAACAAAAACACGACCGTTAGTTACCTTTGGGAGACCGATACATCATCCCGGCATTGCCTTGAAATAAGTAGTTGTAAAATTTCTGAGATAGTTTGTGTAATGGAGACTGCCCTTTTTCTAGCCCGTACGCATAACCAGTGGAACTAGCAAAAAATGTCAGGTTCCTTGTTTGTAAAAAAAATTGTACTGAAAATCAGCTTCAATTTATTATTATTCTAGCTCTTGAAGGCAGTTATTTAAACCTGAGTGGTTAAAGCACACTTTAAAGATAAGAGATAGAAAGCCTTCTGATTTTTCTGCGTCAATGTCAGTGGAACAATGTCATTTTATATCAGGGGAACATCTGTCTGTCAGTGATTACAGATTCAAAAATCAAGGTTTGACTAAATTAATCATTTTTATTTTGGAAAAAATGTCTGTGAAGTATCACAAAGCACAGACATTAGCATGCGTTACGTCTCTGAAATCTTCACTTCTGTTTTTTTCAAATGTATTGGGAAGAGCATTATAGATTTAGTCCTAACACTGTCTTCAATAGAATTGTGAGCTAACTTGTGTTTTACAACTGTAATCAACAGAAGCCTACAAGGATATGTAGAAATACTGGAGAAATATTGGGAAATAGCAAAGAAATACCTTTGTAGATTGACAAAATTTATAGGAAAATAATATCCTGAGGCTGCATAAATTCACCTCATATTTCAAATGCTTAATCCAAATAATAAAGTTTTAATTAGGAGAAAGTCTTGTAAGTTCTGTGCAACTCTTTCAAACTTTGTGATTTTTTTCTGGCATGAGAGCTTCTCCAGTAGACATTTTGAGAACAGTTGCTGCCAAAATATGCTGCATGCATTCCCAGCAAAGCATTTTTGCAAATGTACAGCCATAATCCAAATTAAAGATGAGAACAGGGCATAATTAATTCCAAAGCAAAAGCAGAGGCAACAAAAATATTTGGAGTGCCGTTTTTTGTTAAGTAGGGAGATAATCAAATATATGGCAGCTGAAGTTAAAGGAAAAAAAGCTAGGATAAAAAGATGTTAATACGCATTTAGCAATGTAGCAAAGAGCTAACAGATGGGGTAAGGTCAAAGAGAAGTAGTCAAAGGGTTCAGGTCAGCTCTGGGACCTCTGTATTAGGGAATTCAAGGCTCACAACAAGAAGGAAGTCCATGAAATCTTGTTTTTGACTTTATCTACTGCCTGTGATCTTACAGGGACAAACATGCACCCACCAGATTGAGCGTTTTCCTTTAAATCTATGAGAAGCTGGTATAGGCTCTGTGTTGACTCTGTCGCATCACTGTACTGGTTCATTACGGCTAGATGGGTAATTACTGCCTTTTAGATATCATCGAGACTTTGTCTAGAGTTTGCTTGTGTGCAATAACGTGATCTCAAGGCAGCAAAAATGGACCTTTAACAGTGGCTGGCTGTGAATACAGCTGGAGGGGGATCTTCATCTCCCCGCCAGCTGTGCCTCAGGTGTCAGTTCCAGCAAACCCTTTAGTCAGGCTCTCATCACGTGACTTCTCTCATTTCCCTATGGCTGATTATTAAGCTGTATGAAATCCTTGACAAGACCTCAGTTAGTGGTCTGGAGGATGTCAAAACTCTTGAACAAGCAGGAAAACCTTATGCAGAAGCAGTTTTCTCGCTCCTTGGTAAATTTATGGCAGATCCACATAACTGCAACACCCAGATCGCTGGTGAAACAGCCTAGCACTTTGTTTTTCCCCAGACCAGACCTGGGGGAAGGAGGACTTTATCTATTTATGAAGCAGCACCAAAGGGAGTAAATCACATATTTCCACTCAAGCTTTTCATTACTTTGGGAAAAAGTTTGGCCATGCTAAAAATACTTGAGCCTCAGTTTGTGTTTTCAATTTTTATTGTAAGCTAATGCTTCTTGTTGTTGTTGCTCAGAATTGTGCTGCTCCCTCATCACCTTATCTGGTGTCTGTCAAAAGCAGGTGTTGGCTTCAGAGGCATGTGCAGCTCCTATTGAATTCAATGGCACTTTTTAACGACAAGATTTCAATTATGTGCTGTTAATGGCCCATCCATTCTGAAAACACCTATTGCTTTCTCTAAGTCTTCTCTTAACTCATCCTAGTATTGACTAGGTTTATCTGGAAAAAATTGCTGAGCATTCCATCAGGATACCACTTACCAGCGTAGCCTTTTCTTCACTTGATGTTCCTTAATTGTTATTTTAGTAAAATTCTTATCTATTCTACAGTAGTGCATGTACCACTGTACTTCTGGCTGTGCATGAATCTTAGAAGAAGGTGCAAAACTTTGACTGCAGCGATATCCCTTAGAAAATATTGTCAGAATTTGAAGTCATACCTCTGGGAGAAGCCAGGAAGGCTGGTGAACTCCAGCTCGTAACCCAAATGCCACCAGCTCTTAAATGCCCAGGCAGAACAGCCATGACTCCCCACATTTCACATTTCACCCCAAAGGATGCCAGCACCTATAGTACACAACCTTAAAGTGGTTTCTTAAAGTAATCTCTCCCCACAGAGAGTTTAAAAACTGTGTCAGTGCTGCTGGGACTGCTACCTTTTCAGTTCAGGGGGTCTGATGCTACCAGGGTGGGTGCCTGGGCCACAGGTAAGAAAAACGGGCGAAGTATGAAACAGCCCTGGCTCTCCCCTCCGCACGACAGAGCAGGGTTTTTCCCTTTCCCCACAAGCCTTGCCTGTGGACTGCGAGCGGCGGCCTCCTCCCACCGGGCATAAAAAGTCGAACATGTTAGGCCTTCAGACAGCGGCGAGTGCTGCCGAAAGCTCGCAGCCTCCCCAACGGCAGCAGCTGAGTAAGGACAGCACATCATCTCCCTCCTCCAGCCGGCCTGCGGAAAATGGAAGTCTTTCACGCTCTCACCTTGACAGATCTGGGTTAGCAGGATCCCTGACAGCCCAGCTGTCTTGTGTCCCCGTGTCTCTATTTGGACGCAGACAGCATATTTTAGGAGGGGCAGAAAGAAGAACAAGAGCAGGTAATTTGCCCTTCTGAAAGAGCTGTGGTTTGATGAAATCCTGCCAAGCGAGCGGTGCCGCGCTTTCTGCTGCTGCCTTGTCACTGTCAAACGGGTTCACGTTCCTGATCCGTGGCTGACAGTCTGCGAGGCAGAAGCAGGAGATGTCCCTTTTTTCTCTGTTTACGCGTTTCATGTACTTGCTAATTACTTCAGAGGATAGTTAAATGTTACTTTGCAAACCATATTATGCAAGGTATTGGTTTTGTCTTTGTTCTTGGCAAATGTAGTGTGTTGTTACTTTTGGCACAGAACATCGACAGTAGTTTCTGTGCCGGCTGTTATTATTTATTTATCAGTTCAGTTACTCCACTGTGATAAGGCAAATAAAAGGTATTGTCTTTGGCCATAGGGGACAACATCACATTTGGATGCTTTTATTTACTGATCAATCCTTATTAATATAAATTTCTAGGTTTTAGTCAGAACATTTCCCCACTCATTAAAAATGAATGGTTAAAAAAACCCAAACCCAAACAAACCAACAAAAACCTGATTGCACATGGTACTTCAAATCAGTCTTTCCAGACACAGGGCAGGTAGAAGTTTTCACGGAATATTAGTTCATTTTGCAGATACTAAGCAGCCTCACACCTCAGGTCAGAGTACTCCTGTGTGACACATGAAGGTCACCTTCTGAGCATGTGGCATGGAACCTGCACATGCACAGACTACTGCAGTTGTTTGTAAGTGTAAGCGATGGAAGCAGGACATTCTTCATCCTATCTCAGTGTTATGCACTGGCACACTCTGTGAGCAGTGAACCATGGTCATAAAACCTAATTTTGTCCTGCACAAAGTTTTCAAAGACAGGTTAAGCAGGAATGTGAAATTTCCCATCTTTGGCACTCCTGGCAGGATCCCAGGGTGTTCCACTTACACAGATGTAAAAGTTCTTTAGCACACTGTAGCACTTCCCACACAGGAATAAGCTCTTCTAGAACATGTATGTGACAGCTCCTGTTTGTTTGCCCTTTCTCCGCAGTTATTTTATATTCCTTTATTAAGGTGTGACAGAGCCAAGTGAAAACTGCTGTAGAGAGGGATGGCTGGCTTGTGCCTGCAGGGATGGAGCAGGCATGGGGGTGGGCACCGGGGGCTCGACATGGCAGGGGCTTTGATTGTTAAAAACATGAAAAAGAAAAAAAAAAGGGGGAAGTGTAGTGGAATGAAGCTGGGCTAATTAGCATTGATAATATACAACTGTGGGTTGGCTTCAGGGGCGGTGGGTTGGCTGATGTAGATAAGGTGCAGCTGGGGCTGGTTCTGGTAAGGGGTTGAGAGCCAACGAAGGGAGAGCAGCTGAGGAAGAAGAGGAGAGGGGAAGAAGTAAGAGAAGAGAGAACACATGCCCTGCATGAGGTGGGATGAGGTGAAGGCAGCAGAGGGACTGTATGAAGAGTATGTTGGTATGAGGTGGTAAAAGACCTTGTTGCATCTTGATGGTTTTGAGAGTGCCGTGACAGGGCTCCACTGGGATGAGCCTGGAAGCATGGGGGGTAAGGTTTGGGGCTAAAGACATGCACACTAAGGACTAATATAGATGTACCTTTAGCTTAGTCTCTGTGGAAATATCGCACAGATGTGTCTGTGTCCAGATCCCCCCTACCTGCCAATTGCTGTAATATATGGAACAAAGTCTAGTTTGTTATTCTAGCATGAAGTATTTTTCACATTAATCATTGTATCCCTGAGGCCCACTAAAGTCCCTATGCTAATTTGAATTAATCACTCCATTCTGAGCAGATAGCTCATGGTATAGTCTTTTATTATTCCCATAATTTGTTTTGTTTTGTTGTTGGGTTTTGGTTGTGCTTTTTTAAAATTTTTTTTTTCCTCTCCTTCAAATATATGGGAGATGCCAAACAGAAGCTGGAGGTAAGCAGGCAGCCACAGAGCCTATGCGCGTGGGTTTCTCAGCTACGTTTATAAATTGCCAAACAACGTGGAAGATGCAGTGGTTGCACTGTGAATGCAGCAATCATCATGCAAGTGACATGGTGCACAGGTGTTTGGACTCAAACAAGGGGATGAATTTCTGTCTGCTATTCCAACAGGATGCTTGCTCTCTGGATCTGTTGCAGGAGGAAGAATGGCAATGGCTGAAATAAAAAGTTATTTATATTCTTGACAGCACTGATCTGAAGTAACTTACTGGGTGAGGCAAAATGGCTGAGCTCACAAGCATTGACTGGTGAGAAAGAATGATGGCACAAACTGCTCACTGGTGGCTGAAATTAGGTCTGAGAAGGTCTGTTTGCTTAAAGACCTTTGCTGAGCTCATCTGTATTTTGGAGCAGCAAAACACTGACCTAAGACCTCACCTCAGCATAAAGCAGTGAGTTGCTCTTGTCATCTGAAAATAGGTTCCTGGCTGTGTTAGTAGCAAAAATGTTCGTGTTTAGAGATCCCAAGTGGGTAAAATTAGGTGAGAAACTGGGTGGTACCCAGCAGCCCTTACTGATATGTACGAGGCAAGGCAGAAGAGCCTGGTGGGCAACACCAGCTGAGCTCTGCAAGCAGCTGCTGTAGGTCTTGTGATTGCATCCATTCTCCTCCAGGCACTGCTTACCGAGAGCTCTTGAGTGAATGAATCCACATGGAAATACAGAGGGGCTGTGCTTGAAAAGCAAACCACTCTTTCCACAGGTTGAGCAGGAGGGCGGAGAGGTGGCTGTCATCCCAAGCTCTGGCAAGCAGCTTCCAAGCCCTGATGGCAGCAGCCACCATGTTGGACACCCCAGCTTTCCAGAAATATTCTGTGGGTTAGAAAACGAATGGACTTTTACAGTCCTATCACCAAGCTTTCACCTGGAGATTAACCTTGATGTCTGTTCTGAAAAGCCTTCATAGCACACTCTGGGCTATTTACCTTTTAAAAGGCAAGGAAATTATAAGCACTTGCCTGTGCATCTTGTATAGCCCTTTATTCTGCTCCCCTGAGGAAAGGGGTCTGCCTTGTGATGTGTTTCATTTGTAGACTGATGGAGCTGACAACTCGCGTGAAGGCTTCAGAGTATGAAAGTGGGAGAAGGAGAATGAGCAGGAGGAGCTGGCAAAAGGGGAGGTGGCCCCATACGTGTGAGGGAACAAGGCAGCAGCCTGGTGAGTAAGGGTATTCCACCAGGGTATTTAAACATCTGGAAAGGAAGGAGATCAGATGTCCTGTGTCTGGGAAGAGGGTCCACATCGTTAGTTTTGTATAACATTTAAATCTGCTGAATCCTACAGTTAATGACTGCATAGGATATTTTTGGTTGGTGTGGGCTTTGAAGGCCCATGCCTCATGAGAGCAAATAGAATTTGTTGTTGTTGAATTAACTCCTACTAATGATTGCACGGGAGGTACCTGCCTGTCAGAAAAGCATCTAGTCAAGGGGGTCCTCATGAATTTGCTCACCTCTCCTCATAAAAGTGGAGCTTAGCTGGGACTAAGGTCACTGTAGATGTGCACCACTGAAGCATAACATGAATTGCAGAAATCATGGCTGACTAAAGCAGTTTTTGAGAATTTAACCCTTAATTTGTTGAGCTCATTGCCCTTTGCACCACCACAATTACACCACACTATATATAATATATAAACAGTAGGAGGGTCTCTGGTAAACTGGATGCAAACTGTGTCCTTTAGCTAAGGACACTTTTATATTTGTATGTTTAAAATCTTGCTGGGAAAGGTCTGGTGACTGTGATTAGGCAGGCTACTTTTTAAAGACTTTCAAATGACAAACTCAACACATTCCACCATGATCTTTTTGAAAAGGTTTATTAAATAGGGTATTGCACTTGCAAAGCCTTTCTTGTTCTGACATTTCTGAGTAATTCAGATTGAGTTTCAGTGTACTGGACTTTACTTATTTGCATTTCAAAGACTCAGAAAGTGTGCTGCACAGCCAGATACCTTTTGAGTTTGGGACTTAAAAAAAGAACACCACCACCACCCCCCCCAAAAAAAAACCAACCAAAAAAAAACCCAACAAAAAAACAAAACAAAAACAATAACCTCCCCAAACTTTGGCAATTGTTAGCTGAAATGCTGGCTCATCAGTGATATCATGCCTTTGTAATCTGCCTGGATGTCTAATTAAGGATTTCTAAAATGGGATGTAGTGTAAAATGGAGGGGGGCAAGGAAAATTTGGCTGACAGGAGATTAGCAGAGGACAGAGTGGGATCTAAAGGGAACATTATCCTCTGCACATGCCTGAAATGCCTAACTGCAGAACAGAGAGCTGCAGGAGTGTACCTGCGTGTTGGGGCCATTGATGGGAGCACAGGATTTATAATAAACTGCCAGGTCTACTGTATCTTTCATTAGCTGACTGACTGTTTTTTTGGTCTCAAGTGAAGATGGCACAGAGCTAATACTCTGCTAACCCTGATCCTGCCTTGGAGCTGGTGATAAGCTGCCAAGGCTTGATGAGGGGCTACAAAAAAACAGTTAAGCCTATGTTCCAGTAGCAACAAAGGAAAACGAGGGCAAACGACTAGAAAAACTGTTAATTTGTTTCTTTTTTTTCATTTGGGCAACTGAACCCATCACTGAGCATGTGTCCCTTTAGATCTCTGGTCCCATGCCTGATCCCTGCGTTGTACCGGTTTTATACAAATTCTTCGAAAAGCTGCAGTGAAATAAGATTAATCTCCTTTAGATATTGTTAATGATGGGATAGTAAACATGCCATTATTTATGTATTTTACTATTTCAAATACTTTCACTAACGAAGGAAATCAACTTGATTTTGCCATATTTGACTTTGCCAGTTTAAGTATCGTACACAGGTAATTATTTGATCTCTGTGTGGTGTTGAGGAGCACACATCAGTTTGGTCACAGTAATGGTTGCTGTGGAGTAATGGGGCATTGTATTAGTTAAACTCTCAATTTTGGTGTCATTAGACAAGTAGGTTGAGCCTGGAACCAAAAGCTAAGGAATACAATTACACGGATGCTCTTGTGCAATCTCTTAAAATATTGACAACGTGGTTTTGTCCAGATTCCTTCCGGTCATTTGGAGTATCCCTGGATTATTCTAATACTATATTAAACTAATACAATAATGAATACTTACAAAATACAAGTAATATTAATGATTATGACAGCTGCTTTGCCAGACATTTAAAAACTCCAGCATGGAACTAATAAAGCCCCCTTTTATTCCAATTATCTTGATTACCACATGAATGCAACTATTAACATATAGTTTTCAGAAAATCAAAGGACATCTTAATTTTAACAGTATTAGACAAAATAATAGCACTCAGAACAAAAGTTGTTTTCATGAACTTCAGAAAATTGGATTTTTTTATTTTTTTAAATAGTGTTTACCTATAATTCACATTGTATAGCTGGACTGTGAGTGGAGACTATTCTTTCTTGCTGATCTATACTTTTTTCCTAATGTTTTAGTGGGATGAAAATTTATAATAACAAGTTTCCCAAGAAAGCTTACTTCATAGTAAACTAAAATTTTTATTTTCATGCTTTTGATTTATTTGGGGGGGGTTTGGTCTTTCATTCTTTTTCTTGGTTGGTTTTTTTTTCTTTTTTTCTTACTTTTTAGACTCTTCTTAAAACATAGAGTTTGAAAAGGCATTTTGAAATAGAAAACTGAACATGAAAAATAATAATATATACCTTTCCCCTTATTTCAAGTTTAAAAATAAATTATGTCAAGATATTAATTAAAAATTGACTTTTCAAAAGATGTTTTTCCTTCTACATCTTTCATACGGGACAAGAATTAAAAATATTTTCAAATGCCAATGAGCTGTGACGACAAAGTCAGCACATTTTTATGTATTAATTTTCTTGAATAATGTTCTGTATTCCCTCCCTGTCGTCCCCCCCCATATGCCATATGTCACCTGCTAACAAGTGTGCAGACTCAGCACCATGCAGCATGGCGACTGGGGATTGATTGAGATATTTCAAGTGATGACACAGGCACAAAACTGCTGGGGCACTCTTAAAGTTTAATTAAAGAATGAAACTGAAGTCAGTGCTACAATTTTAAAGCAGTTTGTAGAGTTTACTAACACAGGAACTTTGACTAAACATTTATGGCTAGATTTGGCAAAAGGCAAGATAATTGAGTAATCTGTGACAAGACCTTTCTTCTTGAAAACACACCTAACGGAGATAACAGCTTGGGTAGTCAAATGATCACTAATCAACAGTAAAGAAGTCTTTATAAAGGAAAAAAAAATCCTTTTTGGCTCTGACCATCATAAATTTATTTACAATTTGTTATTAATATTTCAGTCTCAAGTCCTAAACTTGAGCCCGAGGAAACTGAACAGGAATCAAAGATATGTGGTGGTAAAATCATTAATATTTAATATTTGAGAGGTCTGGCTGAGAAGCTTATTCTAACTGTAAGAACATTCCTTGCAACTAAAAGCTGTGATTGTTTCCAACTCCTGAGCTCTGAGCTAAGATGCTGGCTGTGCCACCCCCGTATCCTCCATCCAGAGCCACTTCTTTGCATCCGCACGTTATTTATGGTCTGGTTCCTTCTTAGATTTGCAGTTAGCACTTAAGGAGCCTGCCTTTGTTACTGGCTTTGTTAACATGAAATTAATGAAATTACTGGTTTTCCTCTTTCTTCCCCTTCTGCAAACCAGCATATAGGCTGGATCTCTGCAACTACTTGGGCAAGGTCGGGGCAGCAGAGTTGGAGATGCTGCCCCAAAGTTCTCTCACTATTGTCATAGTTAATGAAGCTTCTGTCTGACTATATTGTACTTGTGTTACTGTGCACTTGGAGGTCCCAGATCTCTGACAGATACAAACATATTTCCCTGATGTTGTTCATGTGTATTTCTAGCGCCACCGATGTCTTCCACTTTCCAGAAGCTGCATGGAGAAACCCAGCATAATTATTTCTGTCTACACGCTTCTTGTCTAAACCATGCAAGTTTTATCTAGAGTCTCACAAATTCAGAAAGTACTTTCCAGGAGACACCGCAGTGTCCAAACACAAGTCATAGAGGTCATCTGACTTTATGCAGCAACTTTTATTTGGTTGTTTAACTTCTGGGATATTTAAGAAAACCTTTTTCAAGTACAAATGTATTATTAATATTAAAGGAAAAAACATCACTATTGTGTTGACATAGGAAAGATGAGTATTATGAGGAAAGTATTCATGAATTTGCTTAATGGTCTTGCTGCTCCAGCTTTTGGATTAGGTTGTTCTCATGGTGGGATTAAGAGACATACATCGAAATAAAGGGCAGGAGTCTGATCAATATTAACAAAACTCAGACAGCTCCTGGTATAAGCAACGCTTACCCTGCTTGCTCTGCCTATGCCAAAGCCCTAGAAAGCCAGGCTTACTGCTTCTGCCACACCAGGTGTCAGGGTTTCTGCGGTATAAATTACCAATGAAGTCATAGCCAGACTGCATCACGTACACTAACAAATGAAACATAGTAAATGCTACCGCAGCACTGTGTGTAGGATGACTGAAATGTTTTATTTATATGTCGTAATCATTAACCACGTTATTTTTTAAATATAGGTTAAATAAAAATTTGGAGAGCAGTGACATTGGTTTATCTGTAGGTCAAGTTCTTTGCCAGTAACTCTCACCTTGGCTAAGTCTCTCTTTTTTTTTCATCGATTTATCTTTTGTAATTTATTTGAGACAAAGTAAATTATTTCTTTGCTAATATAACTGATTTCTGAGTGTCTCATAAACATAATTCTTTGTGCATGGGATGAGCGTCTTCTCTGTTTTATGCACTGCATTACAAATTCAACATAAATTCATATTTACATACATGACAGTTTTCTGAGAAAAATTAGGATTTTACCTATCTTCTCAAAGAAGCTGAAGAAGGATGATTTTCTGAAGTTATCTGAAAGTATCCCCCGTGCCACTGACAATCTGGCTTTGATCTTTTGCAATATGTAGAGCGAAGCCCTGGCTTGGCTGAGGGAGTTTTGCTGTGGAATTCAAGGCTCCTTTTCCTACCCCCCTGCAAAATGGTTAGATATGTATTAAGATATAACAAGAATAATAAACCTTTAGGCATGGGGATGTTATTGGAGGAGGAGCAGGAAGATGAAGGTAAAGAATGTTTTTGCTCCCAGAGCACCAAACTGGCCCTTTCCCACCTGCAGAGCAGCTGAGAAGGGGGTGACATGACATGGGTCAGTAATCTGCCCAAGTCCACCCTGTGGGAGGTAGAGGTTTGCCATGTGCTTTGTGCTTTCAGTGCCTTCTCCAGCTGTGGTTCATGCATGCAGGGATCAGAGCGGGCACCTCCACCCTGAGCCTCTGGATGCGCTTCCTCCGTGGCAGCCGTGGTGCCTGCATGGGGAGCGAGGCGAAGCCGCAGCCACGCTTGAAATGCAGCACGGAGCTTGTTCTGCGCTGACCTCCCCGTGTAGACAAGCCCTTTATGAGATCATCTGCAGTTTTGATGATAATGGTGGCTTTATTTTCTTCTATGAGGCCTTGGGGTGCGAGAGCTACTGTAAATCCTCTTGCACTTGTGCATGCTGTTTCTCTTTATTCCTAGCCTGATTCACAATTCCTATACCCTAGACCAAAATACTGATGTAAATAAGCTTTTTATTTTCATTTTTCAGTTACAGCTCTGCACAGCATGACACAACCCCCCCTGCATGCTCTTTTTTTTTAATAAGAAAAGTGTTTTTCTCCAGGGGTGGGGGCTTTACATAAGAAAGGTCAAATGTTCCCTCTCACATTTGATTCATTTAATAGCAGGATGCTCTTTCTGGCCATCTGCTTATTGTTGAATTAATTGTCAATTAATTGTCTCTTAATTGAAGCATTTGTTTCCAATTTCCAAAGATTAGCAGGGTATTAAACAAGAGAGGTCAACACAATTTAGGAGAGTGTTTTAAATTTTATGTATAGAGCCTGGGAATTGTAGCTTTCATTAAACATCACTCTGGTATAATTTGTGTCATTAAAAGTGGCAATTTCAGCCAATTACTGCAGCTGTTTTGAGTTTACTTGCTTGAATGATTCCTGATTCCAGGACTCAAGAAGAGCTGAACTCTCTCACTATTGCTTGCTGCTGTTATGTCTGTTTAAAAATAGAATTAATCATAGAAAGAAGCCTATAAAAGTTATTAATGGTTTACTGGAAGATATAACTCTTTAATAATAAAAAACAAACAGATACTAATATCTGTTCATAAAGGAAGACACTAAGCCCTAATTAAGTGGATTTTAAAGTAAGGCAGACCTGTAAAAGGAAAAGGCTGATGCTGGTGGAAGCAAGACTCCAGCCCTGGCTCTGCACGAGGGCTGGTGCAATGGTCCTCTCTGCTCAGGGGTGTCTGTGGAGACAGGGATCCAGCACAGGGAGCATGAGGACGGATGGAGTTGTACTGGGTGTAATCACCACTGGGCAGATTATAAAGAGACACGGAACGGGCAGGAGCTGAGCTCTGAATCTGTGTGGGACCATCAGTTCTGAACCCCAGCGCTGCCCGGCCGTTGCCTTTGCCATCAGCTGCTCAGGTGTGGAGCCCTGGAAGCTGGGTTTGACTGATGAATATTGTTCAGGAAGTACCTGATTAAGCCCCTGGCAGCTCAGGACTGCCAATAGCCATCAGTTTAATGTTTTGCTTCTGTTTTACATTCCATTAAGTAATTTAAATGCTTAGATTGAATAAGGCCTTGGTCCCTTAATGCATCTGCTTTATTAAATGGAAATATTAGTTTTGGAAGATATGTTTTTGAAACAACCATTGTGTTTTATTCCCCAGAAAGTTATATACTAAGGAAAAAAAAGTCATACTTTAGTTAAACTCAGCCTATTTTATTAAGCAGTGATTCAGCAGGTTCTGGGGAGAATCTTTTCTTTTACATGTGGGATTCAATATTGCATGTCTTTTTGTACTGAGTAATTTTAGACAAATTTTAGTAAATTTAGAGCTGGGAAAGCAGAGTCTGTTCCCTCTAATTTGACGTTACTTTATTTAACAGACCGCTACCTTCTCCCCAGATTTTGGGATGCAGACCAGAAGGGATCTGGTTTTCCCAGTATCAGTGCCTAGACATCAGTGGCTGTGTATGCCAACTGATACAACCATTCATTTGATCACATTATATCCACTATCTAATCACGGAGAAAGATCTTCCAAAAGCCACACTAACAGAGTTTAGAAGATCAGAAATATCAGTGCCCGAGTAGATAATACTGATTGCTTGGAGAATACAGTATGCTCTGTCTTATTTGATAGAGAAGAAATTAAATTTGATTCTGATGTTTGCATGCGCTCTGTCTGTAGGAGGGTGAATATATTCATCTGTCACTGTGTGGGGAAACTCTATAAACAATACGCTTATCCAGCCCAGACAGTCTTATTTGTCTCTTCTCAGACATAGAAAATGTTATGTTCTGAATAGCCACGAGGCGAGCAGGGTTATATCAGACAGACTTGGATTAGCATATTTTACAAATAGATAAAAACGATGTCAAGAAATAGAAAATGTTTTTTGATGCTGCCCTTCAACCCTGTCGCACGGCGTCTGGTGGCTTTTCTCTGAGCCCTGCCGTTTCACAGGACAGCCTGCAAAGGGCAGCTCTGAGGCATGTGGTAGGATGAACGCACTGGGAAAAAAAAAAATACCAAAAAATCAGGTATTTGAAGATGCTCAGGGTTGGGAATTTTAGCTTAAACCCTGAAGAAATGAATCCAAAAGAATGGTAAGATGGGGACACATTATTCCTCTCCCTGGCTGTGCAGTTTGTCGGGAAATTGCCTTTATTGTGTGTGTAAGGAAGAGGCTGTTCAGGAGAGGAGGCTGTCGGTGAGCATCACCCTCTGAATCAGAGTTTGAATGGGATCCCTTCTCCTCACAGTAATTAACACACTATATACGTTCAGGGAAGAACAAAGTGATAACGCGTATTACAAAAACCCAAATTCCAGGCATGTTCCAGGAGCAAAGATAAATCTGCTTTTTTTTTCACATTTAGCATAAACCACAGAATCCAACAAATCTCTCCAGACTAAGCCCGTACCTAACAGCTGGGAACCTGCTCTCCCCAGGTCATGCCTGCTGGCTTCAAATGATTTATTCTTGATTTACATAAGCATGAGTGGAAAATATGGCCTGATTGCTCTTACCAAATACTGTTGTAGAGGTGTGTTACAATACAGTAAAGATAATTTAGTGGTTCTGAGTTGGGGTCTTGCAAAAAAAGAAGTCATAATTTTGTTAACAATACCTATACAAATCGACCAGAACAAAAGCACTGAAATAGAAGATATTTATTTTTAAATAATATGCTTTGTAGAGGTATTCACCAAACACTGTGCAGAATAATCTTGCAAAGAGGAAGATTTAAAGTAAAATTTAAAAGGAATAGGACTGCACAGCTGAAAAATAAGGATTATGTAATCTGGCAAAGCATATATTTTCTATTTGGTTTAACAGTCATAAAATTTTTGTGTTCATTTATGTATTTATTTATTTAACATGAAAATAATTTTAGATAGTGTCATCAAAGTTCAGGATAAGACTTCCACTACAGAAACTTTGGTTAATTCAGTTCTCCAATAACCTAATTAGAAATGTTGTATATTTGCTTCTGGAATTTTTTCTCCCTGAATCCTTTTATAGCTGGGATTGACCTTTTTCAAACACTTTCCAAGTAACATTTTGGTACTTGAAGAATTACACTTGAATTAATCTTTAACCACAAAACCTGGCATTGTCCCAGAATTTTTGGGTTTACTATCAAGATTAGCTCAGATGAGATAGACAGGTTAACTGCATACATTTCATTGGCTAATTACAAAAATTAATGGGTTTGCTATGCAAGATCTAAAGAACTGATCCGCACCCTATGTACTAAACCACAAACAGCTGTCTATATCAAGACAGCAAGCAAGATGAACATCAGCTCTTTTCCTTTTTTTACTTTTACAGCTTTTTAATATGGTCTGATATGTTGAGATGCTGTTGTGTCAATAGATATAGCCCAGGGAAAGCTCCAAATAACTGCTCTCAGATGCTTTCATTAACTATGCGTTCTTACAAGCACATCTTAGCCCAAATTACTCTTTTATATTTTACTCAAACTGGTATCAGCAATTTTCATCTTATTAGTGGAGCTTAAGTATGAACATAGTTTCTAGCAAAGGTAATTCCTGCAGGTGCCCTAAATGTTCTGAGTGTTTTAAAATATCATTGTTTTCTTTTATAACAAACAGGTGAGGTTATTAATAAAGTCCTTATAGACTCTGATTAATGAGTCTCCACCATTCATTCCCCTATGTCAAGCAAATTTCTGAAACCTCAGTTTTAATTCTTGCAATTTGGCAACATTTAATCTCTCATAAAATCAATGTGCATCGCAGCTAGTTAAATGTTGCTTCTTCCTGACATTGCTTTGAATTGGCAAACTGTTCAGCAAGGTACAGAGCCACGTGGGGTGCCTTTACTTTAAATGCTTAGAAACTCATTGCATTTCTTGGTAAATTGAACACAAAAATTTGTGAGTTTTACCCTGGCTGGTATTAAATAGGTGTCCTGTTCCCGCTGTGAGTGAAACCCTTACAGAAGAGAAAAATGTGGGATGTGTGATGTGCCGCCACAGTGTAAAAATTGTCTGGCTTGTGTTACAAATGGCTTTATCTGTTTCAAAACCATTGAGGAGAAAAATAATTTTAAATTATTGTGGACTAATGTTCTAGCATATAAAATAAAAAAAAAAGTGTCAGCTACAGACCACTGGATGTAACAGGTGACTTGCTCTTGAGACATCTGTCAGTAATATTGGGGGAAAATGCTGTGTTGTCAAAAGGACTTCAGTTTGAGTGACACAATACTGGCGGCCTCATGCTGACAGTTCTAAAACGTCCTTGAAATTTATAGATATTATCAATGGCAAATTCCTATAAAAACTGTTACACTTGGAGGCATTCTGTAAGAAATCTCATCTTGAAAGAAAAATAGATACTCATCACAGAAATAAAAATTAGTTCTCGAGTCACTGAAAATAATCTTAATTTGATTGCCTTGGATATCTGCAAAAAACTCCAAATCTTTATTAATGTTAACGTTCTCAAACATATAGACTTGGTAAATCACATCATAGGCACTTTGCAAGGAGTGTCTTCAGAATTTGGAATCAGTCATGAGCCTGATCAAAGCAGGACGAAGAAATAAAAAATAACCAGGGGGGGACATTAACTTGAAATGGATAGATTTACACAGAGAGATTAGAAGGTCCACTGGCTTCATTTAATAAAAAAAAAATGTAAGTATTTTTGAGATATTTGCATTGATTTTAGTCCTGCAGCTCCATATATTTTCATCGAGCCTGTGCTACGTACAAAATAACCCTATTGGCTAAGCAGTATTTTAATTGTGAAGGTGAACACTTCAGAATGAAGAAATGCCGGGTGCGCAACTGTGGGTGCGATTTTACCATCGTCCTTTTGCCTCTCCCTCCAATAACAGCTCCCCTGATGCTGCTGCAGGGGTGGTGGCAGTGGCCGGGGCGCGTGCGTGGGCTGTGGCAGTGCCCTCCTGGACATGGGCACAGCCTGGGACCCTGGTGGCTCTGCTGGGGCTCTTGGCAGTCCCTGTTCTCACTCTTCACAGAAATGGGCTTTGCAGTTGTATGAAGGCTCTTCTAAGCACAGCCAGGAGTTTATTTTCTGATGAAGTGCAACCTACGTTAGAAAAAACTAACGTTTCAAAATTAATTCAGATTAAGAAAGGGAGGCATACTCAATAACATTTCAAATCTGAGCGGTTTTCTTCATCCCGACATCTCAAGTGGTGGTGGTAATGTCTCCTTAGAAATACTCTTACGTCTGATTTTTCAGCTTTCTGCTTTTGTATTCCCCTGCTCAGGATATGCTCAGTCCTGGGAGGGAGGTAGCAAGACCATGCTGAGATCTATAGCGCTTCTGTGGATGCTCAGGTTCTGCTCTGGGAAGAACATTAAATTAGGCAAAATTGTCAGGGTTTTTGTCTTTTTCACCACTGTTTTCTTGAAAAGTTGTGTACCCAGCAAAGCTGCTGGCTGTGCTAGGGTACATAAGAGGGTGCAGGCTCGAGGCATTTTGTTTGCTCCAGGGCTTGTGGCTGCCGCACTCTTGTGAGCTGAGCCAGCTGCTCTTCTTGCCTGGTGAGTCATTTTGTAATTCTTCACCATTGGCTCGTCCTGGAAACAGATGGGCATTACTGTTGGTTTAAGAAAGGAAGCAGAAGCATGTGAGACACAACGCTCACAACACCTTAAATCCTCGTGACACTGATGGAGCAGTGCTGTTGCTGTGATTTGTAGATGTGAATCAGCTGTAGGTTACGCTGTATGTCATGGCCAGGCACAGGGAAAAAGTGCTCTATGTTACATGTACTGTATAGAAATGCTCACACTACACATGATAATTTTTTCAGAGAAAGAGGTCGTAGGGAAGTCTCCAACCGCTTCCTGATGGGCTCACTGACATTATCATTGGGCTTTCAACAAAGATTTCAAAAAGACACATTTCTGACATTTTTTTTAGTTAGTAACAAATGTAATCATAATTACCAGTGCCACAGCAATAAAAGCACTGGATTGTAAAATAACTCACCATCAGGCAATGCCATCTATGAAATTAAGGCTGTACTAACAATATAGCTGCTTCTCTATGTCCCGCTGATATATCAGAGTACGTATAAGGCTCTGATTTCAATGTATGAATATTGCGTGTTCGTTTCTTTAGTCTCCTTATAAGGTTAAATTACTGTCAAATTCACTTGGGTAGAGCCGAACAAGGGCAAATCTGAGAAACGGATTCCTTTTTTAGCCGTTGGGATTGATCTTAAACTATGCTGAGGGGAGCACCTCAGTTTCCTTCGTTCGGAAGTAAAGGACCACGTTTCCATCACGTTTCTGCGCTGCAGAACCAACTTCATTTTTGAAGTCCACAGGCAGAGAGGGTAACAAGAAAGAGGAGGTGTGAGTCATCACAGATTTTTCGTTGAATCCTTTTTATCTCTACTGAGAGCCAGGCAAAGCGATTTGTTGGAAGGATTCAAAGACACTGAGCAGAGTATGGTTATTAGACGCGCTCAATAACTGCTTTTGAAACTCTACAAAAAGTTTCCATTAAGGAGAGCAGTCTCGCAGGTTCCCCATCTGAAGCGGCGAGGAGCGGAGGTGGGAGGAGAGTGGCAGTGCGGGTGTTAAAGCTGTTGCACAGATGTTAGCCCTTCCTTTTCCAATTATCCGCCATGAAAAATGCCTGCTGGGAAGGCTGCATCACGATACGTGCATCTCACCAGTGAGGAATGACCTGCGCATCTCTGCGTGTGAATTCTCCTCGCAGAACCCAAGGAGACAACCGAAAGGGAGAGATCCGACAGCAGCGTCTTTTGAATATTTTTGAGTCTTTTGAATATTACTTTGCCAATGGGATTCTGACTGAGAGGAAAACCAAGAGTTTCTGGGCTCTGGGGAATCCAATTTAAAAACATAAGCTCTTTTAAGGTCATGTTAAAACCCGATTATGTGAGATGGTCATAATTTATCTATACGAATATACTACATGTGAAATATGCGTACGTGCTTCAGAAGCTCACAGCAAAATATATGTAATGTCAGCCAAGATTTACAGAACAGCAAAGATTTGTAATGTAGCCGCTTAATTTAACAAATTTTAAAGAATGAATCCCCCAAAAGCTGAAAACATTTAAGGGCAAATTAAATATTTTTTCACTGCAGTAAATAATGAGGTACTTTCTCTGAGGCTGCCTGACAGCTGGTGTTATTGTTTTGGGTTTTTTTTTCTTTTTGGTTAATGTTAAGCCCAGTGAGTTCCCTTGTGCCAGGAAGACGGAGGGCAGGGACACGTGGTGAGCAGGTCCATCCAGCAATCTGTATTATCCCTTGCCCAGCTGCCTGGCACTTTGGAGTCTTTTCTGCCTTTTTTGAGTGATTAAACCCAGATCTCCCGGTGCCAGTCAGCATGCCCTTATTTCAGACACAGACAGCAATGCAAAACACAGAAAACTGCATGACACAATAGAGGACTTATATGCAGAAGTAACATTAAATGTTTTGGGTATTTTAACCTTGGCTCCTGCAAGCCTGGCAGGGCAGAGTTCTCAGCACGGATTTGGTGAGACTCAGCCAGTGCACCAGCCCTGTGAATTCAGGTAGCCAAGGAGTTTGCTCTGAGCGTGACCCAGTAAATCCCAGCGGTGAGCTGCAGCAGTGGGTTGTCCTCTGCACCATGGCTTTGCATTTCTTCTCTACCTCTTGTCAACAGCTGGTGACATTTCTTGGAAGCTGGACATGGCCAGAGCTTTGCTTGTCCTTTTTCTCTCTTTGTATCAAGGATATCCTCAGTCTTGCTGTTGGAGAGATTTGCCATTTACTAACAACGGCTTTTCTGGGCTTCTCTAGGGGTCCTTGGTGTCTTTCTCTGTGCTGTTGTACCCTGTCCTGCCTCAGAGCCTTCTCCTCTGAAAGCCTTTGGCAATCTAGCTTGGTGTCTTTAAGCTGGAAAGCATCACCCAGCTGAACCCTGGTGGATGTGACAGTGATGTAGCAGGACCGATCTAGTCCTGCAATTTTGTAAAGGAAAGCACTGGTGAAAAAAAGGGGCTATGCGTAAAAAGAGTTACAAAAAGTGATTGGTGTCACCAGTTAGTAAGGAAGGATGTGGTTACTGTGATCTTTTATTTAATTATTATTTGCAAGACTCAATTTGGGAAACATGTATTGGAGGAATAAGTGAATAAGTGTGCTTAAAAGGCACATCAGATGGTAGTAAATGCCACACTGCATTTTATAAAATAATTTGTGCTTTATTTTTCCTGGATTGCTTTCTCTTCCTACACACTAAAAATTCTCTGATATTTTTTGGGGTCAGGGAAAGCATAACAGTCTTTCTGTAAATCCAGAAACTTCTGTGCACACTGGGATTGTGTTAGAAAGCAAAATGTGACGTAAGTGGCCCATACACGCTCAGTGAGAATCAGGCAGAACGCTGTGTCTCACTTTTCTCCCACCCTTTGGTTCTTTTCTGTTGCGCCTTGGTAATGCCAGAATAGCCGTATAGCCCCTATTTCATGCCTTTGTAATTAACGTCCTTTGTTTAATGAAAGCACTTCAGTAGAATATACTACCCTATACTACTGCTGAGAAAAATAATGTTTTTGATGCATCTTGAAAAAATTCTCAGCGTGTGTCTCAGTGAGATCTATTTCATATACCTCTTTGATAACCAAAACAAAAGAGACATGTGAGTAAGCTGCGTTGCAGATATATTGCTGTTGTTCCTGCAGGGTAGGTGATTGTAATCTTTTATAGTAAATTCTTAAAAAATGAACTGCACCCATAAATTTCATGTTTTACAATGAACACACTCGACATGTTAATCTTCTCTGTGGTCATTGTCCAGAAGAAATATACCTGGCGCGTAGTTGAGACACCCCTGTAAGTTGCTACAGCAATATGCTTTCTATTCCAAATTAGGGTAGCCAAGCAATTTTATTCTTTAAGGCTGCTGTAAAACTATCTAAATGAAAGATATTAAATGGTGAAGTTACATAAAGGTGTGTTTCATTAAAATGTTACTGGAAGGTGATTCTGTTTTTTAACTCTTAGTGTATTCCTGAAGGTATACTATAAAGGTAGGGAATTTATATTGGCACTGAAAAAGGCTTGCACGTTTATTGCTTAATTGAAGATAATTGGCCTGGCCATGGAAGTGTAGACCTTGCCATTCCAAGATCATGACATATAAAGGTTAAGTATCACTTCCAGTAAAATCTTCTCAGGGACTTTAAAATTTGCAATGCAGCAAGACATCTAATTTTCTTGTTGACTGCAATTTTTCTATTTTTTAATTTAAGGTTAATATAGTCTTTGAATTTATTTATAAAATGTGTGCCCCGACCAAAAATGATTATTAAATCACTTAATGTTACTTTAATAACTGCACACATTTTTGGCAATTTTTTTTCTAAATGGCTACTGAATTGTTAAAGCTATCTCAATATAGCATCATTATTTGAAATAGAATAAGACAATAAGGATATTCTTCTATGAAAACAGAAGTAATGGGAAAAAAAAAATATTTCCATCTGCAAATTAATCTGGTTATTGGATAAAGCAAATTGCCAAATAGCCACTAGTCAAGATCACTACTCTAAGAGATTCATAAATATTTATTTAGCATCGCTACTTCAAAACTATATGCCCAAAGTTAATGGCAGTATTAGTATGATATAATATTTTTTTTTTGTGAGCTGCTGTAATGAACACCATGACCGAGTTAACTCTTGGCTGGGGCTGGATGGAACTTGGCTCCTGTAGTTAAGCTGTACCGAAAAACTAACCTTGCACCTCCCAGTCACAGGTTTGCCATGGGGACGCACTGGATTGTCTAGTGCTATATGTGCCACCCAGAAATGAAATATATTAACTGCTATCACATTTCTATTAGAAAATAAGATTTTGGGGTATTTATGACTAAGCTGTAAAGCTTGTTTCTGAGTGAAATGCAGAGACTTTCATCTTACCTAACAAGTTTGCCTCTCCCATTTTCAGACAGAACCAATTTGTTTTATTATATTGTTCGGTGTTTGCACTGCAGTTAATACTTACAAACACAACATGAAAGATTGTGCAGTTCTTCGTGCAATGTGGACATCTATGCTACCTCAGACGAGGATGAATCAGGCTGCAAGTCTGCAACTAGTTTGAACAGGTCCAAGTGGGTGTTAGCATTGAACCTATCATCCCTTCACCCCCTCTTCTGTCTGTGCAAAACACCTTGGCGTCTCCCACTTAAGCCAGCAGTCTTACTTTTGACGGACCTTCTAGTGAGCTGGATCAGGAGCCAACAGGGCTGAAAATTAAGGTAGATCTAAAAAAAAATCAAAAACAAAGGATAAGAAAGAAAATAATTTCTCAGCAACATGATTATTAATTCTGGCACCAGAGAGGTGCTGGAAGTAGGTGGCCAAGAAAACGGAGGATCTTAAACCTTATTAAAACTGTGTGTTCAATTTTATTTTTTTGCCATAATGTGGCCAAAAATTTCATTTCAAGGAAAATGGAGAAGGATTTGCGCTAGTTTCCCAATGGCATGTACTGTTCATCTTCAGTTTTCATAGTATTATGAGCTGCCAGAGGTCATTTATAGTCACATGAATAATTAGAAAATGTTCTTATGCAGGTGGGTGTGTACTCTGCTAATCACATTTGTCCTTCTAAAGTCGGAGGAAAGAGCAGAGAATGTGATTTTCACAACATGCCATTAATTAGCCCAGCATCTGATATTCGACTTTTAAAACTGAACACCCCTTATTACAGACACGGTGTTAAAACATCAATTTTTAAATCAAAACTTCCATTTTCCTGCACATGCATGTGGCTGCTCCCACCGTGAATATTCCCTCAGCCTTCTTCCTTTTCCTTAATGATTACTAGCATTTTTATTCAGGAGTCCTTTTCCTATGGACCCCATGATGCAATTGCTTTGTGCTGGGGGTCCCTGCTGATTCCTGACGGGAACCTGTTCCTCCGCCGGGCAACATCTTTTGCTGGAGAAGAAGCCCTGGCTTTCTCTCTGCTATGCTGTGTGCGGAGCAGCCCCTTCACCCCCGGCACCATCACAATTGGTGTTGCTGTAGCTCTCGGCAGTTTCTGACTGATTTTGTGAGCAGTGCTTGCTGTGGCATCGAGGTTTTCTAGCTGTACATATTTTATTTTATTTTTTTCTTTCCTTAAAGACAACCCTCGGGGGCGGGATGGGTACTGCTGCAGCAGTGCAATCCCTAAGATGTCTACTGGGAAGATGTGTAAGAGGTTTTATTGGTAGTATTTATAGAGGTTTTGCACTACAGGAGCTGTAGGAAAAGCCTGCAGTGAAGCTGAGAGCTTGGATGGGAGGACTGGCCCTTACCTGGCAGATGCTGCAGCTTAGCACTGCTCCGAGAGGCTTGAAAACACTAATACTTTGTGTGTGTGATACGCAACAAAATCAGATATTGACTAATAAGAATTTGTGGTAACCTGCAGTGAGCTGTTTTTCCAATCAGCTCCTGAGACGTCAAAATGATGGCGTTATCTTTTGTAAAGCTTTGATCAAGCATTTCAGTAATAAACTATGTTTTCAGGCATTTGTAATGGAGCGTAGAGGAATATTTGGGGACATTTTGGGGTTAAGGCTGGCATACTGTAGGAATACCTCACCAAGTATGCAACCAATTTTCAAGTAGCTGAACTGTTTTTTTTTTTTTTTAATGGGAAATGCATTGAGAATTGCTCCAGGCAGGTATTTTATTTTCAAAGATGGGTTAATACGTTTAACGCACTGGGGCAATTTGAAATGCTGACCAGAGCTCTACCACCTGTATTAATGCAATCATTGTTATTTTTTTTTTTTTTGGCAAAAGCTCACAGTGGTTGTGGGAGATACTGGGATCCTTTTATAGCAGGCTCTGGACTTCCATAATGAAAAGGTGTGCCCTGCTGCAAAAAGTTTATCTTAAACTGAGTTTTGCAACTGTCTGTGAAGTCACGGCCTCATTTTTTCAGCTCTGTATGGGAGAAGGATGGTAGTGAGCTCACAGACAGATAAAGCAGTGGAAACACATGCATGGATGAGCTCTTGGTTCTAAATTGCTAGGAACTTTTTCTCCAAGGTCAAGTGAAACTTGCTTTCTGGCAGAAATGTGCAGCCTGCGCACATATGTCAAGTAACATAATTTTTATGGGCTCTGTCTCTCAGAATCTCTGGCTGGTGTAAACTTATTCAGCTTATGCCGGTAGGAAGCACGTTATACCTTTACTTCATTAAAATAAGACTATAGAATAACCTTTCTGATGCAAAAACTAGGGGGCAATGAAGGGGGTTTGCGTACTTTCATGATTTTGCAGAGGACCCTCCAACCCCTGTTCATCACCCCTTGTGGATTTACCTGCATGGCGGGCAGTGCCTTCACCATAGCTAGATTGGGTGGGAACGCAATACCCGAGACAATAAATCCTCCTGGCAAGGTTTGTCCCTTGGGTTCCCCTTCAAAGGCAGATGCAATCCCGGGTAATCCAGTGCCTTTAGACCTGCAGTGCGAGGAGACAGAAAGACCTCAGCGGGTGTGGGGGCACAGGCTGGCCTCAGAAGCCCCAATGTCTGCAGATGCCCATCCTGCTCTCTGTCTCGGACTTGCTGTTCGCACTGAAGGCTTCATGTGCGATAAACCAGGGTTAACAGAGCAGCAAGAAGCTGCCTTGTCGATACAGGTCTAGTTCCAGCACATACTTGACTGTAAGCATGTGTATATTTATGTTGACGTACGCTGACTTCGATGAATCAACCTGCATGCTTAAGTGCTGTGCTGAATTAGAAATACAAATTTTCCACCAGCAGAACAGGGAAGGGTTGTTACTGGGAGCGGACCTCTGGCTTTGATCTAGCCACACTTAAGCGGGTGTTCCATTCTAAGTGTGTGAAGAATCCTACAGAATAACTTTGTGAAGTCAAGGCAGGGCGCTCGCTTCCATTCAGCACTGACAAGGGGAAGCTGGTGCTGGTGCACAAGTACCAGCTCTCTCCTGTCTCTCTTGGCCTCCCTCATACTTTTCTGTGGTGCAGACAATGGAGATGACTTAAACAGGTTGAGAACTACCTCTGTGGTACAGCAACACAGCCACAGTGTGTGCATCTATGCTTTGCTCTGAATTGTTTGTTGTAATAACTTTATTTGATATACTACATTGCTAGAAATGTTTCTGCTTTCTGAAGAAAAAACCCTGCATTTCTATACAGATAACACTAGTTTGTTATGAATTAAAATGAGCTAGGAGAAACAATATATGTTGGGGTTTTTTTTTTGTATTTGTATATCTTAAATAGAAATAGCTTCATTTTAAAACCCCCCAAAGGTCTGCATTTAATTTTTTTGCAAAACATTTTTAAAACCTATTTTAACCTTTTGTATCATAAAACTAATTTCCTCCCTTTAATGACTCCTCACAAAAGTTCTCAGTGTTATAAACTCTACTTTTAGCACAGTGATGTTATGTAAAATATTTCTACCATTTTCCTTGAATCAATAAGCAATTTTCATGCCAATAGATGGTAGAATTGGTGTACTTTTTTGTAATTTACAAGTAAATTGTGTGCTTTCTTAAAATGTGGGACAAGTCATTTTTCCTGCACTGGTATGATAACAGGAAAACTTGCAACTGGATCTCACTGTTTTGGCTCAAATTCTGGCTGAAGACAATGGGCAGCTCTAAAAGGTGTCTCTTCTGCCACAAATTAAAAGGTCTGTATCAGTGAACTGAGTGATATCTACTATCAGAAACTCAGGTTTCAGAGAGATAACTGCATAATTCAATTTATACCCATATTCTTTCCATTGAGGTTATATGTAACCCACCAAGTGTTACATCTGTAAGTATTCTATAGATTAATGTTAAGTTCTTCCTATGTTATATGTGAAAGTTAATTTTTTTCAGGTCCAGCATGCTGAGAAAGTACATATATATATGTGTGTGTGTATACAAACATATATACAAATGTAGTTTGCCTGTACAAAGCACATAGAAAGGACAGTGTGTACCTTACATCTGGCCCATCACTTGGGACTCCTCCCACTGAGTTGCCACAGCCCAGGATTGACCCATGAAGGAGCCTGGGCTTTTGTTTCCCTAGTCTAAACCCACATGAATTTACTTCTTGAAAAAAATGAAGTTGTTTGTTTTAACAGTTTTCAAATAATGCAGACATCCTACTCTGATCTGCTTGCTCTTTATTGGGCCAGATATTTACATATGCCTTAGCGTTGCATTGCTAAACCCTGTGCATTGAAGAAATGGAGATGAATAATGCAGTAGCCACCCCCTTAGGCAGTGTAGTGGTTGATTTAGGCTGTGATGCCACGAACAACTGAAGTCTGGGCGACCCTACTTTGGACTAGATATTTATTCTTGCTGTTTTCCCCCTGTGAGTTCTAGCACCCCTGCAGATATACGGCTGAAAAATAATCTAGCAATTCAATATATATAGCTGCAGCTCATGATTTGGTTATAGAAGAGCTAGTGCTAGCAAAAAAGAGAGGGAGCACTGATGCATAGTTCAGGTAGAAAGAGATCAAACCTGTCAGCCATAGCCAAGCTTTGCACCAGCTTAAAGTGATTGTGGAACTGCAACCTTTTAGCTCCTTTCTTCAACCTGAGAGATGCATCTTACCTCTAAAGCTTTATGGAACGGCGAGGGAAGTGCAGGGCACCATGGTGTGTGTGACTTATGCCGTGAAGAGGCATGAATAATTAACGAATGGAGTAGAGTCTGGCATAGTTGGGTTGAGTGGCAATGACCTTGAGCATCCTGAAATCTGCTTTCACCAAGGCAATTAGGGACTGATTCAAAAGGCAGAGGAAGCAGCCAGGAATCAATAAGGTGTAAGACATGCCACGGCCACTGTCCTGTTTCGTCAGACCTAGATGCTTTTCCTACTGCAGTAAATAGGAACAATGTGGGAACAACTGTATTATATTCTACTTAAATTGGATGTGCACGTACGTTTGCATGATGTTCCCGCAGACAGCTGTTTTGGCTACAGCCTCTCTGGTAAAGTTTATATAGTAATTACATCATGTACTATTATTAGCTGAACATTTGAGTAATTCTAAATAGCACCTCATTTTGTTAAGTTCTTACACCAGTAAAAATTAAAGCATTTAAGCAAACTGTGGGAAGTGTGAAACCAACTTTTTCTCTGGAGTATAAGAAAAAAACATACCAAGTACTTTCAAGAATTGACTTTAATTGCAGCAAACAGTACACAACATAATTAGCTATCCATCATTTTGCCTTATGTTTAGCACAATGTCAAGAATTCGAAGTGGTAAAAAGGTAATGATGAAATAAAAAGGTGATAGCACACTTGGCAACTCTCACCCATCACAATTTGATGTGCGAAGGGTCAAACATTTTACTTTTTTCTGGTGATACTGCCAACAGGTGTTGAAGTACCCTAAACTCCGGTCTCCATAAAGACAAGTTCTAGACCATTTAAAAGTATTGTTTGGATTTTCCCGCATCCTTGACTTTATCACCCTGTCATCCCCTATACTGCCTTCTCTTATGGCCACCTGCGGAGGAACTCCCCTCTGAGCTCGTGCTAAGTGCTCTGTGGGAAGGAAGACCTTCTGCATCGCCTGAACTCACATCTTGCCACGTGTATACTACACAAGGTACGCTAGAGCAGCAGGAGTCATCATGGGCCACAGGTATCACTGCTGTGTTTTTTACTGATGACTAAGTAGATTGCTGCATCAAAGCATGCGCTTTTGACAAACCTTCATTATAACAGCAGGCAAACTAACAAATGGTAGGGGAGAGACTTGGTGAAAGAGACTGAGCACCGTTTGTCCATCTCAGGCTGCTAATATACCTTCTTACAAACAGCAACAAGTTTTAATCAGAGTGTGTCAGGGTTAATTATTACTCAGGAGGAATTTCTGTTAAAAGCAGAGTTATACCAGAAAGGTTTGTAATTGCAATATATGCAAAAGTCTAGTTCAAACAACTCTGGATGTGCACAGGGTCATCCTGACCTAGCTGACAAATGATGGGGCCTTGCAAGGAGAGAAGGTCACCTATGAGAAGAAGAAAATCTGTATCCACTTTCAGGATACACCTTACCGGGGAATAAAGACATAAAAGAGTTTCATTGTTGCTTAAATATAAGGTTGGCCATGAGAAAAAAAAAATAATGTAAGAAAAGTACCTCAGAATGGGAACAGCTTGGTTCCCCAGCTTACATCTGTACCTGTGTCTGGCTGTCACTGAAGAATAACTGCCCAGGCATCGCCCTGGGACCTGCTTCCTAAGAAGGTCCATGAGCAGGTACTCAGCCCACAGCTCCGTGGACAGCTCGTGTTGTGCCCACCAAGCATTTATCTTCATCATAGGAGATAAACGGCGAGTGTGCCAAGCACAGGTTGAGCAGACTACTTCAGGAGCAACCAGCGGATGGCATTTCCCCAAGGGTGCGCTCTGGGATGACCATGGTGCTCAGCCCCTCCTGCTCCTGTGTGTGCTGTCACAGGTGACGATGCACTCCTTGAAGCTAGCAGCTTGCAGGGCCGTTTTAGAGAGGACCTGCCCAAGTGCTTCAGTTCTTTACAAGGATGAGTAGGAGTCATCGTTCCTCCTGAGCCATGTACTTTGCACCTACCTAAACTACAAAGGAGCCTCAGCAAAACTCTCCCCCCCCCTGTGTTTGTCAAAAAATCCTGTTTGCATAAGGCCTCTCCTGCAATCCAGGTGTATCTCCTCCCAGCTATCATCTAAACTGTCAGGATATACAAACAGACTGGTGATTCAGTGGTCAGTGATGGCTGCTAGCCCAGGGAAGGTAATGCTGAACAAAGCCCCAGCGTGTTTTGCAGTTGGCATTTGGAAGACAACCCCTGCCAGGGGTGATGGTGCTCTCCATGCAGTGGCAGGGCAGCACATACTGGTGCCCAGCATCTTCCATCCCCCCCCGTTGGTCTAATCACCCATCCTGTGCCTGTTCAGGATGCTGCCTCCCACTCTAGGTCTTGGATATGCCCAGTTGTTTGGGAACTTGAAACTCAGGTGCCTACAAGTTTGATCTAAATTTATTGAACATCAGATCTTAGGATCTTGCCCAAAGTCATTACAGTACGTAAGATATTCACATATTTTCCTTTCTTGCCATTTCTATTAAAATATTTTTTCCATGTAGCTGGACATCCAAATAAGTAACAATACTCACCAGGCTTAGTATATTAAAAACCAGCAGCTGTGGCATCTTTAATGTCATTGTCTGAGTTATGCTACTTTCACTGTGTTATGTGTCCTTTAAAATATTTGGTATTTTAGTGTTAAAATGAGATGTTCAAAAAGCTAACATTTTTCCAAAAGCCCCTGGCTTTTTTTGACTTTTTTTTCCTTTCTTTTGTGTGTGTGTGTGTGTGTGTGTGTGTGTACAGAAGAATATACAAAGAACCTTGGCAAATAATTAAACATTCTAATTTGATATAATCTTTGATTAATGAAGAAGCTGCTTTCGAATGCTCTTCTCTGGCTCTAATAATTGATCTCTAATTGTCCCATCTAAAGGTTATATATTGCCTTTCCTCATGATTGTGTCCTCCTAATGCCTTATAACTCAGATCCAGCTATTAGCAACATTCATTAATTCCTCTTGAAAATGCTGTGAACTTTCCAAATTGAAACAGTGCTTTATAAAACCAAGTTTAATTTTGTACTAGTTTTGAGTCTCTTCAGAAAACCACACCAGGAGGTGTCACAAACATGATGTGTAATTATTGAATTTAAATTATTTCAGAAGTTATGTATAAACTATTTGAGGATGTTGGACAGAGGAGGTGTAGGAGGATAGACTAATTAAAAATAGTGGCACAGGTACTTTTTGTTCTTTTACTGCGAGTAAACAGGTGATGGATTTGCAATAAGTGCGTGATGTCTTGCAAAAACTGGAGAAGTATAGATTTTAGGATCTGGTGAAATGTTCCTGATGATAGAAAAACTCTGGGGTGTTACAGAGGAATTTTATTTGAATGTCTGACAAGCTGGGACAGCTAAACATATTTACTTAATTGCTTACCTAATTGAGAGATGAGGCTTCTTCATAGCATAATTTAACTCATTTCTGGAATACTTTAGTGAGTCAAAGTCTTTTAACCTGTTGCTTGGCAGGCTTCCTTTTATACAGCTTACAGAAAGTTGGCTAAACTTCTTCTTTTTCCCACTAGATGTTAAATTATGTGTCCCAAATGTTGGTCTGTGCCTGGTGCTTGACCACAGCTTTACAGCACCAAAGGCTTGTGATTACCCAGCACATTTTCTGCGTAGTTTGGTATTAAAAAATGCGTGAGGTACTTGCATGAGCACAGATTTTTACAAATACATCTAATTAATACAATGTGAAAATGCTTTTATTCCTTTACTCTTGAATTTTTCAGTCTAATTTCATTAAAGTAGAATACTTACTCATGTGCTGCTTGCACCAATTTTGGCTTAATTGTTTGCAGTCTGTACAGCCCGGCTGTCTGGAGATGTTTATTACTGAGTAAATGTATTCTGGAAGGAGAGAGCCTGGCTAAATTGCTGGAAAGAAAAATTCTACGATCTGACCTTATCAAGACAGGATCCAGAAGGTTCTTATTTTTCATTTTGACTGTGGACTGTTAGCAAGGAAAAAAACAATCCAAAGAAGTTAACTAAAGTCTATCACTATAGTCATTGGTGTTGGGGGGGGGGAATTAATAAAAGGGGAAAAATAAAAGCCACTATCAAACTCTTATAATCCATTCTGCAGAATTGCAGAAACAGTGTTACATATCCTGTAACAATACAAAGCTATTTTCTTCTGGCTTTTGCAAACACAAATCTATTCCACGCAAATGCTCTTGGTATTTAGGGAGCCTTTTAATATACTTTAAGTATATGATAACACAGAACAAGAGTACAGCATGAAAAGTATTCAATAGCGTATTTTGAGTGATCTTTAGCAACCCTCCTGAGCATTTATGGCTTGCTAGAGGGAAATGCACTTTTCAAAGATCATGTGCAGTCCCTATGGAGACCTGTAACCTTCCTCAGAGCAATTCAGCACAAACTGATAGGTCTGATCACAGCACAAGTGAGACAGTCAGTGTAAAATGCTCTGGAAACGCTTTGAGAATACTAATGGGAGCCCTGCGACTGCTGAGTCACTGCCTGCAGCCGGGGGTTCAAGCAAAGGGTTATTGGGGAATTATAAATATCAGTAGGAAGTCAGGTATTGGCAAAAGCTTCATTTAGACCTTGGCCAGTCTGTGGTCTGATTTGCTGCATAATAAATGTTTTAGTGAATCAAACGATAAAATCTTTGGTTCAGGAAGGCTGGGAGGTTCAAATCTGGGGCCGGGGAGGGAAGCAGTCAGTGTATGGATATCAAAAGGCTCCTCTGAGTGGCACAAGAACCTGTATTTGTTCTTCTAGAAAGAGTTTGGTACTTATCTGTTGTTCCCATGGTACCTGCTGGGTTTACGAAGAGAGGCTTTCTCCTTGCCTCAGATCTCTTGCAAGAGTGATGCCAAGCAGCAGCGGCCTTAATGCAGGAGCTTGCTGGTTTTCTTGTGTTATTTGGTATTCAAATATTTTCCAGGAATTTCAGCTTTGCCAAAAAGATCCACCAGTGTTGGAATGTGTGCTGTTAACCTCCCTGTAATAGAAACTGCAGAATGAGTGTTTTACCAACAGAATGTGTATGAATATATCCCTTTCCTAAGCCACTGCTGGCTCTTTATGGTGGTTCCCTCGGGTGTCACACACCACTTTGTTGCCTGTCATGATCCTTTATGTACTCCTGCTTCCTCTGCTGCTTGAAGGCCATCCAGAACAGTAGCATGCTATTTAAATCAGACATAACCTGTCTTTGCAATTACAGCTTTTGGAGGGTCCAGATCTGTGCTGTGCTTCTCAGTAATCAGTACTATGCTGTGTGGGGCACTCTTCTTTTGTAATTTTTTTTTTTTTTTTTTGATGCAACACATGTGTAGTACAAGCTCAGCTTGTTATTTTCTGACCTTTCTTTTCTTCCTTCTTCCCTCCCTGAGTCTTGTTCCAGATGGTAACTGCTGCAAGAGCTTAAAAATAAAAATGAAAGTGTGAAGTGCATTCACTTTTATGGAGCTGCAAACAGGGGGCAGGGGAAAGAGGGAAAATATACTGGGATTGTTTGTCTACCTGAGGTCAGTTAATGTCGTCAGCTATTAGTCAGCCTGCAACAGTACGAAGTGCATCATGAAAGACAAGGTACGCAAATATTTATGAAAAAAAATTGACTCTGGTGTTGTGGGGTGCCTCTCCATAAGGTCTTGTTATTATTATCTCACGGCATCTGGCCCATAGCTGGATTCTGATTTCCCCTTTCTCAGGTTCTTTGACCACAGGCAGGAAATGTGCTACAAGTAGATGAAGAAGGTGACAATTGTCTGTCCTTTGAGAGTCTGGGCACACAGCTCATCATTCCGGGGGTGAGCACCTGCAGAGGAAATGGTGGCTATGTAGAATGAGGCTCTACCTGACACACAAACACCTTTACCTGTCTTTGAGAGGACCTTGGAGAAAGAGTTGTTGGGAGATTTGCCATGAATTGATTCCCAAAGCACTCACATTTATTTTTAAGATGGTTATGCAACATAGCAAGCAGATGCCGTGAGAAAAGTGGATCCCAGGTCCCCCATTTTGCTTGCAGTCTCTCAAATGCCCCCTTGGCTGTCATACTACTGCTCCCTCAGGAAGGGATGACACATCCCCCCTCCTGTCCTTACATTTGGTAAAAAGGACTTGAATGTCCTTGCTGTCCAAGACAAACATCAAAACCAAATAATTTACCAGAGGAGGGTGGGTGGGGATGGAAAAAGGTCTTATCCTTCACAAAATATTAAGATAAACAAGAACAATAAACCATTTCTCATAGCAAGAGGCTTCTAAACCATATGTGTATGTGCATTCAGCCTGGAAACGCAGGTGAGGGCATCAGAAGAACAGTCATCTTGTATTAGTAACAGCTAATCTGGAGAGAGACAAGGAAGTTTTATCTATTCAAAATGTGTTTTCTTGGTGTTGCAGCTGCCACGGAGTTATCAAAGCTGGTGGGAGCTACTTTTCATGTTTTCCTTTATGTGGAAATCACTTGATTCTGATTTCCTTATTGCCCCTCTCTGGGTATTACTATTATTAGTACAGTGGTGGAATATTTCTCCCTAAATGTTACTGCAGAAAAGTAAATAATGTCTTATTTCTATTATTTTTTTTTCATAAAGACTCTACTTTAAGAATAGATTTTAAAGGACAAATACTATGTTTAAAGACTCAGAAAGAAATGAAAATTGTAACTGATATAGAGCCTGAAGAAAAACAATACTAGGAGCAGGTCACATAACAGGGAACAATCAGTATGTGTTTAAGGAGGTATGCTGAACAGTCCAAGTGGAAAAGAAAACCAGGAAAAGTGCTTCAGACAAGCAGGAAAATTTCAGGAGCCCACTCTGGCCACCCAAAAGGCAGCCAAGAATTTAGCAGGAGCTAATAATTCCCTGCTCCAAAAAGAAATGGATTTAAAACCACCCTAGATCATAGTTATAGTTAACTCTCTATCAGGTAAAGCTAAATGGACTGAGTTTTTTCAGTCTTAACCAGAAGACCAAAAGTCAGAATCACACAACCAGAGCGATCTACTACTCCAAATATGCATTCGATACCTGATATCCCCTTCAAACCACTTCAGATCTAGAGTCCGGGAGGGAGGAGAGCAAGGTAAATGAAAGCAGGTGTAGGGCATCCTGATCAGACGTGGCCTGAGGTAAAAGGTGTGCTTTGCAGGCAGAGCAGAGGTGTTGGTGGGGCAGAGAGAAAACAAAAGTGGTAAGAAAGTCAGTGTAGGGAGCTCAGCAGTGAGAAGAGCAAAGGTTTTCTGGGGTTGTTTACCAAGTCATTGCTGTCAGGCCTGAGGTGAAGTGCATCGTGCCGTCAGAAGGTGCAGGTGACATGCTTTAGCAAACCAGCTGTGGGGCTGGCCTTGTAAGCACAGCTAGCCTGGCCTCTCTGAGCAGAGCTTGGTGCTGCCAGGGCAACGTGTGCTGCCTGGCCATCATGGCCTTGCTGCTCCTTTTCCAACTGCGGAAGCCACAGTGTTTTCCTGCCTGAGGGTCCTCCAGGCCATCTCATCCTGGGTGAGACCTCCCCTTGTCTGTTAAACACAATCCTTTGTTTGCTGGATCATTTCACCCTCTTGACAGCACGAGTGCCCTGGGCTAGCAGTGCCAAGGCAAGCTTTCATGACCTGGGGGGCCAAGTGTCCTGGGATATCATCTGGCATGAGGTGGCTGTGCTTTGGGGCACCTTTGTTATTTGTTGTTGTCACCTGTCTTGAGAAGAAGACTTATATTTTGTCAAATTAATGTATGGCAAGTTTTATTGGCTGGGGAAAAGCTCCCGGTTTCTTTCAGTCGAGGGGACAAGGCTCCCGTGACAAGGGGTCAAACGTGCTCTGGTGAGACTGGGGCTGCTGGTGACTGATGGGAAATGGCTATGGCAAATGGTTAGGGTGAGGGATGAGATGCAGTGGTACGAGCATGTTCATGGATGTGTCTGGTACCACGTGGGTTAAGGTGGTTAAGCACCTCTGAATGAGCTGGGAAGCTGTCAGTATGAGAAATAGGTTGGCCTGTCCATGCTGTAATTCCTTCTCTGCCCCGTGTACCCCATACAGCCCTCAGGTACAGACATGCACAGCTCGTCTTCCCACAAAGCTGCAGTTCCTTTTCCCCCTCCCCCCCCCCCCCCCTTTTGTCCTTCTTTAATCTGTCTGTCAAATGTCACTCCCTTCCCATCACCCTCCTAACAGCTACTTTAAGAGGGTGATGTCAGGGCTGTCCTCGGTTGCATTTTCTGCCTTTTCTCTGCCACATCAGCCGGTGCCAGCTGGGATTTTGGGCATCTCACATGGCCTTGCTCCCTTGCATGTTGGTTTCACTGTGGCTTCTTCTCTTCCTGCTCTCTGGTTACTTCGCAGCATCACAGGAGAGAAAAAAAAACAACAAACCACCACTAAACCATTACATTAGTTCTGCAGCTTAAAAAAAGTACCAAGGAGACGTGTTTGCTGACTTTTGAGCCTTGAATTTAAGGGCAAAAGCTTTTGTCTTTGTTTTGCTTTCGTTCCATCTGAAGAGTTGAAAACAGTAGCTGGGAAGGAGGGTTCAATATTCCTAATTCTCATTAAAGCCTACAAAAATATGGCCTTTGCCATATTTTCCTGCTACAATTGACAATCAAGGGTAAAATTCAAGATATTTTTTTTCAAAGGAAAATGCAGGGGGAAAATTTTCACTCTGCTGGTCATGCAGTTTTATTTCCAGGGGCAAAGTGAAAAGCTGCAGCGTCTTTCAGCTTGGTTTGAGCTAAATAGCCAACCAAACAAGAAATAGATGTCCTTTTGGAATGAGTTTGACATTGGATCTTGCATGCTTCAGACTCCTGCTTCTCTTGGCCCCAGTTACTGGTGGTACAAAGTTTCTTGAGCAGCAGCCCCATTGTCTTGCTGGTGGGAAGTCCAAAAAATTATTGCCAGTGCAAAACAGGATAACAATGCTGCAGGAACTGATGGATAGAGGTTAGATTTATTTTAGTTCACTATTAAGTGCTTTGTGTGGTTGTTTTGTTGTTTTTTTTTTTTTTTTTTTTTTTCTAGCAAGGAACATGACATATTACAACTCAAGAATGTCAAAATTATTGGTGCTTACTGAAAATGGAAATCCAGATAATAACCAAGCATTTGTGTGCAGAACACTGGGGTGGAGTTGTATCCCTAAATTACACTATTAGTCCACAACCCTGACCCCTTTGCCCCTGTATCTCTTCTCACTGTTGTTGTTGGTTGTTGTGCTCCCCCCACCCCAAAACTTCAGTGGCTAAATAGAGGGAAACTATTTTTGTTGCTTCCAGATGACTACATTCCAGCTATGTTAGGAATGGGTGCCATTCCAACCCAAATGGAGGGGACTGGGCTAACACATGGCTGGTTTGAGATAGTTTACGGTAAAGAGAAGTATCAACTGTTCTTCTCTAATTTCACCTCTAATTCTCTGTCTGTTTTCCACCATGGCAAATCCACAGTCTGTGTAAATTCCCACCACTCCTTCTGCCACGTGGCTGCGAGCATTGCTGACTCCTCACTGTTGCACTAGTGATCTGCTCCTTCACTGGAATGAGTTTGGTTTAAAACCATTTTTGTTACGATTGTGTGTGCTCTTGTGCCCGTGTAGGAGAAGGGTGCTGCCTTAATTTAATCAGAGCTTTACGTTTTTGCCATGTTGACAAGGGATAAATAAATACATGAAAATATATATACACCTGGTTTTTGGTTAACTCTCAGAGGTCGTGTGTTTGGCTGCGGTGCAGGTCAGAGTCTGGGGAAGCAAGCACGTGACTGTGGCTGTTTCTTCATGCAACGCTGAGTGTTTGCACAAGAATTTCATCATCCTCTTTCAGGAATGGCTGCCAACCGCCGGGTGACGTGGTTTCACTGTGGAGGGGAAAAGATGAGTCTGATATGTAAAATTACTTTTAACACCGTAACACTTCTTGACACGAAGGTCAATATGTGCCTAAATTACTCTAAGTAACCGAGTTTATTATAATTCCTCTCTGTCGCATTCCCTTGCTGCAGCTTGTGACAGTGTGCTGTGTAACTTATTTAATTATACAGTTGTGTGTGCTGCTGTGTCTGTTGTCGGGTATGCTATGAATATTTAGATTTTTCCTTCTCTGCGGTTCTGTAATTTAAACAAATTCACTGAAGTGTATTTAACCTGAAGAAGTCTAGAATGTGTGTTGCTCTGGGCCGTGCTTTTTTAGGAACTTCCTTCTGCAAAACTGTATTCACAAAAGCAATTTCCTTCGTGTAATAGATGAGAAGGAGAATCAGCTCTTATGCTCTGTGCATTTCTGTAGCGTTTCTTTGGGGTTTAAAACAACTTCAATTTGCAGTGCCATTGGTGCTTTCAGGGGGTGTATTTTGACAGTGTGGACCTATACTGCACAGCTGCATGCTTAGACGTGTGCACACCCCCAGTTTTTCTTCCAAAGGGTTCATTTGGGTGCTAACCTGGAAGTGTCAAAGGTCTGTGGGCTGAGCTGTGTTTAGCAACCTGGTAAACAGCTATTGGAGGGCAGAAAGTGCAGGACATGCTGTTTGCATGATAAACTCTTTTTCTCTGAGGATATCGATACAACTTTTTAAGTAGGGATTCATTGTATGCCTGTCAGCACTATGCTGGGTAGAAAGACTGTGAGTAACATCTTGGAATACTTAAACAAAATGTTTAAGGGGGGCAAAGGGACTTTACAGTTCTTTTGATAAAGACATGAAGATACAGTTGTAGACAGAGGGTAGATCTCTAAAAGTGTCATAAGGTGGATCTAAAAATAGGACCAATTATCATTCTTATAATTAAGCCTAATGGACCTTCCTGTGTAAGTTTGATAAGATGTCTTGCTAATATTCACACTTTTTTTTTTTCTTTTCTATTTAGTCAGTAAATTATGCATAAAGGACAAAACAGAAATAATTACCCAGACATTCGCGTCACTTGTGTCTGACTAATTCTCATCCATTGTCTTTTATAGTTGTAAAATGGGAGATGAAGTAGCGGAACTAATATCTGTGCTGATAAAATATGTAATAAGGACTGTTTTCTTAAATTAAGTTGCATGTGCTCTTTTGGAAAATGAAAGATTGCCAGCGGTCATTGGTGAGTTCTTTACATTGAATTGGTATGCAGTACAGGCAAATTCTGTGGAAAAGTCAGAAGAGCAAAGAGTAAAAAAAATTCAATAAATAATATGCTGACTTCATGTCATCTATATGTTTTAAGTCAAAAACTGTAATAAAGTTTCAAGGAAAGGAAGAAGAAAACACCTTCTTTTTCTATGTAGGTGGTGGAGGCAAGTTGTTTCTCTTCAAATATTGATTACTTTAACTCAATGTTGTATGAAAAAAAAAAACTGATAAGGAATAACATTTATCAAAGTGGGAATTACATTTGGCACTGATGTGTCTGAATTTTAATTTGAGGAAAAGGATACAGAATGTAGTTTTTGGTTAAGTTAATTGCATGGAATAAAGGTGTGTCGTTCTTATACTAATGTATTTGCTCTGCATGTAGAAAACAAAAAATGACTTGTGAACTATTCTAAATGATTGCATGGGACTTTATTCTGCAGCAATTAGAAAATGCAATACTGTCACTCAGAGTAAAAAGAAAAAAATAATTCAACCAGTTCTGGGATTCCTCTCTATGAAACCTAATTGCCATTCAAAGGACAAAAGTACTTTCTTATTCTGGTCTTAGATTTGGATCTTTGGGATTTCATTCCTCAATAGAATTTTGATTGATTTTATTTTAGTAGTTTTATCTTATTTCATAATGTTTGTATTAAATCAGATACCTCTGAGCACTTAATCATTTTTAGCTTTTAGATCTTTCTATTTGATCTCATATTTGCTGTCAAAATTTAATATAAATAAGAATCACAATAAACGCAAGTCATTGATCAGATGCAGCAAAGTACAGCAGTGACAGGAAACCAAAAGGCTGATCCAGAAATCTTTCTCTGTAATAGAGACACCTATTGACTTCAGTGAGTTTTGGGTCAGGCCTCAAATGGAAACAAAACCCACCTATGCTTTCCAGACAGGTCAGCAGATGACCTGGAATATGATAACCATTAATCCACTGTAATAACTGTGTTTCCTTACTGAAAAATGGTGACTAGTAAGACAAATGGTAGGATGCTGTGCTGTGTTCACGTGGTGTAAAGCAGAGAACCTACAGACCAGACGAGGGGGATTTGGTGTATAAAATCAAACTGTTCTTCAAGCACCCTTATCATCCATCTCCTGATCAGCAAATTCACCTCTAATTTATGGCATTGCCTGTGTGGGTCCCAGGAGATAAACACTAGAGGCTCCCAAACGTTCTTCATAGGCTGTATCTAGGAGAGGACGTAGGTGACAGCAATACCAACCCTGCACAGTCCCCATCCTAGGGACCTGGGGAGCTGAGCATCACTGAAAAAATATCCCTAGCTTAAGTGAGTCATGTTTAGAGAGATTAAAAGGCTCTTTCCCTTAATTCAGGAGCTATGTCATTGGGGAGCAAAAGAAAAAAAAAAAATTAAATCCAATCATTAACTTGAGTGGCAAGGAGACTATAGAAAAGACTACACAGACTACTGTGGAGTCCTTTATCTGGATCAAGACACCAGGGAGACCTGATTCCTAGCCCCTTCTCCAAGGATGGTTTCCATAAATTGCTTTAAATACTCATTATTTAAAACAGAGGACTAGATTTTTGTGAGTGGATGTGCTTTTATAACAGTATGGGATCCAGACAGCCATGCTAGTGTTATAAATCAATGAAATAAGCCTTTGCAAACAAAGAGTAGTTTTACTTTCCAAGAGCTGATCCTAGTATTGCTTGAAAATAAACCCTGATTTACCAAATCAGCCCACGGGTTCTTAACTTTTGTAATTTGGAGAAGTGAAATTTAAGTTACTCTCCAGTGTCTTTAGGTTATAACGAGGTGCCTGTATTAGTGATGGCCATGGTGTCCATGAACCTAGCTTGTTTTTCTGGATGTTTAACATCTACTGGAGGAAATGGAGATCTCTAGACCGTCCTCCCTCATGTCTGCTGAATAAGGTCCAGAAGGTCAATACTCCTCACCTGCAGGAGAGCACATGTGTTGTTACCAACACTGCAGCAGGGGAGCTGGCAAAGAAGAGCTCTTGATCTGCTTTTCAGCTGTGGAGGTGCTGAGAAGTGGTTCTTGGGGAACAGCGAGCCTGCTCTCACCTTCTGCAGGGCTTTCAGTGGGGTGGCAGCTCTTCGGGAGGTGGCTGGTTGGGGGTATCGAATCCAGCCAGCTCAGCCACTTCAGCATCATGTGCAGCTCCTTGCCTAGGTGTAGCCCTCTGCCTCCTAACCTTGAAAAGGACTCTGAGAACCAAGATAATCAAACAACTTTTTTTCAGCCATTTTTACCATTTTCTTTTTTACCAGCTAAGGGTTGATTAGGATGAATGAGGGAGAATGATAAATTTGGTGACAATAAGGAGGTGTGAACAATCTGTGTGGAGACAGCACAAAACCTGGGTATCTCCAATACCTCCCAGGAGAGGGTGAATGTTAGCTAAATGAAAACTGCTGTCTTAAAGAGCTCTACTGTTTTAGGGGTTTTTTGTTTGTTTGCTTTGTTTTTGTTTTTTCTTTTTTAACTCTGCACGCTGGTGGGAGAGGAAAAATTGCTACTGTGTAAGGTATCAAGTCTGGAGGGGGGAAAAGATAATGTTCTTATCATAAACTAAATGATAGCAGATGAAACCAGGTAACTAGCATCATGCTGGCCATTTGGCTAGAGTATAAGCAGGTTTGGATTAATTTGCACTAATGAGGCTGTGCTGTTTAGGGGTTTATATTTAAACACTGACTGTTGTCCTTCCCATATGTGTTGACAAAGTTCTTCTGGATGGTGTTCAGGGGCTGGCACAAACATTTGATAAAATACCTCATATGCATTTATGTATTTGTAGTGAAAAGAATCAAGAGAAATGTATCATTAGGGATCTAATAAAAAAAAAAATCTATAATTTTGAATATACCATCCCACTGAGTCTCAGAAGCCCAAGCTAGGTTAAGTGACAGTGAATGTAACGCTCAGCTGACTGCAACCCGTATCATTGTCTGTTGTTCTTTTTATCCACAGCTTGTAGCCGGATAACTGAATAGTTTATTATCGGTTTTAAGGAAAAGGAGCTGGTACTTGTGGAGGATATGTATTTATAAAATTTTCTTTCTCAAACAGAGAGAAAAAGCTATATTTTCTGGTGGCTTTATGTTGCATATTAAGTGCTAATCTGTCCTATTTCAGCATATCCCCTAGAGTTTTTTTGCTGCACTAAAAACTCTTGGGGATGTTAAAAGGGCAGAGAATATCGTGTGGTCTGACACTGCAGTTCCCTAAACTGGGGCAACCACCAAGCACCTCAGCGAGCCCCTCAACTGCCTTCTGCAACAGAGCGCAGCAGGGAGCACCAGCAAAGTTTTGCCCTGAAGTACAGAGTCCATGTCATAAATTGTCTTTGCCAATAGATCTGTAAAGCCAAGCGCACAAATGCCATCTTGAACATAATGGTGTCAGGGTGCCTCTGAGCGCTGCCATTACAGAACCATTTTTCTTATCAAAATCAATGAGCTTGTAAATTTTGCATTTCCAGTTTTGGATATTTTGTTAGAAACTATGGTCTGCCACGTCTGCAGCTTGACTGGAGCTCCTCTGCTTCCCTAGGACCGAAGGAGCTAAACCACCAGGATGAAAATATTAATTCAACGTCCTGGTCTTGAAAGCTACATTTCTAACGATACCTTTGTCTGCCATCTGTCCCCCGCCTGCTCTGCCCTCATTTGTGAGCGTGGCTGTGCACAAACACCCCCTCCTATTTTTAAGGCAGGAAAGCGGAAAGAGGCTGAACATTGCACAGCCTGGCAACAACGCCAGCGTAGCTGTGCACCTGCTAATTTTAGGAGCACAGGCTGCAGAAACAATAATGCTGCCTCTGGCCCTAAGATCTCAAAATTGTGAATGACACTTCAGCATCTGTAACTGCTGTCGCTCTGGTGGGAGAACTTAGAAGCTGCTGATAGAGCTTAAAAAGGGAAGAGCATTGGGTGGGGGTGAGAGGGGAAGCCTTTGGGGCTACAGCAATATGTTGCCTTAGAAATACTTGAATTGATCAGTTTTACTATTCCATTCAAATACTTTTAAAAAGCTTTAAATCAAGTAAGTTTGGGTCTCGAATGCTGCAGCTTCAGTGGCTGTTTATTGCGGCTTGTGGATGTGCGTACTGCAGAAGCTAAACTGTGGTGTTTTCATTTTAAGGTGAAACTGCATGACCTGAAAATGGATCCATGTTCTTCTGTGTTACCAGCAACTGTTTTAGAGCAAATTGCCTTGCGGCTGGGCTGCAGTCCCACAGACAAGAAACTTGCTTTCCGCTTAGATGAAGAAGATGAGTTAAAGCATCTTCGTGAATGTTTCTGTATCCCCAAAGTCAAGGATCTGCCTCCAAGTGAGAATTATAATTATAGTGCGGGGGCAAGGGTGGGGCTTCAGATCTTCTGCATGTGTTTATCACAAATCTTTGGAAATCATTGTCACTTATAAGATAATTGAGCAATTGCAGTCATATCCGAGCACAGTATGTCCCGGGTGTTGCTAAATCAATCCATCAACTAGCACCAAATCAACAGCTAAATCAACAATCCAACTAGCACCAAAAGCTTTATGCTTTCATTCCCATCCTGAATAAAATGCTAGGATACAGTACTTACACGGTGCTTATGCTGTCAGTCAGCTGCTTTGAACAATATAGTGACTGATTGAAAATTATAGGCAGAAGCATTTCTATCTAATGGTTTGAAAAGGCAATGTCGCTTACAATAGTTCAGAGCAGTTGCTTCCTTGGTATAATATAGTTTGGTATTATCTATCTAGTTACAATTATTTTAGTTAATGAAAGAGACAGTACATATATTAACATTTATGCTTTACTGCTGGTGGAAGAGATTATTTTCTTCCTGAGGCCAAATGGAAGACTGTGCTTTAGAACAAATAATTGATCTGAGCAAATAATTCATAATGAAACCTTTTATTTGAAGATCTTTCCTACTTTCCTCATGAATTGCCTACAAATAGATAAGTGCACATGGCTTCCATGTAGCCATGCAAAATGGTTCTCAATTTATTTTTTTTTTTTTGTGTCTGATTCCTGGTCCGTGGGTTGTTTTAAGGAGCCTGTGGCATGCCTGGGCATGGAGAGGACCGGGTGCAGAGGCTGGAATCGTGTGAGGGGGAAGCTGGTGAGCTGAGAGGGAAATACTTGCTTTGGGTTAGCATTGCCAGCCCAATGGAAGTACAAAACATTTCCATGACACTTTTTTGTACTCGCCACTGCTGCTGTATCTGGCCAAAATCATGCAGGGAAATCTTGTGGGAGCACCCACATATGGAAGCAGAGTGGTCTCTTCTCCTGCTTTCCAAGCCCTGTCTGGGTTTATTTTCAGCTCATGTGTCAAATGCATAGGGAGCAAAATCTGTGCCTGCTCTATGGGCCCTGGTCATCACACGCTGGGAGCTGAAGAAATGGCCTATATATTCCTTATGGTGAACAGATATAGGTATAGTCACACTTCTTTTCTGCTCTGGCAGAAAGCATCTATTAGAGAAAAAAAATCATAGAAATTTGTTGCAAAATATATTACCTTTCCAATAAATAAAATTTTCTGCAGATTTTTTTTTCTGAAAAAAAGTAGTACTGATGATACATGAGAAATTACAGGTACATTCACCAAATCATGTCCAGTAGGAATCCGTGATAACAAATGGTATCAGTTGTCTGGATTCCTGGACATCTTTGTATTCAACTATCTTTGCGTTCAGTATCTTCCTGCTGAGCAGTGATGAATGTTGGGAATGCATTCTGCTCCTGCCCTTAGGACGCGAGGATGATAAATCTTCTTTCTCTATGCACTGGTGGTATTGGCTTATCTCTCCCCACATTTAAATCTTTGAGCTTTGCTATTTATATTATTCAGAGCAGAACTGGATACTTTACAAATATTTAAACTGGGTGCTTCCTCCACATGGAGGAGGTGTTAGCCCATCTGCCAAGAAGTAATATTCCCCCAGCCCCGGTTGCTTCAGAGGGTTCCCTAAGCCCCACCTGTTTGTTTGGGTATGACTATTTTGTACTCAAAGCCACTTCAGCTTCCACCACGTGGCTGCAAAATGTCTCTCTAAAGCTGGAAAGATGCTGGAAGGCAGCTTACATGGCCATTACGCTGCTGCCCTTAATCTGGCTGCACTATTGAAATCCAGCTCCGTTAGGGCACCTGGCTGCAGCTGTGCCTTCCACTGCAGTGTCAGATGTCTCAGGAGTATGAAAGGTCATTTTTCAGTTCAATGTCACAGCAGCTTCAGATTAAAGAATCTTTTGAGAAGGACAGAAAGGTTTTGATACCCCTGTGACAGTTTTCATTGCTTCCTTTCCAACCTCCATTATTGTTTGTTTTGTCACTTACCGTAATATTTAGACCTAGAGGCAGCTGATGTGTGTGTGGGTTTTTATCTTTTGTTCTTCCCCCCACCCCCTGTGGTTACTATAATATGTAGTCCTGAGAGTGTGGATATATATGTTTTAGTGAAGATAACCAGCCTACAAAGTAGTACCAGTTGAACAGCGCACAGAACCCATCATTCCTATGTTCCCAAATTGAGATTTTTTCCCCTCTTCTTTTCCCCCGTCTCTCTTTTCTGTTCTTCAGCTGTCATAAGGAACAGCTTCCCTGCTGAAAAACAACAGGGGTGTAAAAATATATATATTTACATTGTGTGCCTATACCATAGAGACAGATCTCCCCTGACATTTATCTGAGACAGGAGTGGATCCTAGATAACATGCTTCTGAAGATAAATGTCATTACAGATATTAGTCATCAAACAGTCTTTATATATTTACATAAAACATTACAATGAGGTTTTAAAAGGAAGCCTTACAAGAAGCAGATGAGAACATTCATAGGAGACACCTGTAAGATGATGTACGTAAAAAATATTTAGAAAGTCATTATAACAGTTTAATTTAGTTATCAATTTATAATCAATGCCACAGCTGTTTATTTGTTATATCAATCACATGGAAACCACTAGCAGATTAACTCTCTGGCAAATCTTTGAGGTTTTCAAGTACAAGTGTGAGGGATGAGGCTCAGGTGAGCAAATAGGAGAAGATGCCAGCAGGAGATTTAGAGGAATGTTTGGATCTCCTGACTTTTCTCTGAGTTGATAGCAGTCCCTGTAATGCTTTTTCATGCACTGTGGGGAGGCGGTTGGGATGGCTGGGTTGCAGTTGGCCCTCGGGCACCAGATCACTAATCTGATTAAGACTGTGGCTTGTGTTTCATCTTATAAAGGAACAGAGCATCACTGGGGTTTCTTGGGAATAAAAAGGTGTCCCAGAGAGAAAGTGTGGAGCTATAATTCCCTGAGGAGATGCTTAAAGGTAGTGGTTAATCATATAAATCTGGCTTTTTGTTTAGAGGGCTTGGGAGAGGTGTGTGGGAAGGTGTAAGAAAGGTGACCTTCCATCCTTCAACAAGGGGTAGGACTCAGATATGTGCAAGCAGATTTAGTCTTTCCTTTCTGGTTAATAAAGTCACTGTGGTTTTCCCTCTTGTTTGAACTGAACATTTCTGTAAATAAACTTGCTCTTTTTTTGATCTTTAAAAGGTATAGAAATATGTTTCTAATGTAGATGAATGGGTATATTTAGTATGCAAATATAATGTACATTGTTAGATCTGACCAGTTTGCATGAATCTAAGTAGGTTTGAGAATAGTTTAGAAAGTTTCTAATTGATCTTAATGTGTTGGGTTTTTTTCCAGGCTACTCTAAGGACACATTTCAATAATTAACTTCTGGGATTTTTTTGCATCAGCCTTTATTTCATCAGTTGTGTTTATTTCTTATTTGAATATTTCAGTATGTGTTGCATGTCAGCCACAGCTCCTGCAGAAATAAAAAGGGCCTTCGCTGTGAGAAATGAGGGTAGATTAATTTGTGGAAAGGCATATGCTAGTCTTAAGAAAGCAAATGTTTTACTGTAAAGAATATCACAGTGATCAAGGAAATGCTGGAGCACAATGGTGTGTTAAGTCAGAAGAAGTTGTTAAATGACAAAGATGCTGCAAAAAACAAGCCTAGATTGGGAAGCAAAAAGTGATCCAAAATGAATCCTTTAATGATGTCAGAGAAGGGGAAGTAAATGACTTTTTGTGAAAAGGAAATGAATACAGTCCAATAGAGGTGGTAACATGACCAAAAAAAAAACCCCAAACCAACAAAACTATTCAAAGTAACAGGCTTAAAAGTAGAAAAATACACTTTATTGAAGAGGTAATGCTATCTCTCTCCAACCCAAGAGGTGTTTCTATTCAGAAAGGGCTGTGTGCAAGAAAAGCTAACTTGCTTGTGATTCCTTACCTTTTTTAATGTTTGATTGGAGTGTAAAGAGTATTAATGAGACTGAGCTCCAAATTCTTGAGCAAAGATCCTTCTCTATTCTGAATGAGATAGTATTATTGTGTTTCTTGATAAGAAAAAAACCTGTTAATAGAATCAATTTAGGAGCATGGATAATATTTATGCCTCTCTGTTTTCATTTAAATTAGAACAGACAAAAACCAGACCTAGTATCTGTAAAACAGATTAGGCTGAAATTGCCCTCTGACAGGCTTTTTTAAAAAAAGCTTCTAAAGCTTTAATTAAGAATTTACCTAAGTTGTCTATACTTCTGAAAAATGTGCTTCTGGTGAAGTTCAATGAAGTTGATAATTGTTAGTGCAAAAGGTAGTAAGAGACCTTTTCCAGGCATCTAATCTGTTTTTCTACAGCTACAGCCCTAACGTAAAATTTTCAGAACAGAAAAGCAATCTTATTGTTTCGAACAAGTATCTTAACATATTCATTCATTTAGTCTTTCTTCTGAGGTTTATTGACTATGTTTACCAAAAATAAATGTAATGTTAGCTTTTGGGGTATTGTAATTATAGGTATAGACGAAAGCAAATTACTTACTACTTCTGGAAGGTCACCATCGCTTGTCCCTCCAAGAATCTCTAACGTGAGAAATAACAGAAAAATGCAGTGTTTGGATTGATAGATGATGGCATGGGGTAATTAGATTGTTCAGAACCTCACTAGAGCTATTATTTATAAATTTCTACCGCCTTGCTTTTCTTCTAATCATCAAAAGGATTTGTCAACATAGAATGCCTCCTCAGATGATGATGATGATAACATGAAGTGCAGCCCACAATATATACTGACAAGAGAAGAACTTTGGAGACTGCCTTAAAATATTCTGTGCAGTGACTACATTTTTCTGAATAGCTATTTAACCATGCGGGGAGAACTTACATGAAGGACACAGATTTACCTAGTCTTGACTTTTATTAAATGCATGATTCAAGTAGTTTCACGACTCAGAGTAGGAATATATTGATGGTGGAAGAAAAGTAGATAGCATGGTCAGGAAACTGCTGCCTATTCACTCACCCTTGGTTACAGACCTGACAAAATTGGTGCCAGCGGCTGCTTCCCACACACCCTAGAGACCTGGGGATTTAATGCTGCATGAACTCATGTTAGGTCCAGAATAGGTACAGATGGACTCAGCCAAAAATTACAAGAGTGAGGGGAATAACTGCTTGCAAACTGCCCAGTTTTCCTCCTCCTTGGATCTCTTTGCAGGGTTGCCTGAGGGGTGTCCCGGGAGGAAAGTCAAGGCGCACTGCTTCTGTTGGCATGTGGGGAGCACGATGTCCCAGGGAGATGCAGAATGGGCAGAGCTGCGGGTGGTAGCACACGTGTGTGTACACAAGTGCTGTCCCCCCTGTGCTCACTCCCATGTGTGCGGTGTCTCTGTGGTTTCCTTCTGCAGCTGATCTGAGCCTGGTGAACGGAGAGGAGAGCTGTATATACTTTGCTGGGAATTCTCTCGGGCTCCAGCCAAGAAAAGTTAAAACTTACTTGGATGAAGAACTGGACAAGTGGGCTCGAACGTGAGTACGACTCAGGGTATGCGAGATGCTTTATTTTTGATGCTTTATTATGCACTTTGCTTTATTTCAAGATTTGCCTTGGAAATGCTTGAATAGAAGAACAGTGTGTTAAAACCACTACAGCCCAGGAGTAAAACATGTTCAGTGTTTCCCTAGCACTATTTATATCTCCTTTAAAGGTATGAGCAGTGAAACAAGCGAAGAGAAACTTCCAGCTGTGCTACCCTGTGCTGTGCATGGTGGCTTTGCTTTGGCTCATCGGGACAACCCGCAGAGTTTCACCAGCCCCATCCAATTGCTATGTGTGTTTATACGCAAGACGTGCAATCTCATTTAGTTACTGCTCCTTGCTGGTAAACGTGATTCAGTTTCAGATCCAGTGATTTTCTAATTAGCATTTTTAACTGCATGTGATTCACCCTGCAGGCCTTGCAATGGGCAGTTCCCCTTGAAATAGCACGGAGCGCAGGTGGTGCTGCTGCCAGCGCTGGCAGGTTTTTGGCTCTTCTTAAACCAGGTCTTTGCCTGACAAGTTCATTTTATTTAGAAAGAAGCATTCCTGTCTTAGTAGCATCCCAGTGAGGAGCTGGGAGTGGATTGCAATGAGCTCTGCTGAAGAGATCTGGTGTGAGGGAGACAGGAGGACAAAAGAGGGACACGTTTCAGCAGTGCAGGATAGGGGCATTGTCATCATAGCAAATGGGAAACTTTAATATAGGGGAGAATCTCTGTTGTTTTTTTTATTTTATTTATATATATAAACTCACTTTGTTTCCATGGAGAGTCTGTGCTTTGAGGTGTCCAACACCTGCCTTAGCAGCTGGAGCAGGGACAAGTAAGGAAAAAGATAAGTAAAAACCAGGGAGCTGATGACAGGAAAGGAAAATAACATCCAGTTGAGTGAGTGAGCTGGGAGAGAGCTGAACACTTTTATAGGGTGCGGGATATGAGTGGAACAGATGTGATTTCATGGTGAGAGAGCAGAGGAAATATGGGGCGGCAGGAGGGGAAAAACTAATTCTGCTAACTGGGCAGCCTTGTTTCACTGGAAACAGTCTGGATGGAGGCTTCGCAATGTAAATGTGAAAACCCTGTAGCTGCTCTTTCACTTGTTAATATATGAATGCTGTGGGTTAATAAAAATGTTTTACTGTTTCCTATTTATTGCTTGTATCCTTATAAGAGAAGAAGGCTGAGAATGAATGGGACTGAATGTGAACTTTGGGAACCACTCGTTCCTCCTGGTTATTCATTCAGCACAGCACTGCAGTTTCTCCAGTCATTTGAAAAAATTGCAACCCTGTCCATTTCTGTATGATTATCCTACTTTATCAGGGAAACAGCTGAGCTCTTTCAAAAGGTAAAAGTCAGATAGCACTCTTATCTGTTAGAGTGATGCACTGCGAGTGCAAACATATTTCAGCTCCTTCACTGTACCTTTCCACTGGTTTACTTCCAGTTTTATGTTTGTCTGTTCTACAGTGAAGGATGTTTTTGTTGTTGTTTTTCTTTTTTTCTTGTTGATTATAAAAACCTGAAAGAAAAGAATAGGCAGCATGTTTCTTCAGAAGATCAAAAATGCCTTCAGTAGGTGTATCTAAGTGAGAAATATGGCTGAACACGATTTCAAGCCATCAGAAGAGAGGGAGCATCTAGAAAGGCTGTTTGCCAAAAATACAGCTTGGCCCCAATTACCTTACCCAGAATAAATCAGAAAGGTTTGAAAAAAGCAAAAACAAACAGAGGAAAAAACCCCCAAACAAACTCCAAAGCCTCCCCAAACTAAAATCAACAGAAACACAGAACAAAATCCTGCCGATCACAGATGTACCTAAAACAAGTGAGAAATTCAGGGTAAGGTAAAGCTACATTTGAACAGAGCAATGTTCTTGCTACAATGAGTATGCTTCAAGAAGCTGATGGGTGGGATCGGGTGCTGAGGGCTGCAAAGGACTAGGTGGTTGGAGATGCTGAAATGGGTACTTTTATTCCACTCACCAAGGTCAACTTAGTAAAATCTGGGCCAAGGTAGTAAGCTGTTGCCATCCAAAGCCTGTTTGATGCCTTGTGTGTTGGCAGCGTGGAATTTAGTTGTTGTGGGTTGGATAAATAAGTACCTTACAATCTAAGACCTGGCATGCAAATTAGGCACATCCATCAAGTCAGCAATGATATAGATTCTGGCTTTCTTATAAATTGGTTTATCGCATTTTCTGTTTGCTGTGTCTTGGGACTCATCTCAAATAGCTGCTACACTTGTCTGTTTAAATGGTTTTCACTGCTTAAAGTTAATGGCAAGAGTGAAAAGGAAGATTGCCCAGTAGCTGTGGTCAAGGGCAGGAAAGCTCATAGCTTTAGCTCTGTGTGTTGATGGCAACTCATTAGAGTAAGGCCTGGAGAGAAAGAGGCCTTTTCATGCATTTCTTGTTGTGTTCCCTCTTATAGTGACACTGTCCCTTTTATCCCCTCTGACATTAAATGGTGAGTTATAGCTTTCTTCTCTTACATCTGCTCCCCATATACCTTTTCTGATTCTGTATTCTTTCCCTCCGACATTCCTCACTCCTTTTTTTTTTTTTTTTTTTTTTAATGTTAATATATAAAGACTACAAATCCAAGCCACTGGTGTTCTTAGTATGGATTAAAAAAGAGCCTTTGAGACTCCATCTTTATTTCTGCTTTGATTTCAGCTAAATCCATGATTTATTGAATGAGGGCCAAAAAGGGACGAACAGTTGTCTCTTTAACACTTAGCCTAGAGTAACTGATAATCCACTTATTTTTGAAATCTAACAAAGTTCAAGTGACTTGTTTGGATGGAGAAAAGCCAATAGGTGCTTTGCAGTGTCTTGTTTTCCCTTCCTCTCCACCAGAGCTGTTGAAGTAATTAATGTATTTTATAGAATCATAATTGCATGTGAACATACTCAGTGCAGTGGGCAATGTCTCTCGCGTCCGACTAACTCATTAAAGTGGAACTATTAAAACAGAAGGGAGGCTGCCGTAGCCAGTTGTTATGCTTTTGCAAAGGGCTGGTAGGGTGATAGGGGAGTGGAGAACCTATGGAACCCTGGAGGATTAGAGTCGTTTAGCTGGGCAAAATGAAGACTGCAAGGAAAAATGATTGTTCTCTGGGTATACCAAGGGGAAAGCATCAAGGCAAAAAAGAGCCACTTACCTGAAGTAACATGCTGGCACAGTAAATGTAAACTAGAAATTAATATATTGGGCTGGAAACAAAATATGTATATGTCCTTCCAAGCGTTGAAGTGGTCTGTCAACAGGCTTCTGCCGTGAACATAACAAACAAACCCTCTAAGTCTGTGGAAGGCTTTATAACAACACCTGCAGCAGCGAAGATTATTTTCAGTGAGTCAGAAGAACCTTCGTTTCTACGTGCTGAACTAACCCTGCAAGATGTAACAGCCCCACCAACGGGACTGTGGCTTGGGGGGGCTCCATCATGTTCTGCTTGGCAGACCCACCTCTGGCATCCGGCAGGAGTCATCTCTGCCTTGTGCCTTTCTGCAGGTCATATGTTAGAGCTGTAAATGCCTGCTTTTATGTCCCAGGTTTTTTAGTTTCAGCCTTCGATCTACTGCCCCATATGGTTCTTTTCCTTTGGATAGGTCTTCCTTTCTTTTAGCTGTTTCTTTGCTTGGAACCATGGTCAAACTTAAGAGCCTGCATTGGCTCATTAAATACCTTGCATCATTTTTGGCAAAGAAGCAAGTAGGAAATTTCCACTTGAACAAGATTTGGATGAGCACAGAAGATTCCTGAAGCTGGCAATTAATTTAAATCCCTTTTCTCACCGCCTTTGAAACCCTGGGATCATATCAGAAAATGTGTTTCTAGCTCCCCTAGTGAGCTCTAAATCAACCAGACCTCAGCGAATAAAATGTGGCATTGTGATTCCATGCCAAATTGAAAATAAAACGGTAACCGACAAAAAAATAATTTGCACAATGAGAAACTCTCACAGTAGTTTAAGAAATAGTTCTGTTTGTATGATGCTTTATGATTTGATGGGCCACGTTTTGTATTCATTAATTTGGGTACCTCAATTTAAATTTCTCTTGCTACCTAGGGTGCAGCAGAAACAAAATGAGATGTAGGCTCTCCGTGTCTGAGGGGAATGCCAGAAGCACTGCAGTTGTGTCCTTAAAGATTATTACCCCCAGTGCCTACCAGAGCTGAGAGAGGGGTGGCATAATATACAGAGATATAAATTCTCTGAGGCAGAGCATAGAATTTTACAACCTAAGTGTAATAGGATGTATTGTGCCATCAGCAAAGGCTACAGAGTTTCATGTGATTAAAATAAAAAAAGGGTCCAAGAATATGCCTTTAACTATCATTTTAGCGGCAATAATTTTTGTCTCTTGGCATTTATATTCGCCATCAAGAGGGAGGCAAGCTGTAAGCTGTGCCGTAATAATAATAATAATATGAATAATAATAAATGCTGGCTCTCCCCTCTTTTGATATACTTAAATTTCTGTGTTTTTTTCTCAAAATAAAATATTCCTATGCCCAAAACCTCATATCTGTTTTCATGATAACTTGGAAATTTATTCTGAAATTTTGTTAGTCCTGTGTGCTGGTAGAAAGTGCTTTCATCAGTAAATTCCCATTAGAAGGACACTAATGGCTATAAAATCAGAGAAAGCTAATGAAAGAGAATCCCATAGGTAGTTAGGGCTTCTTTTTCCCATCTTATTATGTTCACTATCCTCTTTCAGAAATACAGATCCCCTCGGGCTGGGAGCCACTCAAAATCTTTGTGGTTTTTTTTTTTTTTTTTTTTTTTTTTTTTTTTAACAGTCTGTATTACCCCAGAGTCCCTTGATCACTATATTACAGTTAAGAATAAGAAGGGAAATTAGCAATAAATGTCTTGCTGTTTGTGAAACACATACCACTGTCTTCAGGGAATGCAGCTGCATTACAGTTTAATAGAAGGCAGCAACTTTCAGCGCTAATCCTGCCCCTTATTGCATTTTCACCCCTACCCACCTACTGCCTTTATTTCTCATCTATAAAATGTTCTTGTAAATGAGTGCTATTTCACACTGCCCGCTTTCTGCGATCAAGGTCTCATCAGAGAGCAATTCTAAACCAGGGAAAAGCAGTCAGCTAGTGTACACAACCGTATCCAACACAGGGGTTGGGGTCCTCCTTGTTGCCTGCGTGGGGCTGGACCTGTTGAATGTAAGTAGGTTATTTTATTTGCAAGTGATGTTCACTTGTACCTGGGCCCTCCTTTAGCTGTTGACCTAAAGTAGTCCAAAAGTAATTGGTGTTTTGCAAGGATAAGAGGCATTAAATGGTTAATATAATTGGTGCTTTTTGCAGCAGTTTTTTCTATTCTTTAAGATGGTGGTTCTTTTGGAAATATCCCTAGGAGGCGTGAAGTAGACCCAAGTCAATCAGAAGGGGTCTGACTATAAAATATCCAGGTAATTTGTGTGGGAAACAGAATGAAATTCTGCCTAAGAAGAGAAAGTACAAGCTGGATAGGGAGATCCAATCTTTTACATAGCCTTAAGCCTGGAGGACTAGCTGGTAGCATGTCATTCACCCTCTTCTCTCCTGTCTTGATCTGCCAGTTGTCCTCTCATGATTTTGAGTGAACATTGTGGAGCTATTGGCTTCTTTAAAAGGTTTATTACTTGGGTGGCTTTTTTTCTTTTTTTTTCTGCTCCCTTCCCCCCCCCCCCCCCGCCTCTTTCTCTCACCATAGTTTTATGGGCTCTTTTTTGCTTTCTACACTGTTTCTAACGGCTTTGTCCCTGTTTTGAAAGAGCATTTTTGCCTCAGCCCCATGCAGCCTGGTATTTCTGACTCCACAAGTACCCCGTGGTGCTCTGCAAATATGAAAATCATGCAGTGTGAGATGGTAGCCCAGAGCAATGTTCCCCTGGATTAGCACTGTTATTACTTTTCTCAATCTGCCTTCATTTGCATTTAAATCTGTATGCTACATCCTGCATGTTTAAGAAACTTTTCAACTTTTTATCTATATATGCATGGTGGCTACCTTAGAAGTTTACTTCTGTGTCACATTTGAAGCAAAAATTAGCTCAGAGCACTTAATTCAGAACTGAATGTACGTATCTGTCACTTCAGAGCATTGACACATTCAGGTTTAAAGTGACCGTGTGATCCACTGTAGACAGGAACAGTGCACAAAATAAAATTTTTTTAATGACCTTTGTGAAAGCAAAAAGCTTTATGCGCACTTAGATCTAGAACAATTTGGCAGGGAGAAGAGAAGCAATAAAAATTAGCAAGCAGCTTGGTTTGGGCAGGTGCTCCCCTGCATCTCCGTTAAGTACCTGCTGGTTTATGCAGAAGGGCGAGCTCAGACCGGCCATTCAGGAGGCTAGGAATTGTTTCTGACAAGTAATATTTCGGTCTGGGAGCAAGGCAGTGTTCAAGTCTACCATCCTCTGCACCATACAACAGTCAGCTAGAAATGCTGGTGGAGTAACTCTGCAGGGTGATCTCTGATCTCCACGTGGTTGGTGTGGGTTGGGCTTAGTAGGGTGCCATCCTGCACTGGGCACCACTGTGCCTGTTCCCAGAGGATTCTGGTACCCATGCAGCCATTTCCAGGTAAGTTGTGAAAAAGCTAATGTCTATAAATTTGGGGGGGTGGGGTGGGCAAAATAAATAGTTTTCAAGCAACTGAAAACCAGTGAGAAACCAACAAATGCATTGCACTTGCTATGAGCTTTAATGGCATGGTAAAAGTGCTGGGCTCAGTTAGGTGAGTCTTCTGCTCCTCCCTCCTCCAAATGTAGGATGTCCAAATCGGGTATGTTTCTTAGGACAGATCCAAAGGGAACAGCAGATGTTTTCATTGTTTGTCTTTTCCTTTTCAGAGGTGTTCATGGCCATTTCAATGGTCAGCGCCCATGGGCTTTGGCAGACGAGTGCATCCTAGACCTGATGGCTGAGCTGGTTGGTAGGTGTGAACTGCGGGGAAACATCTTTCTCTAGAAACGAAAAGCAGTTTCTTTTAAGTCTGAAAGTCTTAAAACTATGTGACCAGAATTTAGTTCCTTGCATTCGTTTGTTTTATAGTAGTTTTTCTGAGTGCTTTGTGCATGGACTAACATTTAATTTTAAGACCGCAAGTGATTTAAGAGATGAATGTGTGTGATAATATATGAGCATATGCATATCATGAAACTAATTGCAGCAAAGGGTTTCTTGGAGCATCATAAACCACTTGGTCTAACACGTGAAGCCCTTTTAAAGGGCACTTGGCATTACAGATTCTCAGTCTCTCTCCTAGAAGTAAACCAATGAACTTTCCCCCTTTGAAAAATTATTTCCATCTAGACATTTTCTGCTTTTCCTCCTTTCCCTGCTGCTAAATCCAGCCTCATATTTGAGAACTGCTTATGTCAATGAAGCAGATAATTGGGGCAGGACCTGCTATTTGTAAGTTCCCATTACCCTGCTGTACCCTTTGAGGAGTCTGCAGTGCTGCAGGACCTTAGCAGTAAATGCTTCTGGTTGTTCCAGAGATTGAGAAGGAGCCCTGGAGACTTCTCCTGGTGAGTTTGCCAGCCATGAAAGCAGTCGGCTGCGTGATTGCAAATTTCCTCCATCGCCTCTTACTCTAACCTGTGTGTAGTTGTTGAAATAATCTTTCACTGGGATTTCCTTCAGAGTTGTTGCTGTGGGAAGGGGGAAGTGAAATTGTCTCGGCAAGGTGTCTCACAGACCCTTTTTTCTCCCCAGCCCTTACAGCTGTCGTCAAGGCTAGATTAGCAGATTTTAGTGAGAATTGGCCAGTATTTCAATTCAGCTGTTGAAGGCAACTGTCAATACTGACTGAATTATCATGTCTTCATTTGTGCCATCACTAAGGAAAAATGTTACGGTTAAGTTGACCGACTGTACACTAGCTATTGTCCTGTCATTTCTCCTCCAGCTATAGACAAGTGTTCAATGAGGAAGTTACAGGTTTTCTCCTTCAAGAGAAGCAAATGGATCCGAACAACTGGAAAGAGAGAAATTGAGGAATGTTTCATGACAAGTTCATTGACATATTTATAAATAAAGTCACTTCCTGACATCTTCATGAAGTTTCTGAATAGGTAGGACACTGGACATTATTATTAGAGCAGAACAAATATAAGCAAATATTGTTGTAGTTGGTCTACCCATGATGTAAGCACTACGATAACATACGCATGAGTGTGGCTACACTGGGTGTCACTGGGCTGTGCAGAGCAATCCTATCTGCAGAATGAAAACAAAACCAAAATGCCGATTAGTTGTTCTGATTTTGGAAGTAGCTATCGTAGCACCTGGTATTGCTCAGGATGCTAAGAAATTGCTTTTCCTGCTTCCATTATGTTCAAGGGCAAGCTCGATATATTCATCTGTTAACTATCATAGAACATAAACCCATGAAAATATAAAGTGGCGGAGGGTGCTGAAGTGCTGAGCACAGCTGATTTAGGAATTTCTCTATCTAGTTTGACCGATCTTTCCTGGCAAGTGGATGTTCTCGTCCTAGTAGGGTATAACTTGGAAGCTGTAGGCAGGTGGAGAAATGTGACTTGTTGCACAGCTACCTCAGTACATAGTGAGGCTTTTAAAATTGGAAATCTTGAATTTAATTAATTGGAGGGTGGAGAATATGTCTTGTGAGTATGAGAGAACAGTCACACAACATACTTTCAGGCACCTGAATTAGTAAAGTAACAAGGTAAGACTGTTGATGCTCTTCACAGAACCAGGAGAGAGCCAAGATTCCTCCAAAGAGCAGCTTCCAGAACGTGAGTTATCACACTTCTCTGCATCGCCTTCTGTGAATGCCTGCTACTGCTCTGTTTGCAAAACGTGGGTCCCCGGGACCCCTGCAGGCTGGGTGGTGGGGTGGGGGGGGATGGGCTGGGCACTCACTCCCTGCCAGTGCTGGGGTCAGCTTGGCTGAGGCTTTAGGGTAGGGGTCACAGCAGAAGGCAGGGAATCAGGCGGGGCTTTTTTTTCCCTTAGCCATCTGGCTGGTAGAGGCTGCCAGCTCAGTGTGTATCATGGTATTTGTTTAACTAAGAGATGTATTCTGGGTGTAAGGAGACGGAAACGAGAGCTTTGCTTCAACTTCATCTAATTGCTAGCTTGTCAGTCTCCTTTTTTAAATTTTATTTTCCAAACTCCATGACACTGCTTATTAAATTTTGTTAATTTTAAATGAATATGTTCAAGTTTTCTATAAAAAATATGACTATATTTCTATAAAAATTTATATAAAAATTATGACTGAGGTCACCCTACCATTAACCTACTTCTTAAAAAAAGAAAACCACCCACCCTGTTTTTAAAATCCTTTACTGAGAAGTGTTTCATAGTCCTGTTGTTTTCCTCAAAAGTAAAGGGCATGTCAATGTTATCAGTTTAGATTTTGTTCTCCTGAATTTTTGGGGCTTCAATTGAAGTATAAAATGTGGTGTGGGCTCAGCTGTGACCCTCAGATTTGCATGCCAGCAGGGTTTTATTTATACAACATCCTTATAGTTTTTTTCAGGACCTAGGCCTAGGTGACTGATTTTTAGAATACAAATGAATTAATACTTCCCAAATGATGGATGCATCGTAATAGATTCTGATTTTTAAAATTGTAGGTAATAGTGAAAGGGCTAAGAGAATAAACACATGAAAAATGTGTTAAAATGCTCTCTTCCAATGTGGTGTTTATGATTGAGTACTGTTTTCAAGCAAGGTGCAATACCGAGTACGTGTGAGTTGAGTGAATTCTGAATTTCCTTTTTTAGTGAATTTAATGTAAGAACATAAAAAGAATTCTACCTCTTTTTTTTTTTATTTTATTCAATATTTAACATATTATGGAGGAGAAGCAAGAATGGTCATTTCTCACTCTAAGTAGCAGTAGTATGTAAAAATTATTTGGTGAGATTTATTCAGGAGCAGCCTAAAGACTGTAAAATATCTTTGTTCATTTAATGGTTTATAGTGCTGTAACACCTTGCTTATTAAATGCAGTCACATTTTCTTGTTCAATGAAAGTTACAGTAGTAAATACATTGTGAAATACAGAGTCAAGGTCAATGGAGGCCAAAGCTTTTTTCCTATGCTCACGCTGAGTGGCATAACGTGGTGACGGTAATCTCTGCTTCTCCTACCAGACCTTATTAAAACATTACAACCTTGGCAGGATCACCTTCTGATGGAACAAGATTAACTGTGTGGCTGCTGCTCCACAATGCGCTTGGGCAGGTCTCTGTTGAGGGAAGACTGAATGCCGAGCAGATTTGTAGTGACTTTGAGTGATAAGGATTATTTGAAATAACCAAAATGTTTTCAGAATTGGGGCCCTTCGCCTTTTTCAATCATTTTACAGCATGCTTTTTACTTACTCTGGCGAGGAGCAGGCTCCCACTGCAGTCAGGGATGAGAAGGATGGCAGCGTCTGCCTAACGCAATCATAATTGTCTCTGAAGTTGTACTTTGCAAATGCTGCTTCCTTTTATTAAAGAGGAGATTTATCAAGCAGAACATACAGGTTTTAGCCTGTCTTGGAGATACGGTATAAAGTTAGGAAATAAAGAAAGCAAACATAATTTTGTCTCCTGTGTGCTGGGTCTTTGAATATTGTAATAGGTTAATTGGATCATAGAAAGGTTGTTTTCCGAAATGCAGTGCAGGTTATAAAGGATAACAGTTTTCCAATGACACGGATGAGGTTTGGTTTTGTGGGCATGAAATTCAATAATAGAAAGCTTTTAATAAATATATAATTTATGGAAGACCAAGACTTACATGACAAATGTAGTGTCATATTTAATTTGGGATGCTAGCATGCAGCTAAAAGTGATCTACAGATTAACCATTTGTTTTATGTGGAAATGGTACAGCAGGCAGAGTATTGCTCGTGCAGAATTTGCTGTGAAAGCTGGAGATTTCATGGAAGGAGCAGAGGGAGAAATAAGAACAATATCGTTTCTTGATGCTATCCCTTTTTTCAGCCTCAAGAGTTCCATAGAAATATTAAGACTGCAAATAATACTGTTTTGAGCTGCAATCACTCTCTTTAGCTGTCTTGTGTATCTGCAATAGAACAGCCACAAGGTGACCTCTTCCAGCAGCATGGAGCCTGCTGATGCAATGCTATCAGAGGGAAGAAAGGAAAGCAAAGCAGAGGAGTTAAGTGAGGAAAAGAGCTTATTTTTCCCTATGAAGAACTAGGTCTACCCATATTCCTTCCCACAAACTTGACAGTGTTCCTGGTGTCTGAAGGAGGGAACTTATTTGTGACATCTTTCCCCCCCCAACTTGTCCCCTGCGCAATGTCTCTGGAGTCACAGCTATTTGCAAGTCTTTCTGTCCAATACTTGCAGATTTTGGCAATGCAAGTAAAGGCCCTTGAACACTTTGGTCAGAATGGCTTTTTCTGTGGTGGCACAAGCTGAGACCTTCTTGGCAGGGATTTATGAATAAACCCTTCTTGATCATAGGTTTCAATGTTCTTGGCTATATTTGCCTGTATTGAGTTCAGCCGATGTCTATCTCACTTTCTTGGGCTAGCAAAGTAGTAACTCCACGAACCTAAACTCTGGGGGATATGGTCGGAGTGGCTCGGTACTCTTGCTGCCATTCCCCCATCTTGGTTGGGACTTTGTGTGCCTTCCAAGGCAGGGACAGGAGAAACCCAGGATCTACTCCATTTTTTGTGGCTCCCCTTACCCTTTTCACCCCAACATCATATTTTTCTTTCCTCTTTATCGATCTTTAGGGTGGCTGTTGCCCTCCTTGCCTGCTTACAACATGCCTCCATCCCTCCCTGTCTGAAACCTCTTTCCACCTTTGGCAAACTCTGCTGCTGGGGCAATGAGTAGGGCAAGGCACACGAGCCCACCTTCCAGCTGAAGAAGACTCTCAAAACACTGATTTATGTCAAGGGTGAATTGCTGCTTTTCAACAACAGACATCAGGCAAAATGGAAACAAACAGGAATTGATTTTCTCCCTATCTTGGTGGTGCCCCCCCCAACGCCAGTCCCTCATCCTGCCTAAAACCTTTCACCAGTTGTTGATAAGAGTTTGAGAATTTGTTACTAAATGCTTTGTAATAACAATTAGTTGTTACTCCATTAGCTCTGCCCATGATTAGCTATAGCCAAAAGGCATCTGTTATGAGCCTCCTTGGAGCTATGTGGGTATGGCTTCTTGCTAAGTTGCTACATTAATAATGGTTTGTTATATTCCATAGGCCAGTTTTTCTTGTGGTTTTTTTTTTTTAATTATTTTAATTTTTATTAGGAATGAGATCTAGCTTGACATTACAGCAACCACTTACAATAGATAATTGCCTCAATGTGTTTTTGGACTTGCTTTACATCTAAACTTCTGACAAAAATAAGCCTGCAAGCCTTGTTTTACATATAGTCTTCTGACCTGATTTTTGTCTGAGGTATTAATGGTAATAAATCTACCATTGGTTTGCCAGGAAATGGAAATACTTCATTGGGTTTTTTTGTTTTCTGTGGCTGACCTGAAAAAATAAATACTTTCCTGCCAGTGTGGTGTAGTGAGTCAGACAAGAAATCTTTTTACTGCACTGGGATGACACCTCAAACGTTTGTTTACTTTCCAGCCTTTAGAGAGACATTAACTGAAAACATACTTTTGCTTTCTCAAGGCTGTACTAGATTTCTCTGAAATGACAAAGAAAACCCCCAACTCATTGTTTGTTTGGTTTTTTTTTTTCTCCTTTTGTTATTCTAGGGGCCCAAAGACAGGAACTAGCCTTAATGAATGGGCTAACTGTTAACTTGCACCTCCAGTTGGTACGTATTTACAATGTATATTTGATGTCGTGTTAAGTATTTTTTTTGCTTTCTTTGTGAATGTAACCAAAACGTTTTCTGAGCATATCACAAAGGCAGCACTGGGTGATACCCCAACTTTTCTTAAGCCTTGGGAGCTGCATCCTGAATGATGCTTTGGCTTGTGCAAGACTTGGCTCCACTTAATATTAAGCAGAAAAGCTGGGCAAAGAAATATTTTCAAGGACTCTGCAGGGGAAGTGTGAGTTGTTCTTACATGTGCTGCATGCCAGTCCTCAGAGAGGAGACCTTATTATTTAAGAAACCTTTACAAATAGCTTCTCAAATGGGAATTTCACACCCAATTTCAAAGTTTAAGAAACAAGAGCTTAACTTGTGAGCAAGTCAAGGCTGCATTTTCAGTAATGCTTAAAATGCAGTTGCACACAAGAGATGGCATTTTGAATCATGCTGTTTTACATCATAATTATGAATTATGTTACATATGCCTAAAATGTGGTGAAGCATCTGATTTTAATTTTTATGACATAGTGGCCATAAATGGGATTTCCTTATGTGCAGGTCTCTGTGGCTACATACAGCCTGTCTCTTTTTCTCTAGTATTCCCAAAGATTTAGTTGAACTGAAGGCGTGAAGGTTCACTTTCTGTGGTTCACACAAAAAGGTTTATCACCCAGATCTGCTCCTCTGTACCATGTCTCCAGCCTTTGCTAAAGTAAGAAAGCTGAAGCAGGGCAGGATGGGGCCAAGCACAAGCTGATTTACCTGGCTACTCTGCCCTGGAATAGGTGCAATGCTGGCAGATTTGTGCCAAACTGCTTGGGTACACTGTCCATGCTGAGCTTTGTGCAACTGCTGCTAGCATGAACAGGAGGTCTTTGAGGTCTTCTAGTCCTCAGCATGGCGGCAAGCCCAGCTAGTCTCCATGCAAGAAACAGAGAAGGAAAGACTGTTCACATAAAGGTGCTGAGATGAGTCTTTTGAAGAAATCTTACTCCTTCGGTCAGGCTTGTTTCAGAGGAGGTGATGATTTGATAACTGATGTTTTAGGGTGGGAACAGAAATGCAATTCCTTTGCACTGTTTGCAACAGTTCAGCTGCTGTTTTTGCTTGTGGGATGGAGCTCGGTGAAATCCCAGCTTCCCTGGCCACAGTTGAAGCTTTGCCATTGATTCCTGCAAGTGCGAGTCTTATCACCGCTGGATTTTTGTAGCCTTTGTTATGGATATATGAAATACAGTTTTATAATGCTTTCCTACTTCGATAAATGTTATATGGACAAAGAAATACTTGTAATTTCTGGGGCATTCTCTGTAGTCTGCATGAGAAACAGTCTTTATTAAGTTATATGTTGGGAGCATCTCTCTCATCTCTGCTTAGATACATTTCAACTTTTTTTTTTTTCTTAACAGTTATCTTTCTTTAAGCCTACTCCAAGACGCTATAAAATTCTTCTAGAAGCCAAAGCCTTCCCCTCTGACCATGTAAGAAATTAATATTTCACCGTATTTGTATTATTAATCATATTTTCCCAAAGAATATCAGTAGTCTGATTTGAATATTTATTAGCTCATCTTGTCCAAGTAACATTACAATAAAAAAAATCTGTCAGAAGCTTTTGAGCTCAGCATATTTTACAGGTTGTAACTTTATTCCTTTTGTTCAAATAAAAAATGTTACAAGAGGAAAAGATTGAATGAGTACATTGATTTATTAGTCTTTTTAAAGACATTGAGCAAACTGCTGGCCTAAATCAACTGAAGTTGTAAATGTTTTATTAATTCTTGTTGCTGTTTTACTTTATGAAACCAAATCAATACAAACTCACAACATTAACACTTATATATCCCCAGACAGAGATGGAAATGTTTGTTCTTAGCACTTTAGATTACTAGTTCAAACATAATTTGTCTGCTATAAAATAGAAGACAATAGCCTGTGCATCACAGCTTAGAGCAAATTAATCTTTGGGTTTGTGGCCCACTGCTACTTTATCATCAGCGCCGTAAACTCATGGAAATTGATAACAAATTTGATCTCTGAGGTGCGATAAAAATGACTCAAGCTACTAAGAGGTTTATTTGTAATGAAGATGGTGGGAAAGATGTATAAACCTCAAATTGCCTTTATTCTAAGTAATGTTCATACTAATCTCATGTTTGTTCCAGGCCCACTTGTACATTTGGACTCCGTCTTCTTAAATTTCTACAGCACTTCAGTAATAACTTGGGCAACTGCCATCACTTCAGTTCCTGTTATGTAGTTTTCAACTATTTTATACTATTATTCAAGGATTTTTATGCCATCTCCAGAATCATTATTTATTGATAAAATCAGCGGGGTAGGATTTTCAAGATAGCCTGAGAATTGAGAGCTCCCATTTCCTCCCAGCTGTGCTGCAAATGGAAGAGGTGGGAACAGCACGGGACAGCATGTCTGTGTTGGCCAAAGCCCACCTGTGTTGACAGCAGAGCATACATGACAGCCTGTGATTCAGCACATGCTACTGAGCAAAGCGGGTGCCCAGGGCCCTTGGCGAGGTGGTGTTCAATCTCCTCCTCAGCTGTTATCGATGCTTTACTTGCTGGCATCTGGTAAAGCACACCTTCCAGACCATTTCCACCCTCGTTCTGCTCTGTGAACTTATCTGTAGGAGTTAGACTTTGGCTTTACCCTTGCTGGCTAATGATGTGAATTAAATTCTGATCTTTTCCAAACCAAAGGAAATCTATACGTTTTGCAGTGGAGTTGGATTAGGCTTTCAAGCATTAATTTTACTGAAAGGCAAGGTATCTGCATGCCTTTTCTGAAGTTCTGATGTGTTTGACCATTTTTCTTTTAGTGGTTTTATTGTGTAATTGTGTTAACGTGCTCTGCATGGAAATCTCTCCTAGTACGCTGTTGAGTCCCAGCTTCGCCTTCACGGGCTGGATGTGGAGCAGTGCATGCTTTTGGTGCAGCCGCGGGAGGTTGGTGAGAAATACCGGTCCTGCTTGCTGTCTCTAAGGGCGGAAGCATATTTCATATGAGAGCAGTCATATATTCTCAAATATTCCAGTGTCTGCCTGCAGAAGTTACAATCTGTTTCCGCAAATACTTCTAGGGAAAATTTATGAGTTGTGCAGCCAGTTTCTGTGTATATTTTGGGGGTTTAGCACCCATTTTTATAATTGCCCGATTCAGCTAGTTATTTTTCCTTGAAGAACAAAATCAAGGTTAGTTTCCCTATTTTTCCTGTTTGTAAAAACTGACGGCATCCCAAGACAACTGCAAAGTATAGTAGCTCATTGAGAAACCCCAACGTCTTTTTAATGTCCTGAGCTAAAAGATCACTACAACACAACCACTACTGTGTCTGTATCAGCGCAGAGGGAAAGGTCTGCTTGGAGTACTATGGGATGCAGATGGATTTGAAAGCCTGTCTTGCTTCACTTTTGCAGTATTAAGAACTTTGCCACCTAACTACAAACTGATGGTGACCTTTTGCTTCTGAAATCTGAGTCATCTTGTGAGTAAAGAGCCCATTCCTGAGTGCTTGATAGATTTGCAAAGATTGTTGAGATAATAACAGTTACTTGCAATTCAACAATCTTGCCCAAGCTCTTTTCAGTAACAAGTCTAATTTAATTCTAGGTTTTCACTGCCTAATTGATCCCTAGGTGGTGGTATGTTTTACATGATCCCTTGCTAGGAAGGCAGGAGGAGGATGGGGCAGTAATTTTCCTATAAAGAATCAAGAATGAGGATATTTTTTTTTCCTTTTGGTTGAAATTCCTCTATATTTAATGACCCCAGTTTTGGGGATTTTTGTACTTTTGATGATGTGGGACTTACTGTTTTTGAAATATAAATATGGCAGGTTTATAATAGCTTCCTGTGGGATATGAAGTTTATCAGGGAAGTACAGAGTGAAACTGATAGGCAACTTTCAAGTCTTATGGGTGCCACAAATTTCAGATGCCACATAAAAATCATTATATATGCTGTTTGCACCGGGATTTTTTTACTGTAAATTAAAACTGTCTGAAATATTAAAGAGTATGAACATGTTAGAATAAGAAGTGAATAGACTCTTCATAACTGACACATTCAAGATACATTTGCTAATGATTTTTTTTTTTTATATACTGAGGTAACTTACTCATAGACTACTTTATAGCACTACCTTTGTATATCATTACCATGCTAAGGATTTGCTTTTGATCTCGTTATGCAAGCAGCATGGCTCGTGGTAAAATATAGATTATGAAATAAGAAATGACAGTTCCATTACTGCCAGAGTTGATGTAAAATGTGTGCTTTAACTTTGTTTTAGGGGGAGGAGACCTTGAGAATTGAAGATATCCTTGCTGTAATTGAGAAGGAAGGGGACTCGATCGCTGTCATTCTGTTCAGTGGGGTGCAGTACTACACGGGGCAGTTGTTTGATATCCCTAGAATAACAAAGGCTGGCCATGAAAAGGTAGGATTGCTCCGGACTCATCCTTTTCACATCAATTTTACATAAATTTTCTTGTGAAGTATTTTTAATTCCTACTTTTTTGTGGAACAAAACAGAGCACACGTGGAAATCTGTGAGGCTCTGATAAAAAGCAAAAGCACTCTGTGCTCAGACCCTTTGGAGGCTGTGTGCTACGTGGAGAAATAGCCCTGTGAGAGGAATCCTGGACGTGTGACTTAAACTATATGGAGACATAGTTCATGGCTATTAACTTCTACAGGGCTTTTCTCGAAGGATAGAATTTCAAGAGGCTCAGTGGAGGAAAAGGTGGTAATCACAGCCCAAATCTCTTTAAAAGTGACTTTGTGTTAGGTTTCTGCTTTTTGGGGCAGACTTTCATGACTTTCCTGCTTTCCCACTGCCACACTGTGTCACTTTTTGCCCCCAGTGAGCTGGGAGGCGAACTCCCCATGGAGCCAGTGGTGTTCAGACTCAGCTGATCAGTTTTCTGGAGACAGGCACACTGTGAGCACATCAGCGTCACGACTGTATTTTAGTGATGACAGCCTTTGGAGCTTGCAGACAGTGCGCTCTGTGGACATAGCTGTAAAACTTCTTTAACCATCTCAACTGCCTTGGGAATCCAGGAGAAAATAGTTTTTAATTAAGTCGTCTTAGCAACAGGAGGTCACCAGACTTTCTGTAGGGGCAGTCTCTTATTGGATGTACCTTATCTCATGTAAGATTAAACCACTCAAGGATAAACTTATTTAATATCACTGGGTTTTGGCAAACCAGCTAACTATTTATATTTGATGTTTCAACTCTCTGGAGAGGTTTCTGGCTCACAACAGGCTGTACATCATCTGTTGCTGTACGTTTGGCAGTGGAAATTTTTCTGGAGGTCAGGGAGTAATTTATACTGCTGGAAAGTGATGGTAAAGTCTCCCCTGAGAGAGCAGAGCAGGTGTGAGAGCTAGTGCAGGTCCCATGGGATATAAAAAGGGAATGTACTCACACAGCAGCACCTGGCAACAAAATCGGTCCTGAACACAGTACAAAACAAGACTGACTTCTGACATGGATGTAAAACACCTCGGAAAAAAGAAATGGGGGCAGTCAGCTGCGTGGGGAAATGGGTCTGTGTCTTAGCTCCGTGCAGCTCTGAAAGCAACACCTTCATGGCGTCTTCCAGCACTTTGCTGACCACAAATAATTAAAAGACTGTGCTGAAATATTTGAAAGGAAACATAGGTTATTAACAGGACGATGCCACCCACTGCTCTATACTTGCTCCCACTCTGGGTGGCAGCAAAGCTTTCATTCAGCAGCCGATGGCTACGTGCCTACAGTGCTTCTTCCCCAAAATCTGCTCTGTGGTGTCTGAAACGTGTCTGAGAGAGAAACATTTCTTCTCTACCATAAATGTGAACAACCTGGAGAAAGTCTATCACTTTACTGCCTCTGTAAAGATGCTCTCTGCACTGTGGGGCACAGGCTTGCGTGAGTGGGAGTGATGCAGCTTCACTGAAAGCTAGAAACCACGCCAAAGTAACTGAGAACCTGTGTTCTGGGGAAGAACAGTCACTGACAGCTTATTATATGGAGTCAAAACGGATTTCATGTTTATGTTGTCTGAGGAGATAACCAGGACTTGGTGGAGAGAGCTTAAAATTTCTATAAGGCAGTGCAAATAATAGTATTAACTCAGGGATATGTGCTTTCGCATGGACACTGAACACTTTATGCAGTGACTGTACCATGTTAGTAAAGAGGAGAGCAATTTCTGACAGCAGTTCAGTACTCCAGCAGGCACAGAGAGATGTCAAAGGCCTGTCTCCACCTGCATGCCTGTTAGAGATGCCATAATGTAGAAGTGAATCACTTACTCCAGAGATTTTTCAAAAGGGGGGAAAAACCCCCAGTGATTCATGGAGTCATGATATGGTTTGGGTTGGAAGGGACCTTAAAGACCATCTAGTTCCACCCCCTGCCCCGGGCAGGGACCCCCCCAGCCCAGGCTGCTCCCAGCCCCATCCAGCCTGGCCTGGAGCACTGCCAGGGATGGGGCACCCACAGCTGCTCTGGGCAGCCTGGCCCACCGCCTCGCCGCCCTCACGGGGAGAGGTTCTTCCTGATATCTGACCTGCATCTGCCCTCTCTGCGCTCAAAGCCACCCCCGTGCCCTGTCACACGTGCCCCTGTAAGAAGCCCCCTCCCAGCTTTCCTGCCGGCCCCTTCAGGCGCTGGGAGCTGCTCTAAGGCCCCCCCGGAGCCTGCTCTTCTCCAGGCTGAACAGCCCCAGCTCTCCCAGCCTGCCAGCCTCTTTGTGGTTAAAGCATGTAGGACTGGGATCCAGGTAGATTCATGACCTAAAATGTCATTAGTGTATTTGAAAATAAAAAGTAATTCAGCCTGAAGAACTGCTTGAGTACCCATAAGGCTTGAAGAGCACAAGCCAGCCTGTTTGTACTTCCCTACTGTCAGATACACTCAGCTCAATGTCTCCTTACGGATTTTGCCCCCCGGTTAAGTGATGTTTATATGTTTATACAAACCCACTATGTAACATACTGTTACACTGCACTTAAACATCTGCACATGGCAAATATTTACTTGAACAGCTATGAAATCAGGGTTTCATGACAAGTTTTCAGTCTCAATGCTGGTAAGAGATATTCCTGTATCCTGCTGCTTCTCTTAGTCACAGGGCTTCTGGTTACCAAAAAAGCCCAATATGTTGGATCTTCAAAAGCAATTGGCTCCTTTCCTCTTTTCCTAGGTCAGAGCTGATGTTAGGAGCATCTTTTGGGTTAGAGGAGAACAAAAATACCCGGCTGCTGACCCTGAGTTGTTAGCATCTATGCAATGAGTATGGGTTTAATATTTCTGTTTGGTGGCATCCAACCAGTCCCTGTCCCCAGGCTGACTAGCTTTCAGGACAGTAAGTACAAGGACTTCAAGACCGTATTTACCTCAAGAGCTGCTGGACATGATGAAACCAGGCTTGTCTTATACATGACATGTTATCACAGAAAGGCTGGATGTCTGTTAAAATGTATATTAAAAGAGGATAAGCCCAAGAAGTCATGTTCATAGCAAAACTGCAAGGCTCCCCTTCCTCGTGATGAAGGCTGTGGAATGACCCCATGCTCCTGAAGAGAAAATTGGTTGAGGAGAGCTGACAAGCAAGAAAGTCAGAAGAGGAAAACACAAGGTGGAAATGTTATTTGAGAAGAGTTAAAAAATAACTTATCAGCCAATATACCAGAAAAGTGTCCTACACAGATGGTCTTAATAATTCTTTCAATGTACCATTGAAATAAAATCCTGCAGTGTAGTGCCCTGTCAGGGCTTGGCTAGAGATTTGAGCTGTGAGCTCAGGAGGTCTGCAAAATGTCCTAGGATTCTTGAGGTCAATCATTTATGAATTAAGTTACTGATTTCCTTTTACATTTTTTAAGCCAATTTCCTAAGTTCTCTACGTATGTTAAGATTTCTCCCAGAGCGAAAGCTCTGCACATAGACAGCTTCATTAAGTCATTAAATATTAAATGAACTAAATTAAGCTTGAAAAATTACCTCAGGCTATTTTTCCATCTTAGGTCTCTCAGATAAATCAAAATTACTACGTATTATGCAAGAGGCTCATCAGCAGGCTGAAGAGGATGTAATAGTTTTCCTTGTTTCATACTTTTGAGCTTGCTATGGAGGACGGAGGGGGCTGAGTCATTTTATTCTTCTACAAGCAAAGAAATGGCTGACTTTTAGGAGACTCTACCTTTCAACTACAATTTTCATTTCATAGGTTATATTGTACTTTCCACTGACTCTATGCTGTATGTAAAGTGTTTTAATCTCTTGAGTCCCAGTAGGAAGAGCTTCAAGATCCTTCATCTTAATTTCTTTTCCTGCCTCTCTTTCGAAATGTCCCAGCTTTGCTGGTGTGAAGCTGTCATTTCTCTCCCTCTCTCCAAATGTCACTGTCCATGCTGAGTTGTTACCTGCTGGTTATCAGCAGCTACCCAGACAGTTTGCAGAAATGACTTTTAGATGTTAGAATAAAACGGAAGAGGCAGGGGAGAGCACACGTCCTCTTCTTCGCCCAGAGCAGATGGAGAGTCGTTTTCCCCCTAGTCTGGGGAAGCGACATTCCCACGCAGTCTTTGTTCTGCGTGGCTTGTGCAGGGAGAGCTGTTTCAGTTTGTTTTACTTTTTCCCTGCAATCTGTGTGGCTAAACATTTGCTGTTTGTGTGACTCAAGTGCCAGACACCTCCCCAGGGAAAGCAAACCAGCACGACCCATCTTGCGGATAACTTGAACAAAATAGTACAAGTGGGTGTTTCCGAGACGACGCAGTAAACCTGCCAGCACTGAACCCGGATTTTCAGGCTATGCTGCCTTAGTAAGTTTAATAGTTCCCAGTAGGATTTACCAACCAATTTCAAAGCTTTGGGGAGCAGTTAAAGCAGTTCAGGAAGATGACCCATGGGTGGAAGGTCAGGGGGCACCCTGTCTGAGGGCTACAAGCTCATGGTGTGGGTGCAAACTGGGCTGTTCCGGCCGGCATCAGTGCCCAGGAAAGTCTGTGTGTGTTGACGTTACGTAGGTATGGCTGTGGACTCTCATCATACTACCACGACAGCAAGGGCATACAACCTGCTGGTGTCCTAAAGACTCTTCTCCTACCTCCCATCTACTGTATTTTCCTAATTTTTCATCTTTTGCTTGAAAACATGTTTGTTTTGTTGTTGTTGTTGTTTTGTTTTGTTTTGTTTTGTTTTTTTGTTTTTTTTTTTTTTTTTTATATATGTACCTACCATGTTTTGGTTTATTTGTTTTAATCTTGTTAACGTACTGCCAGACACATTCATTCTGCAAGACTGTCAGCGTATCGTATCACTCCTGGTTTCCATTGCAACCAATGCATGTCATAGTTGTTCTTCAAAAATATTGTGGGATGTATGTACGATGGGATACCTGTAAAGGTTTAAATCCAGTCAACTGAAGTTTTGAAGTTAATGCCTTAAAATCCGACGGAGACCTCATTCACTGGCAGATTGGCTCTAGCTTGCTGTAGCTTATTTCTCTGAACCAAGGCCATTTTATCTGTGAATGAAAGCATTCCCATGGGCATGCAGCGTGCTGGGCATGCAGTGTGCTTCGACTCTCTCTACTTGCTTTATCATTTCAGATTTGTCTTAGCTCGCTTCTGTGTGCCCCTGTGAAAAGAAGCCATGGAGGGTGTGAAGGCTAGGCTGTTACTGAACTTTGGTCCCAATGTTTAGATCATGCAAATGCTATGGTAGTGAGTTTTCTTCCCATTCTTTTGGAGCAACTCCCCAAGCTGATAACTTCTTTAACACCTCTGTTAGAATTAGTGTGTCACATAATCTTAAAATGCTGCTTCACTCAAACTGTTATCTGGTTTATACAAAAGATTAAATATACCAAGCTACTGTTTAAATAATTTAGCTCAGGCTCCCTTCGTGTAAGAAACAGCAAGAGATTCTTTAACACCCCCATTCGTTTTATTATTGGACGTTGATTTTTCTGAAGCCTGTGCTCTTGCTCTCATTCCTACCATGCTGCTTGCAAGCAGGCTGCTTGTGTTTTAAAAGGAAAATGCAAAATAGCGTTTAATTTGTAGTCCAGGCGCGAAAGGCAGTTTTTATTTCTCTGCGCTTAAATAAACAGCAAAGCTTGGAAGAACCTTTTCGTTTAAAAAGGCTGCCATCCAGTGGTTATCCTGTGTGTAAAACTGCTGCTTTTTATCTGTACACCTGTGGTGCTGCAATTTTTTTCCTACCAGCAGCACCACCTCAGTGCCCTTTGCAAATTGTGGCTCTGACAAATGCAACGCTTTTCACAGAGCGATGACAGAACGCTTTTGTAACTTTTCAAGGACAAGTCCACAAGTCCTTAGAGATCAATGTGTTGCATAGGGTGCTCTCTCACCCTTTGGATTCCCAGAGAGCAGGATCCTCACAGTTTAAATATCAGGGAGACCTTAAGTAGAAGAATATAGTGGAATACAATTGTTCACGAGTAGCTGGCATCATTATGTACATTACTATTTTGTCTGTGCCTAGAGCTTGTCATGCCATACAAGTTTTAAATTATGCATTTGCTCTGAATACTTCTTTAAAGTGATTCGACTTTACTGCATGGGAAAAAACCTTAGGAATCCAAACCATATCCAAACATCCTTGAAGACAAGCCCACAAAATAATTCATGATTTTTACATGTATCTGTGGCATAGAAAATGTGTTTCTCGTAATAGCTCAAAACAGATGGGACTTGATAGCATGCTTATAGAGAAAGCGAGTAAAGCTCTAAAGATGCTTTTTCAAAATAATTTTATAGAGATTATTATCTTGATAAGCGGGATATTAATTATCTCTTTCCTGCAGGGTTGCTTTGTTGGATTTGACCTGGCTCATGCTGTTGGGAATGTAGAGCTTCATTTGCATGACTGGGGAGTAGATTTTGCATGCTGGTGTTCCTACAAGGTACGATAAATTCATTGTTTGAGACTATTTTCCATAATGTTGCTTATACAATGGGTCAGCAAACAGGTCAGGTGAATAAGAACTGCACCTGAACTGTCAGTCAAGACATGGCTGAATCTTTGAACCAGCCACAACAAGGAGATGGACGCTGACTTTGGTGGTGGCTTTGTTACCAGAGGTTCCAAAAGATAATAGTGGCACTGACCTGTAAGGTCTTGCGGATGTGAGATGGATGCTAGTGGCAGTTAAACACCTGCTCTGAAGCACGCTCTGCTCTGTGGTCACAGTATCAGAGGCTCTTCTCTTATTTCCCATACCAAGAAGGGCTTGTGGCTATAGGATTTTCTTAAGTGTTCCCTAAATAAGAGAATATTGTTACCTAAACGTAAATAATTCCAAATCATAGGGCAAGGTATCTTTAATTCCTTTGACTTTGCTTGAGATGAAGAATCAATAGCTGTAGTCAGATGAATTGTTTGATGACTTTGCTGTGTGTGTTATGATATGGGGCTGTTTTCAGCCATACTTCAGTTTTCTAGCCTTTTGTCTGTTAGTCTTCAAATATCGTATGTAAGGTGAGAAAGGTATTTTTAGAGCTAATCTGAAGAAATATATCTGCTTTTACGTACATCAGCACTTTGAGACAAATTCTAAGATCTGTAGTCAGAAACCACTAGAAATGTTAATGCTGGTCTGTTTTATAGAGTGGGGTGACAGGAGGGGAGCTATACTTTGCAGATAATGAGCACGACGTGTACATGTTGATTTACTCTTTGCAGTATTTAAATTCTGGAGCAGGAGGCCTTGCTGGTGCCTACATTCATGAGAAGCATTCCCAGACTATTAAACCTACGTAAGTATATTTCAATATCCAAATAAAAGATGCTGTGAGGTTTAAATGGGAAAATATCTTCCCTTTGAGCTGAGATCTGGAAGTGAGAAATGTATGGATTCCTGGTCATAGACTATAGACATGTGTACCTATGTATGTATAGATGCAGAAGAAATTCCCTGCTTCAAAAACCCCTCATTGGGCTGATAACTATTACTGACTTACTGCACCAATGAAAAGGGTAGTACAAGTTTAGATAAATTGGTTATCTGGCTTTGTTACCTCAGATGAGTTCTTTTATGTTAATTTTAGTAAATTTTGAAATTGTTAATGAACATGCTCACATCTTAAATGTGTTTCCTCCTTAAAGTCTGCTATCAGTTCTAAACTAAATATAATCATAAAAGAGAATGCTTATAATATTAAAACCAAGTAACTTAAATCATGCCTATGAGAGTGTTTAATGTAAAGAGAATATTTAACATCTTCCTTTAAAAATGGATGTTTTTAAATCATTGAAGTCTTTGGCTGGTGAACTAAATCAAAGACAATTTCAACTCTGTGTCTAATAGGTCTTTAATACTGGTATGTTTTCATTAAAATTATATCCACCGGTAAAGCTAGGAAGCATTACATGGAGATCTGGGTTCTCAAAGACTGTATAATCCATGAAAAGCTGTGCTACCAACTGAGGTTAGCTGCATTAAAAATAACCACAAACAAACACCACAAAACAACAAACCTGTTATGTAAAATGTTATACAAGTGTACTCTATGTATATATATTAAGAACAGTAGGATTAATACTTCTAATGCAATGACAAATGTAAGGATTTCTAGATTTCTTTCTGGCTAAAATGCTTGGAGAAATTGCTGGCACTTTTATTTTAGCTTGAAGAAGACAAACTAAATCAGGTTTCAGAGAGAAATAATATTATAATAAGCAGCTTCACTGCACTATGTGCTGGTTTCAGACTGTCTAGACTCCCAGGAGATAACAAAATAATGCTGATAAGTTCTTCTCAGTCACCCATAACAGAAAACTCATTAGGGTGACATACGACCAGTTGTGGGCTGATTTGATCTTCACATGTGAACGCTGGCAAAATATTCCAACTATCCTAATATTTCTTCTGGGAAGTTTTTGGGGTTTTTTTGGTTTTTTTTCTTCCCTGTTAGCCAGGTGCAGGTGTTGCTCCCATGGCCACACCTCTGGATCCTGGTTGTGAGGAACCACAAAGATGTTGAAGACCAGTGAAAAAAATGTGGGTCAGCTAGAAACCACAGAATAGCAATAGGAAGAATGAATAAAATCTTAAAGACTTCGATTTTTTTTTTCCTCCTTGATGAAATTTTGAACCTTCTGTGAGGGTACTAGCTTGGTATTGGAGGTAACAGCTTAAATTAGTTTTTCCTAAACCAGCTGCTTCTTAAGTAGTCATTACCTTGTGCTCTGAATCTGGATAGTGGATGCCTTAAATACAATTACCTATATGATATAAGCTTTTTCAGCTTGGGTCCCAATTAAGGATATAATTCCAAACTTCCTGCATAGATCTTTTGTATTACTTAATCGTAGTTATTTCATATTTCCTGAGATTTGATAGGCACTCATCAAATGGTTTGTAGTTAATATGCCCCAGTTACATTACTTTTCTTCCTATTCCGCATCAACCAGCCATTTCAGGTCTCCAAATAAGACTGTGAGACAAAGGAGAATTTGTCCATGTCAAAGTATTCAATTTTATAGCTGATTTAAATGCAGAGCAATTTGCTGTATGTTGTACAATCAAATAGAGTGGAATTTAACTGCTCTGGAAGTTGCAGGTTTTATGTTGTAGCTGGGAAGTCTTTAGCTGTCATCTGAATCAAGGATGACACCCAGTGGCCAGACAACTTCATTCAAAACCAGGAGCACCAAACACTTGTTTCTTTGCATCCCAGCCCACACCTAAGCGGGTGATTAAATTCCAACCCTGCTGGTATCCTTTTGTCGCTTAAACTGTCTGCAATACTTTTTTTTTTTTTAGCCTGTGACCAATATTATGCATGTCACTTTACCCGCCTATATAGATTCCTTTGATTTGTCTCATCCTTCATATTTTCCGCAAGCTATTGACAAAGTAGTTATTTTTATATCGAAATATGTTCTGACCATAATTCAGAGAGGCAGACCCAGAATGTTTGCCAAGTGCCTTTGCCTGTTACTGACTGAGGCTGGGGCACAAAGGATGTGGGCACTTACTGAAAATTAAACAGCTCAATGCAAAATTTTAATTTTAAACCCCAAGCCCAGCTACCGCCCATGGCCAAAGCCATTGAAGTATTCTGTTTTAACTTGCCTTAGTTTCATGAGTGTGCTTTTTTCCATCCCCAGAGGCTTGCTAATAAGAGCAGTGCGTGCAAGCAGCCGTGCTCATTGTAGCTATGCCCAGTTTCAAAACCTGGGTCCACTCCAGCTGCTCCCTGCGGCGCTGCTCCACCCAGGGCCTGCTCCATCTGCTGCTTCCTTTAAAAATGCAACCTGAGAAAGAGTTATTAATTTGTTTAATAGCCTTACCACCAGTACCTGGGGCCATGCCAAAGCTGCTTTCTGCTTGGGATCTGCAGCCCGCAGCTGTGGCAGCCTAACTGCAAACCAGAACCAGCGTTAGTCGGTGATCCCTTGGCACAGCCCAGCAGACAAAAGGCAACACTAATCCCACTCCTCTTCTTTATGGATGTGCAAGCTTCCCGCAAGACTTTTAAAAGTTGTTATTCACTAACTCGGGAAGAACAAGGTTTCATCCTTAGGTCTGTTGGCTGGCCTTTAGAGGCTCAGCACAGTACAGGCTCGGATATCCCATTCTGGGTTTGTGTTGTTGCAAACACCATCCTGCACTCCCCAGCTTAGCTAGGGATGGTTCTCTAATTCACTGCAAGGGCCATGGGTCTCAAAGTTACATGTTGTAACCATCCTAATTAACACCTGTACCCGAGTAAGTTGGGTAGTCCTTTGCTGGTCTCCTATCTTTCTTCCTAGAGCAGTAAAACTGAATCAATCTGACATATATGGGTACAATATATCCCTATTCTCTCATGATCTCACCTCCTTTGAAGTCTCTTTTAATACTCGAATAGCTTTTTTAATACCTGCTCTATATATCACAATGCAACATATTCTTGGCTAATTGTGCTAGAGTGATTTCTTCATGGGAAGGTTTCAAATAAAAAAAAAAGAAAAAAGATTCGGACAGAGCAGAGCTATGAAATACTGCTGAAACTGTTTGGTCAGTGCAGGGCTCATTCTGTGCCACCAGGTTTCTACATAAGTGTGGTTATGAGGTGGAGGGGGGCTTTCCAAGACACTGAGAGCACTAAGGTGACCTACTAATATGACATTTTGCTTGACTAGCTTTTCAGGCTCCAGAAAAGTTTCTCCCTCCAGCCCTTTCTTTCTCCTTCTCCCCCTGTTTCTCAATTTCTCCATTTGCAAAAAGCAGGGTAACTAAAATGTGCCAAGCAAGTCAGCTGTAATGAAAGGTGAATGTTTGTGAGCACCTGGAGCAGAAGATACAGGAGAAGTTGAGTATTTGCAGCAGGGTATTTGCAGCTGTAAATGTGCAGTGAGTTGAGCTCTGCTGTCAGCTGGCATAAGGGATGGGAGGGGACAAACTCCCAGAGTCCTGAGATAGAGGAAGAAAAAAGTCCTAGTCAAATCCCTGTAAGAAAAAGTAAGGCACAATTTAAAAAGATGAAAGGGAAATAAATGTATGTAAAGCAGCCAGGAGAATAATAGATAAGCCTTGGTAGAGGATTAAATGAAAATTGTACACAGTCTAGCGTTTAAAATGAAAGGAATTATCAAGACTTAACTTTAGCATACACTAGCAGCAGGTAGAGTTTAAAAATAAAAAGTTTGTGTGATGTGAAGAAATGCTGTGTGTGCAGGAAGCAGCTGATGCTCAAAGAGCGTGTTGGCTTTTACTATAAGATTAAAAAAAAAAGTATCAAAGAACAAGAAACAAAAAAGTAACTATTTCATACTAGCTTTGAGAAACACAAAATATCTTCAGATGGTTTCTGTGCAGACAGAGGTGAGATCCCTTTCTCTTGGATCACTTTCCTTTTTGGTGTCTTGTTTCCAATGAAAATGGCAGAGCACAAATGGCTTCACGCTACTTCTTCACGGAGACCTACACAGCTTTTTGGTAAGTGAACTTTTACTCTGGCATGAGACAAACAAGCCCACACTATTCTAGCCCCATTCCCAGTTTTCCCAGGTGCTCTGGGTCTCTCTGGGTCTCCAGTGCAGACCCTCTCTGCCCAGTACGTGTTCTGCAAGAGGCTGCTCAACCCTTTCCAGGGCTGGTAGCTCCAGCTGAGTGTTTCTTTAGTTATTTTCTTGATCTCTGAGAATATACCACGTTATTCTTTTTTTTTTAGAATTAGAGCCCTACAGTCCCCAAACTAAACAGCCAAAGCTTCTGTGAAATGGCTGAAAATAATGTAGCTTTGGAGCAACGTAAGTTGGGAGTGAAGGACAGTCATAAAGGATCGGGAAGGCTGTTTTATACCTACTATATTGGAAAGAACTAAAGCTACTCTTGATTAAAATGCTCCTAGGAATAAAAAGCTAAGATGGTCCAGCTCTCACTGGCCTTTGGAGTCTATCAGCTCTGCATAACTCAGCACTACGGAAAGCTTTAGCAGCACAGAGCACCCTGAGCCGGCCAAGGAGAGGACCTGGAGAAGCAATGTAGAGGCTTCCAGCAGCTGTGCTGGATGCTGTGGTCACTGATGGTGCATGCTGCTGTTTCCAGAAGGGTCTGTAACTGGTCCTAGCAGACAAAAATTGTGGACTGATGTATGGATAAACTAGCTGTGGATCACACCACTTGTCCCTCAAGTGCATGAAGTATCCTGCACTACCGGAGGAACAAACTGTTTCTTTGCCAAGGAGATGAGAGCAATTTAGATCCTTGAGCTAATTTAGAAACCAAAAGTTAAAACCTCCCTTGGGAAGAGACTCTTTAGGAATAAAGGCATCAGCTAATTAGGCTTAATTGCATTGTCTTGGGACAAGTGATTTATTAGGCCAATCTAGACCCATGATGGGCCTGCAGGGGTGTGTTCTCAGGCTCACCAACTGAATGGCAAATATCCAACAGCATTTTTAAACTTTGGAGTGAGTCTCTGGGAGACAAAATGAGAGAGGTTAATGTGCACTCACATCATCTATTCCCATTCTCATTTCTTCATCTCTGTACATCCTTTCATTTGACTCCCATGATTGTCTCCTTGTTCTCTGTCAAGCATTTTCTCTCCATCTTCCTTCACATCCTCCCTTGTTATTAAGCTGTACCTTCAAGAAATCTTGCTGCTTTTCTCATTATAAATAATCTTCTCATTCTTTCCTCCCTGACAGTCTTCCCCTCTGTTTTGTCAGCTTTTTCCTGGCTAGGTTTGAAGGTGTTTGAGAGAGGGGCGGTATGCCTCCTTGTGAATTCACGGGACTGTGTAGGAGTAAATGTGCTGTATGTCAGGTCTGCATCACCTATAGGGCAGCTGGAGCGAGTGTGGAAGTAACGTGCTCTTCTCATGCTACTCGGGTACTTTTAGTTTGGAAAACTCAGACCTTAAAATGGAGCATGTAGAAATGCAGAGACATGGCCTCTGTGAAATTTCTGAAAAATATAAAGTAGCATTTTTGAAAAGCACAGTGCTGGGACTGGTTCCTGCCTTTCATGCCTGCTATCAAGGCATCAGAATGTTGGGGTAACTAGAGATAAGCAAGATAACAAAAGTCCTTAGCTTCTATGACTCATATCTTCTCCAAAATAGTATTTATAGCATAGGTGCGTTGGGCTGCAGGTATCCTGGGGGCAGATTTGAGGATTTTATGTGTATTTAAATTTTTGCCCAGCAACTTGCTCTTTCTTTTGTCCAGGACTCCACCAACAATATGAAGAAATACCATTTACAGCATGATGCTTGTCACAGCCTTTTAAAAAAATCATCACTATTTTAAGGCTGAGGCTGGTCAAAATCTTGCAATAGGTCTTTAATGGTATTCATTCTTCAGTAATCACTTGCTAAACTGGTGACTTTACATATTAGATCTGAGCAGATCCAAGTTTCTCTGGACCACACTGATGGGACATACACCACTCAGTCTGCTCTGCCATGGCCCTTTCGCTCTCTCAGCCTGGAAAATGAGAGGGAGGTGGCCGCATTCCTGGTGGATGCTGTTTTCCACCTGCTGCCTCTAGCTTTTCTCATCACATGGTGTAAGATACGACTGCTTGAACACATGAAAGGAACCCAACAGGCTAAGCCTGATGGAAAGGTGAGTGTAGCCTGGGGGCAACTCTTGCATCCCTGCTAACTAGCAAGGAAGAGATCCTAGAGCTCTCCTCTGAGTCTGTATGGCTGCTGTGATTTTTTATTTTTCCTTCCCTGTTTCAAAGGATGTATATTGTTAGCTGCCTGCTCTTTGTGCCTCAGTTCTCCACTTTGAGACAGGTAGTTTTGAAAGCACTTTGCTGTGTCTTGATTTCTCCCAAGAAGAGAAGGCGGTGAGTTAGTTTTCTTCCTGTTGAATGAGCATCCAGAGATGCAGCACTCACTGTGGTGTCACACACCTCTAACTAAACAGACAACATTCTTTGCCTGCCTTTGTAATAAGTCACAAAGAGAGAAGCATATCCCCTCTTATGCTTATCTCTTAATCTGTATGTTTCTGTATCCACCTCACAGAACCTCTGTCTCTTAGGGAATAAAAAGTTTATTTTTCAACAAAACACATCAAGAAAATCTTCTGCTATTTATACTAAGAGCTCGCTTACCTCTATGCAGAAATGTGCTGGAACTAATGCAATTTTGCATTTGGGATTTCCTACTAGATGTTGACTTACTTCCACTATTTTATCATATTTCACTTTTTCTATTTCAGATTCCCACTTTTGGTACTTTCTATGAAGCTTCCTCCTAAGATTCTCAATTAAAGCTGTAGACTACATATGTCATTTAAAAATGAGATTGGCTCATGCTTTTGTATTAGTTCATTAGCCCACAGTGGGGAATTGTTTAATTTTTCCTTCCCGAATGTGCTTCAAGATCATGGCATGCCTTGAAATTGCTCTAAGCTGAAAGTAACAGCAACAGCCATTATGCTTTTGTGTCATTAATACAGTTACCCTTTTTGTTTGTTTGTTTGTTTGTTTTGTTCCATTTATGCCCCCTGGAGTATATTCCTGTAATCGTCAGTTACCGGTTCAGATGGGGTCTCCTGCTCTGCATGTCTCCCAGAGCTACTCGTGTTCCTGTCCTGGCTGAATACCTCTCTGGCTTTAGCCGCAGCTCTGAGCTCAGGCGTGCAGCTCACATTGTGATTCATATCACAGCTGGCACCTGATTCAAACCATAAGCATTTTTAACAGTAATTGGAAGATCTTTGCCCAGGTTAAGGAAATAATTCAGCCTCTTTATTTCTTGCCGAGATGGTATTCTCTGTGTGTGTGTGCTCACTGGGGGGACTGTGTGGGGGTTTTCTTTTTTTTTTTTTTTTTTTTTTTTTTTTTTTTTTTTTTTGCTTGGTTTTGCACGTATGCTAATTTCTTTCCACTTCTTTGTGGGGTTTCTGGTCCTCATACCCTCTCTTTCTCCTGGCTGAACCTTCATCTCTCCAGCACTCAGCCAGGAGAGGATGGTCTCACCAGGGCATACATCTATAGAGGGATGAAGCTGGGTTAATTAGCATTGATAATACACTGCTGTGGGCTGGCTTCAGGGGTGGCGGGTTGGCTGATGTAGATCAGGTGCAGCTGGGGCTGGTTCTGGTAAGGGGCTGGGCAGCCAAGGAAGAGAGAGCAGCCGAGGAAGAAAGATGAGTAAGGAGCAGGAAGAAGCGGAGAGAGGAAGAAGCAAGAGAAGAGACAACACATGCCCTGCATGAGGCGGGATGAGGAGAAGGCAGCAGAGGGACTGCATGAAGAGTATGTTGGTATGAGGTTGTGAAAGACCTTGTTGCAGCTTGATAGTTTTGAGAGTGCTGTGACATACATATTCATATTTTTCTTTTTCCTTGGGCTCCCTTAGTCAAACATATTTTATCTTCACCATTGTTGTGGGCAAGCTAGATCATTTCTTTTGCCCCCACACCTGCTCCTTTCTTGGTAAGTCCAGCCAAGTGAGCCCACAGCCTGCTGTCCTTTACTTCTTGCCCATCTCCACACATCTTTGAGTCAGGCGCTTGTCAGAGATCTCCTTCATGACGTATGGTGCTTCTTCTTCCCTTCCTTTAAGCTACCCTTCCTCTCACTTCCCACTTGTGAAATATTTATTTTCACAGCTGTTTGTTGCTGACAGTAAATTCTTGCTATCACAGTCACTACTCCTTATTTGTCATTGGAGCTGTTGGCAGTGCTTGCTGGCGGTTGCTTCTTGCTGCCTTCTACTGTGTGGAAACTATAGGGCAGTTACAGCAGCATAGTGCTCCCTCGGATGTCTGAAGAGCAGTTTCCAGTGACATGCTGGGAGGGGGACTGTATCCTTCTCTCTTCTCCTTCCTTCCAATTTCTCAGCTGGCATGGCGTCAAATCAGGGACCTAATCATACTGGTGCAACTGTTTTGAGAGGCTTGTAGGTTCTTTCTGCCCCATGGCAGGAGAAACAGCACCTCAAAGTGAGGAATTATTATTAATTTCTTTAGTGGTGTAAAGCTCACTGAGCAAAAACTTATTAATTTTTTTAACCTAATCTAGTTTTTCAGCATCCCTCTGTTTTCAATGACAGTTTTCTGACTTGACTTTCTAGCAATGCATTGTAAGCAAGTGCGGAGTGATTTGGTCAGTGTTGTGTTTTGGTGGTCAGTGTTGCAGATACAGTTAGTTTGTGATGTGAGAATAAGTCCATATAAGTGTCCTTATCTGCTGGCTTCTCACCTGCTTTTGCACTGAGAAGAGCTTGGGGGCTCCTGAAACCAGTCTTGGACCTCATGTCAAACACTTGACCTCTTGTCAAACCCATTTTGGGGCCCAAAATACTGGTAGTTTGTGCTACTGAAAATCAGGGGAACTACAGCCCTGTAAAGTCCCTAAGTCACATTTCTTCCATGTTCTTTAGTGATGGATGACATTTCAACTTTTTGAGGAGAGACTCCCTAAAAGAGCTCTGAAAGATGCCCATTTCTGTTCTTTCATTATGATTTCATGTCTTGGACTTCAGCTCAATAAACTCCATTTGAGTTGTTTTCTTCTTGAGCATCACTTAGTGTTAGTAAATGTTTTGTAACACAGCTACTGGATTGTGTGTCAGCTCTGCTGGCACTTAAATCTGTTAATTCAATTAGTTCCAGCCACTGACATTAGACGAGATTTCATTATTATTATTTTTTTAATGTTGATTTCTTCTTGTTTCAGGCAAAGAGCAGAGGTGATAGCCCTTACATTTTAGCTAATAAGGATTCTAGTATGATAAAGGTCTTGCATTAATACCGTGAATACTGTATTCAAAAATAACAAAGACCTGAGGAAGCACAGCCTCCCAGATCTTAAAATTTTTATGCTATAGTTCAGTCAGATACATGTATTATTTAGAAATCTATCTAGATATCATTCCGTCAAAGAGTCATTCAAGGTATTGAGGAGGCTGTATAGTTCAGCAAATGCATCATAGTAATCAAAACTATCCAAGTCTCCTTTAAGTCAGAATTCACATTTAAAAGTAGCTCTAGGAGGGATTGTTGCTTTTGCTTCTTGTTTAATTTAGTCTATTTGAAACAGCCTAGAAAAAATTACTGAATTCTTAGAGAATGTAATCTTTTTTTTTAATCACCATAATATAATTGGGAACTATTAAATACTTTATAAAAATCACTGAGAACTTTATTAATATCTCTGAGTAAATTGCCTCCCTGCTTGAATTTTAATTTCTGGTGTTAGGCAGAATATTCGATTTCCCCTCACTAAATCTGCTAACATACTGTTGGCGGTATTCCCCCTTTTCATATATCTGATATTTGGCTAGTGAAAGTGATATATGAGCACTTTGTGATAATAGTTGTTCATAAGCTGATTTAACAGTTTTTAATTCAACTTCATTAGCCTTAGAGGGGTTGTTTTTTGTGAGATCTTTTCCTGGGATTTAATTTGGGCTCCCGTTCTGTCTGCCGCTTGATCATACCTTTCTTTGGCCGGATCATGGCAAATGAAATTATCATCCCTCATCACAAGCGCCTTAGAGGTTTGGTGGAGAGCTCTGCGCGGCTCCAAGGGGCCCTGATTGGATTCACAGCATTGTGGCCATTTCTCTTTCTTATGCCCTGATCACAGCCTCTTGTTTCCTGCTACCAAAGGGAACTCAATCTCCTTTTGTTTTGACCTGGAGGGGTAATATGGAGGGACACGCTGAAATTGGTGTATTCCCACTTGTGTTGAGTCTAAAAGACTAACAAGGAAAAAATCAATTCAGGAAAAGCATGTGTACCTTTTATCTTCAAATACTTATCAGCTGTAAATCACCTTGCACTTGATTGACCAAAGAGCCAGGGCTTTTCGCCCAAGAGTCTCTCTAATTGTGGCAATGGTTGCATTAAACTCCCCACTTCAGAGAGCCGCGAAGCCTGGGGAGCTCGGAGCTGCCCAGCTGCTTTTGCAGAAAGGATCGTTACTCAGTTCTAGAGATTTCTTAATTTCACCCATTGCAGTTGCATAGGTAAGTAAGGGCTGTTGTTTAGATTATGAAACTGTTTTTCAGGATTTTGGTCTTTGCTATTAAAACTTGCTGCTAGGCAGAAAGAGAATTTAGCTGTTTTTTAACCGAGACAAGCCTCAAAATAGAAAAGAAAAATTTTCTTCCTTTGGATGGTACTGAAAATGCAAGCTACTTAACGGAAGAAAAATGTCATGCTATTAGCCTCTAATAAAATCATGTTACTTTGGTCTTTTGACAAAGTAAAACCTCATTGATATTAAACATGAAATGTTACTACTTTCACAGTAGCAACTTTTCATAAAGAGTTTTGATTTTTTCCACTGAGTTCTAAGAGACTGGTCCATTAATAATGTATGGCAGTGCTCACAAGTCACATATGCTTAATAATTAGGAAACATTTGTAATGAGTTGAAAAGGATAAGGAAAGCATCAGAGTACGCTGAAATCCAAAACTACTGAAGTCTGAGGCTGATAATTACCTGGGCTTCAAAAGCTTTTCAAATTCTAACAACAGTTCCTACTCAAAATTAACAACAGACATCGCACAGAAGAGAATAATGAAAGACATCCAATCTCGCCATTTGGGATAAAGGATATCTAAATAGATATAAGGGTGGGGGGGAAGGCTTTAAGTATAGCATCTGGTAATCTTGGCAAGGTTTTCTGAAGGAGACGGTGAGAGTTTGGTTTCCAAATATTGCTAGAGCCTAGCAGGGGCTAGCTGCTAACTCATTTAATCCCCCATGCAAATCCTAGTTTATATATCTCTGCTACGAAGTACGCTCCGTAACTGACAGCTTCACAGCATATGAAGAATTGCACCTACACCGGAGGGTTAAAATCCTTGAATTCTGCATTTCAGTGATGAAACTGAGAGTCACTTTTCAATTATTCCTTGTTTTGATTAAGCAGACCCCTCATCGCCCCACCAGATACAGCTTGCAGGGTTTTTCTCCGTCCCAGCAAGCTGTCGGCAGGGAGCCCTGGCTCCGGGCAGGACCTGGCTGTGGTGCCCGGCAGGGCGAGGATGGAGTTGCAGTGCAATAACATTGTCCATTCACTTGGGCTTCAGTTTGGTGTCAGCCCAGCTGTAAAACACCGTGTGGAATTAAGCAATAGAAATATTGATTACATTATTTTTTTCTTGACGTGTCAGTTAGGTGACATGGATCAAGAAAAATATGAAATTTTGAACTCTACAGAACCCTAACCCTGGGGACAACTCTTGAGCCTGAGAGGATGATTTGGGGAACAGCTGAGAGGGTGGGAAAAACCCAGCAGCTTAACCCATTACCCCCATATCCCCTTTCCCTATCTGGGTTTGAAAAATCCAGTCTAAGATACTCAGAGGAAATATTTTTCTCCATTCTTACATGGTCCTCATTACTAGAGCATGTGAAAACATTTTAACAAATATTCTCACCACTCGCCAGAGAGTTAGGGCAGTACTGGGCGGCATTTCTAGAGATGAGGGCTTGAGGCGTGGAGGGACTAAATGACTCATCCGTGATCAAACAAGTCTGTGATAGCAAAGCAAATTGAAACTCCTTCTCAAACTCTAGTCAGTGAGCCAAAAATATGCTATGTAAAGCAATAAGCATTTTCTTCTGTTTTCTTGAAGGGGTGGGGTGTCATTCATGCTATTTATTCTGAGTTTTGGCATTGAATCCAAAGCAGCTCAATCATGCCTATGCTCTAACAATAAAATTAATGCAATAAAAAGGAAATAAAAACATACAAAAAAATTGCAATTAGAAAACTGCAATAAAATTAATGCAGAGTAGGATGCAAAGACTGTGCCCCAGCTGTTGAGCCTGAGGATCAGGTCTGTGCTCAGAGTTTGCAGAGAGCTGTTTGTAAATCTGGGTGACAGTAAGGTGGCTTTGAGGGGGTAACACAACTCTCTATTTGAGTTTGGTTTCTGGGATTGACCTTTGAGTGCAGAACCGTTAGGAGATGCTACTGCTCAAGACCTGAGTCCTCACTACTTTTTTGACCTGTATTGCGTTACATGGAGCCCAGGACATTGGAGGAATGTACCTCAAGGTCTGGAATTAGACCTTCCAGTTGAGCTGGAGATTTATATATGAACATAAGGCATGTTAAGGAATATTTTTGGTCTTTGGGAGCTAATTGTACCATTTGTTGGGTTTGGTTATTTTGGTTTTTTAACCTGCCTTTTAAAACATGAAAGCTGAGCAGAGCCGAAGTGTGGATGTGGCACCAGCGGTGTGGTACCGCCACGTCCTCCTGGGCAGAAGGGTGATGATCAGACATGGTCAGGTCACTGTGACTGAGGTCAGGTGTAGTTTGTTCCTAACTTCAGCCTGGCTCCAGGCTTTCTGTCGTCTTTGGTGGTCTAATTCCGCAGTCCTCACGGGTTGGTTATTTATCACATTTCCTGCTGACAGAGTGATAGTGGAGACCCAGTGAACCTCTTGTTCCTAAACTGGCATCACGCTGCACTGTGCCTCTTGGTTGCCTGCTGTAGGTCTGAAGGGTCTCATGGGACATAGGCACAGGAGGTGGATGTGCTCTTTAACCAGCCACTTGTATCATGGACCTACAGACTGCAAGAAACTGAACTTAACATTTATTGCTGGTCCTTTCATTCCTTTTCGGGTACAAGGCTGCCTTATGCCAGACACAGCATACTATCTGCCTCGGTTTTGTGTAATAAACTTTCGGAGCAGCGAGATGTCTCATTAACTCCTCGAAGCTGATTCTTACTCATAGCTAGAAGAGTAGCACGAAAACTCAAACAAATCTTTGCCAAGCCCTGGAAGCTTTTGCAAAAAAACAAGTAAAGTGTGAATGAAGAGCTTAGCTGCCACCCAGCAGCTACATCAGCTGCTTTGCGGACACAGCCTGCCCCCAGACTGCCTGTTTATGATTTAGCTTAATCCATGGTTCATAAACATAGCATGCATTACTGGGGTGTGCTCCTAGTATAGATATAATCTATGTTTCTAGATAGCGTTGTGACCTGGCAATGGAGAGAAGGCAAACCATGCCATGCTCAGTGAAGCTGGCAAGTGCAGTAGAAAGTATTACTAATTTCGCACTGCATTCCTGTTGTAGCTTTTCAATGTGGTTTCTCATGGACACGAAACTATTTCTCACACAATATAATGACAAGATGCTTCCAGTGCGTTGCACTGGCCTGTAAACTTTGGGCCACCTTAATGGTGTTTCCCTGTTTTCTGTATCACTACTCAAGACTTTCTTTTTTCTTTTCTTGCCAAGAAGGGAAATGAGACCCATGTTGCTTCAGGCTGTAAATTATAAATGAGTAGCATGATCATCTGTAACTTCGAAGCAAAGGTCAAAGGAATTTCTTTTTATTTTTTCTCTGTTCTTTAACTGGATCTTCTTTGATGTTTACACTGCACATACATCATGATCATTATATCCTGCACTCTTGCATCATTAATGCAACTACAAATGAGATGACTCAAGTTATGAACAACCAGCCCTTCAGTCTAATGCAGACAGATAGGAAGGAGGAAAATGAGCTAAATAAAAATACTTATTGAAGGCATTGTTCCCTGGTGTAAATGTGCCTAAAGGGAGTGTGACTGAATGAGAGGATACTGTTCCTTTCTGGAGTCAATTTCCAACCCAACAAATTGTTGTTCATTGATTTGTAAAATAAGAGAGCATTTTGGGGTAAAAATGAGGAATTTGAAAAATCTTTCAGCAATGTTTCATTGTACGTTCTCTTATTTCATGAAATTGAGCTAGTAACAGTTTGCTTTAAATTTTATACAGCACATTTAAAAATTAGTTCTTTACATAGACTGGAAAGCTGCAGAATTCCCTGGGAAAGTCTCAGTCTTATCAAACCATGAGGCTATGGGTTTTATTTGAGGCATAAAATAGAACCGTGCATTGAAATCATTATGTTAATGATTTAAGAAGTTGTTTTCTTAGAGAAGTGGGTTTGTAATAACACAGAAAACCCCACAGCTGATTCAGCACTAATTTACTCTTTTTGGCATGATTAGGATGGGTTTCATGTACACTTTTTTTTTTTTTTTTTTTTTGCTGCTGGATGAGGAGCTGTTAGCTGTGGAGGTGCTCCAGGAGCACCTCTGCTGAGCAGCCTTGGGAGGCTATGGGTACCCAGCACTGGCACTGGGATGCCATCTGGGCACACCCCACAAGCTGGCCATCACTGGGATAACTGTTTTGTTTAGTGCTGTGTTAAAACAAGAGGAGTGCTTAATTTAGATACATTTATAGTACGTAAATCTAAAGGGCAGTGACCAGAAAAGTGTTCTTCTCAAAGGTTTATAGTTGAAGATTGACAAAATTAGACCCTTTTCTCCCTAGACACTGATTTTTAACACACTTCCCAAACTGGGTTTTGCCTGCAATGAAAAGGATGTAACTCTAGAGTCCCATCACTACCAAGTTTAAGGTGTTTTTAAGCACAAGCACATCATACAAGGCTTTCCAGAGCCTTCCACATTATGCGTTTTGCAAAGTTTGCAAATAGTTTGGAATTCAAAATCAATTTAGATCTTGGTGCCTTTGTTTTTGAAGCAGCAATAGTCAAAATGTGACTGCATTGCAAAATAACTCATTTTACATGCGGAGTAACAACTGTTTAATAAGAACTTTTACTGCAGTATCTTAATGTGCAGTTTTATTGCCTATTATTTTTAGCGAGCATTTATAAAGCCTTATGTTTGGGGTTTAACACCTTAGATATTTCCCATCATAACAGGTTGAAATTTGGCATAGCAGTGGCAACCTTCATTTCAAAATTTTCACAGAAAATTGTAAACAGCAAATTGCTAATTTGTAAAGATTTTGTTAATTTCCACACTTTGAAGCCTGTCAACTTAAATGTCAAATAATGTGACATCCATATGGACCATTAGATCAATGAGAGTGTAGGACCAGAGCTGCCTCAAGGTGCACATCCTGGAGTGACATCTCTGAAGTTCTAGAACAGCCAAGAAGAAAAAAAAAAAAAAAAACAACCAAAAAGCAAAAGAAGAAAAAAAAAAAAAAAAAAAAAAAAGAACATTGTCAAGGTTATGGTAGGAAAGGGCAAGACAGCTAAAACTGCCTTAAAAAAAAATCCTTCATTCTGTCATTTTGGAAAAGTTCTGAAATTTCATTTTCCAAGTTCCAAATGTGGTGCTGCAGCAGAGATCTGGTTTGAAGCCAGCTTTGAAGTTAGCAAGTTTTGAACATTCAAAATGCAACCAGAGTGTTTTTCATGAGGTTTTATCTGGGTAATATTCTGGTTGATGTTTGTTTTGTCTTTGACTTTAGAATGTTGTCCAAATAGAACATAGTATTGTTTTCTCCTTGATACAGAGTAATAGTCCAAATGTTATATTTCCCATGGATTTTTTTTTTTTCTGTTTAAAACTTTTGGAATTCATAGTATGTGTGCAACATTGACATTAGTAGTATGTTGTAGTAACATACAATATTAAGGGCTTATAGTAAAATGTTCTGTCTCTATATATCATACAGTTCATACTAAATAGCTGGAATATCTTTTATGATTCAGAGCATCAGTAGCTGAGTCACTTGGGCAGAAGCTGTATTATACTTTATTTGGGGTATATTCATTTTGGCAATGTAATATCTCATTTGAAATGAATGTATATTGCACTATTAATTTTCATGGGTCTTAGAATAATAAAAGCATCATGCAGCAATAAAGAAAAAAACATGCTTTTTCTGCATACACTATGTTTGGATGCAGCTCAGAGCCTTTCATAGAAGTAAACATAAAACCCATGTTGTTATACAGAAATACGAATTACTTTATTTTACAGTATGAAGTATTCATATAACAAGTTTTTAGCTCAAGCATGGTCTCAATTATGCAGAGCTAAGCTCTTTTAAGTGTACTGCGAAGAAGCTCTCCTGCTTTGGAGAGGAGCAACAACTTTCTTTTTCCTTGTTTACTTCCAGGAAGGTTGATGCCATGCGAGTTTTACTTAAAGATTTTTTTACTGTTACAAATTTCCAACACTTGCCAGGCTTCACTCCTAACCACTCTGCTACCTGGCATAGAGAAAACGGAGCGAAACCTTGGAGGAAACGGTCTCCGATATATCCAGTCCTGGAGTCCTTAAGTCAGGAAGAATGATGTTCAATCAAAAATCAAGATTCCTAGTATTGTACTGGCATTGATACACGGAGCATTTCAAGTAGTACTGACATTATTACTCACCAATATTACCATGTACTGAACTAAGAAGTAGAAAACCCAAGGGAGGTAGGGAGAGACTCCCTGATTCTGCAGTATTGACTTTACCTGCAGTGCCTTGGGCACTAAGTGATCCAGCAGATCCAGCTGCTTTGGAAAACTGTTTATAGCTGTGTTAAAGTGTCATCTAATGTACAATCCTGGATAAATGATTTTCAAAGTAATTGATCTTAATTATTTTTTTTAATGAGTATGACTTTAAAAATATATTTTTGGATTAAACTAGTTTGGGTTTTGTTTGAAAGAAAGGTTTTTTTGAATAATAAGTTCTGTTCAGGAGAAGAAAAGTTTCCTCAGGTTTCACCCTGATGTCCCACATCAACGAAAAGACAGTGTTCTTCTGAGGTCCTGCTGTCTGCCCACTCGCCATCACTAACTCTTGGTGCAACTAAGTCAGATTTTACAACACCTTTTAGCTTTCAATATTAATTAAACTAAGTTTAAGGATGTGTGTGTGCGTGCGTGAATTTAATGCCCTGGAACAAAGGAGTGCATATATTTCTGTTCCGTTTTTTGCTTTGTGAAATGAATTCAGACAAAATGGATATTGTTAGAAATCAATAGTTAATTGAAAGATGTGGTACATTTTATCATTCGTAGTTAAAGAGAAATTCCCAAATACTATGTTTTTAGTGCTAGCTATTTATAGAATTTATTGCATTTTTATGTCATTGTAAGAAATACAATGTATTATGAGAAATGCATATATTTCTTAATGTTTCTTATACATTTCTTAACTCTCAAATCTAAATTAAAAGATAGTATACTAAGATTGCTTTTAATTTATGATTTACTTTCTTTACAAAATCTTAGGCTGATTGGCTGGTGGGGTCATGACTTCAAAACACGATTCCTCATGGAAAACAGTATGTACTTTCACACTTTCAGTTTTACCTTATTTGATATATGTATATATATAACCCGTTTCACTTTTATAGTAGCTTGAGCGGAAAGGATAGACTTTGCATTTTCTCATTTAAGTTGAAGGTATTAAGCTAAACTTATCCCGAATATGTAATGCAATGGGGTTAGCAAAATAAATGCTGGAATAAATTTGGTCTCTGGGCATATGGGTCTGACTGTGTGCTTCCAGACTTTTTGCTGCAATACCTTCAAAATGCAGATAAAGAATATGGATGAAACTTTCAAAGTATCTCAGTGAATTAAACTCATAAGTCTCTGAGGAGCGAGGATCTGCTATCATTTACTCGGGTAATATCTTGCTTTAGGATTAGTTCCACTGGAATTAATGAGAAATCCTATAAATAAAGGTAAGGCAACCTGACGTAAGTCATGAAATACCACTAATGTTTCAGCATCTCTGAATTCCTAGCACTCACACAGGATGGGTTATAAGACAAACCCAAACCTGCTCTGAAACAGCTAAGTATTTACTGTCCCGATGTGAAATGAGGACTCCTGTCCAAATCTGACAGCTAGACTGTTCAGCTCCCTTTTAAAGTATGGCAGAGACAATATCCTGAGGGATCAGGATGAGAAAAGAGCTTTTGGGTTTGATTGGTTCTTTTGTTTTTAATATATTTTTAATTTTCTGTGGCAGTGCCTATTGATGTGACTTTGGCTGGAGAACACCTCACTAATAGCCTCAGTCTGCTCTTTGTTTTCTGACCAAATGTAAGAGTGGCACTTTGGAAAGCCAGCAGGAGGCAAAAATTGCCTTGAAATACTGTTAGAACAAGAAAAGCGTTGTTTATGCATTTCCATGGGCAGTTTATAGGGGAGAAGTTGGGCAATGATCATTATAAAATTAGTCAGTCTGCTGTGCACGAAAAGCATTTCCTCCGCAGCGTCCTCTTGCTCTGGTGCTGGAGCATGAAATATAAACGGTGACACAGACCTTACAGCCAGGCTTTATAGATTTATTTAATAGATTTTGTAAAATTTCACAGCCTAAAGTCTACGCAACTTCTCTGCATGGCCTGAAGCTACACTTAGCCGTGTATGCAGTCTCCCATGTGTCTCGTCAGTTTAATAAAGTTAAGGAACATGATTTACTGCTCGTGCGCCACGGCTCCACACGAGCGTGCCTCCGCTGACTTGGAGTTTCTCTGGCAGGTGCCAGTGTTAAAAGAGAGTCAAGTGTAAAGGTGGCTTTAACACACACCATTTAAACAAATTAATTGCGGTTCTCTAGTTCCCATGCAACTGTTAATGAGGTCGTCTGCTGGATAAAATTGGGCTTCTCTCGAAGTTAAAAGTATTAGCTGTGAATAGATTACGGTTTCCTTTTAATGACTGAATCCTACAGGCCACATTAGTGAAAAATGTTATTGCATGAGGATGGACTTCAAGATAAGGTCCAATCCATTATAAGGAAGAAATCAAAAACACTAATATAAGTTATTCATTTTCCAGAATTGCAACTAAGTGAAGGAATTAATGGATTTCGGTTATCAAATCCTCCAATTTTACTGGTCTGTGCTCTGCAAGCCAGTTTAGAGGTAAGTAATTGCTTTACTTTGAATCTCAATTTAAAAGTATAAAAATGTTAAATGAATGTTACGCCTACTATCACTGTCTCCCTTAAAAAAAATATCGCAGAATAGTTGAAAAGCAAAAGGGTGGGGGAATGAAAACCAAACGAAATAGCCCCATGACTTTAATAAATATATTCATCCCTTTACTGCTCTCACAAACATAGCTGTTGGACCTGGTATACTTGAGGTTTGCACCTCCCAGCCTGACGGCTGCCACCATGTTTGTCCTGGCTTTTAACCCCTTCCTTCATCTGAACAGCAGCTTTTCCCATCGAGTCAGTCAGAGCTTGCCCCAGTGCAAGATCTTCCGACAGAGGAATCTCTTAACTCAGAAAAGTTGCATCCAACGATGCTTCTACATGTATTTCCCTGAGCAAAACAGATGTAGCTCCTTTATGAAAGAAAATGAATGTGGCCACTGGGTGTCCTGGAGTCAACGTTGAACCAGTGCCTCAGGGAATCTACCTCCACTGTAGTCCTTTGTGATTGCAAACAGAAAATACAGAAGCTGTCTGTGAATGCTTCCTAAAAGGGGAATTCATGAGTGTGGTATAGCTCCAGACTGGTTTTTCTTTCACCTCTTCATTAGTGGCCAGACCAGAGCCCCACCTCAGACCTATCTCTATACGAATCGCTGAGAGCACGGCTGTGGAAAGGGCAGTCCTGTCGTATAGACCTAATCCCTCCTGTTACAGGAAGGTGTGCCCTATGTGCTGAAATGAACGCCCCATGGACCTCCTCGGAGACCACAGTTCAGCCCCATCTGGAAGCATGTGGCTGTTCTCCACACACCTTCTATTGCCCCGTGTTTCATAATGAAACGTAACAACATTTCTCTTATGGGTGATGGTTCACCCCTGAAATGCAGGACTCTAGGTCTTCATAGCCAAAAAGGATGGTTTTACATAATTTCCTTACTACATATTACTATATCAAAATTTTTCCTAAGCTGCTTTTCAAGCCAGCCTTGGTTAACAAGGTTTTGCAATCAGTATAGATGGGAGAAATTTATTTCTGCTAGCACTCCATTACTGCTAGTGTAATGGCAACGCTGATGCTGGATCAAAGAGCAATGTCCATGCACTGTATAGTCCCTCTTCTTTATTTACTGAAAAAACAGTATCTTAGGCAGCCAAAGTCAGAAAATTGCCGGTTGTGCTCTCTTCATCTTGCATGCGATGCTGAAGGACTGCAAAGGGCACAGCAATGCTTCTTGTTCTGCCTGACAATTTATTTTGTTAGCCCTTAAACATCCAATATATTTTTTTAAACTTTATGTGACCTTCGAGATAAGCTGAAAGCTATTCTGCTATGACCCAGATTGTCAGTGCTCCAGTTTGTGTGGGTTGATGTCATTTAGCCCACTGCAGGGAGCCTCAAACAATGAGGGCTGAGCAGTTTCCATCGCCTCCCCTTTCCGTGCCTGCATTACCTTTTGGCACAGCCAGGATTTCCCAGTGCTAATTGCTCTAATACAGTGGGAAACAAAATAGTTTTCATGTCTGGCAAGAGATGGCTAGTGAAATTGCATGCCACCTTCACTGGGACACATTAAGCAGAAGGCAGTGTTTCCAATGGAAACAATGAAAACTGCAAGTGTTAATGGATGTTATTCCTCAATAATGCTTAAAGTGACTGTTATGGAAGTAGCTGCTCCCTTTTATGGAAAAAAGGGGAATGCTCTACAGCCACATTTAAAAGATCTTTTTCAAAAAATTTCACCCAGGAGGCCAAATATTCCTTCCACAGAACTCGAGCAAACAGATTTTTGCATGCAGCCTAAGGAGATCCATCCCTCATAGTGCTGCAAAGCCTGGAGGAGTTGGAGGCGAGGCTCCATTTTACCTCCAGCGATGTGCTGAATGCTCTGCCTGCCTGCGCTGTCAGGGAAGCACCTCCAGATTTTTGTTGACCTGTGCAAGTACTGGCTGCTGACGGCTCTGGTCCCCATCACATTCACTGCCATGACCTCACTGTCTTCATGCAAAGTCTGTCTTACAACAGCTGTATTTTGTTTAACAGAAATCACATGCAGGGGCTTTTGCCTCTGTGCAGCAACTCAGGGTTGTGCTAACATCATGGAGTGATGTTTGGGATATTCTACAGAGGAGTGATTAGCAGGTGCAGCTGGAAACCAGGCTTTGTGGTACTCTGAATAGGATTTCTCCATTAATACTTTGTACACTCTTCCAGGTTACGATGTAAGTAATCTTGAAAGTGTTACTCCATGTGCGGAGCAGTGATTTCTTGGGAGTAAAGGTCATGGATTTTCATACAGGACCTCCGCCTTGCCTCTGATTGCGCAGCTGCTGTCAGTGGAGGCATAATTGCCCAGGAGCAGCGATATGGCGTTTATGTGCCAGAATGTGATCTGAAGTGACAGTCGGGTACTTGCGTCTCTGTATCTTGTCATTTTTCCCTCAAGCCACTTGTGTGGGAAGAAGAAAAGGGAGGGCTTGAGGAAGGCAGGAGTAAATTGTTTCCGGGGTCACGTATTCCGTTATTCCCGGTAACAGAGCCTTTCCAGAGCACAGGCAGAAGCTGTCTCTCCTTCTCCTTCTCCCAGACTCTTCTGCCCCATTATTGTTCTTGTTTATCTGGCAAAGTAGCACTGCCATTTTTGAGCAGTCCCTTCTGTGTGTCTCGTGATGTTTTGAGTTGCCACATCTCAGCAGTCCTTGTAGCTGTGTTAGAGCGCAGAGCTATGAAACCAGAACCAAGTGAATAGTTTTTTCTTCATGCAGACTAGCAGAGACAGGGCCTGTACAGGACTTAAACCGGTAAAGTCAATATGTCAGTATAAATTTTGTGTTTTCAAAGACAAGCATTTGCAGACCAGTCATGAGGTTTCAGTCTTGGCCCTTGGATTTTTTTACTTGAGGTACATACAAGGAAAAACTTGGATGTGATTTAGACTTTCATGCAGCCCTGTTGCAGGTATAGAGAATTTATGGATCCTCTTCAGATATGCAAATGAATGTTCTCTTAGTGAACTCTTTTTGTGTGCAAGTTAATTTATGCAGATATGGATGTGTGTAAAACTTGTTAACAGGAGACAGAAATGTCTTTCAATATCTAAAGTAATAACATTATACTGTGTTTTCAAAAGCCTAATCCTGCCGTGTTTATGTATAATGTCTATCTGACACTACCACTTAATTCAGTGGTAATGTATAGAGAAATCTGCTACCCTTTTGGTTGTCTTCACTTCCTTTTTATTTTCTATAGCAACACATTATCATTCTAATGATTTTAAATCACTATAGGTTTTTGGTGAAACTACAATGAAAGCATTGAGAAGGAAATCTGTTCTACTCACGGGTTACTTGGAATACCTGATCAGACATTACTACAGTGAGGATAAAACAAATCCAGAGAAACCCTTCATAAAAATAGTCACACCATCGCAGATTGAGGAAAGAGGATGCCAGCTCACTTTATCTTTTTCCCTTCCAATCAAATCTGTGTTTCAAGAGCTGGAGAAGAGAGGAGTAGCTGTGAGTAAATCAAACTTCATCTTAAGCACCATTTTGTGAATATCATAACAAAGTAATAATTTTGCTTTTATTCAAATATCATCTCTTATAATGCTAAAAAACCACTGGGGATTATGAAAATTGCTTACATGGCAGCCTTAATCTTTTCTTGTGCAAATAATCAAATAAGAAAAGTTGTTTTATAAGATATTAGTGTGTCTGTATGTTGTCCTTTCTCTGTTGATTTATTTCCAGTAGTTCTGTGAGTAGCACCCAGGAGTCACTACTAAGGTTAGAACTGCTTTAGGGGGGCGTTATAGTGGGAGGCGTTACGGATCCGAAGCTAGTGGTCTGAATGGGAAAGACGGGAAAAAATAAACCCCCTCAAAACACAAAATCCCTGGAAAAATAGGAGATGTCAGAGTTGTCCAGTGCAGTGTCCTACCTGCACAGGCTTCCCCTGTTCAGTGTGCTCTTCCCGGTCCCCTGTGTGGGTCCAGGCATGAGGCCAGAGCACAGAGAGGAGGTGGGAGCCATGCGGGGTGCCGGTGCTCAGCAGCACCCAGGCAGTGCCCACCAGCCTCACCCACAGCTTGCACACCTACAGACCGGCTGTGACAAAGAGCCCTGAGCCTCCGCCAGGCCTTTTCCTGATCTGCAAATGGCCAAACCCTTGCTCTTTGTGAGGCATTGAGGTGGAGGAAATAAAAAGCTGTAATTTCCTTAGAGATGTGTTTTAGCACTCAGAAAAAGCATCCAGTAAATGGCAGTGCCATGTAATGGCACGGTTACCGGTGAGCACTGCTCAGAAAGGATAAAAGCTGAATTTAAGACTATACATTCGGTGATTTAGAAGTGCTGGGAGGTGAGGCTGATAGTATAATCCCATAGAAATGATATATGGCTTTTATTTCTGCTGGTGACTTATGTCCCCAAAGGGCAACTCTTCTAGGCTAAATATGCTGCTGTTTTGGTGCTGCCAGGGAATTCCAGGAACTGCTGCTTTTAAGAGGGCATGGGGCCTTACGCTGTTGGCTTGTCTTTGCAATGCAATAATGTGCTTCAAAAACTATGAGAGATTATTCTGTTCAGCAAAATGTTTAAATTAACGGGGGGCAGGGGTGGAGAGAAAAAATTCTGCAAGCCCTGTGACATGACTTGTACCTGTGGTACAAGAGCATGTTTCTGTTTCGTGGTGGCTTCTTTGGCACCCATGTGCCTTGTCAACTATGGACTGCTATAGGCACTAAGGTAAATTAAGGGGTTACACATCTGGTTTGGAGTCCCTCAGTGGCACTGCTAGAGTCCTGCCCGTTCTGAGCCTTGCACCCTATTTTGGGCAACACACTACTCTTCTTGCTATGCTCTTCACAATGATGCTCCTCACAATGGTTTCTTGGGGGCCCCAAAGTTTTTACAGGTGTCTCCTCAGTCCAGTCGTTCTTCCTTGATGACAAGGATGGCATTTAAAAATGCAGTTGGACAGATAAATATGAAGTGACCTGAATTTACTAATCATCCCCTTTCTGTTTTGCAGTGTGACATACGAGAACCAAATGCTCTTCGTGTTGCCCCAGTTCCTCTCTACAATTCTTTCCATGATGTGCACAGATTTATTGAAATCCTGGGATCTGCAATTACATCTTCAAAACAAACAGCAAATAATACTGTGCTATCTGGTTCTTATTGATGGCTCAGCTCTATCTTTTAATCTATTTCTGACTAAGATGCATTTATCCCGCTGAGCGATTCTTTGCTTCAAGTAGACTGAGCTATATCCCATGCAATTTGCAAAAAAATGACTGTGCTTGAATAGTTATTTACAACAGGCATAGTTTTATTAAAGCTCATATTTCCACTCTGCTTTGACTTTGACTTCATGAATTAGTATGCTTTGTATATTTTAATGGGGCTTTTCTTAAATATTGTATGTAGTTTTATTACATTAGCTTTGAGAAGCATGGAAGAATTGCTATCAACTAGAACAGGAATGAAAAAAATCCCTTCTTTATTATAAAAATGATGCATAATAAAAAGTGGAAAATAGACAAATCACCAACTGTTAAAAGATACAGTCCAATTTACATTTTTAATTTAGCAATTCTATTTAAAGTACATGGGGTACTTGAAAAGTAAAAGTTGAACAATTAGTTGTTTCAAAACTGTTAACTGCTGCATACTGAATTTTTCAAAGGGCCCAACATTTTGAAATTCTAGATTAATTAATGATTTAATTGAAGAATGAATTTATGTTGCAGATACCTTCTTTGGCGTGATACAGTTGGCTAAAACAAAACATTTTATCTGTCTAGGTAGTCATCTTGGAGATGATATGCTTGAGAAAGTTGAGAACAGCTTTAAATTCGTGTAAGCCAGTGTGAAGGGGTGTAGGAGCAGTTTCTGCAGTTTTTAAAAGGCTTATTTGGTATTAGGCAAAATGAACTCTGAACTGTTTAAGCAGCAGCAAAATACCTCATTGTTAACTTACAGCGCGGTGCAAATTTTTGCAGGGATTTGTACTAGGCAGCTAAGAGCAATGAAGAAAAACTGCTTACATTTAGGTAACACTTCACCTAGTATTGTTTGAAGCCAGAAATAACATCTTGGCATAATTGGCAACTAAGCTCCTAAGTCTGTAGCTATTCCGCACGTGCCCTTTTTCAAGGATCAACTAAAGCTTTCTTTCTGATGATCCTTAAAATGTCTGGTTTGTGGTATGAAACACGTAGAAAGTTACTTCTGATACTACTTCTTCTGATTCTACCTCAAGGGTGAGGAAGGATTTGGGGGAAGAAGTGCGGGCTACTCTATTTTGCTCAAGGACATTTTTGCTGGTTGAGTTTTCACACTTGTTGGGCACCTCCTGCTTCACCCAGAGCCTTCAGAGCCTCTACCCATGCTCCAAAATTCCCCAAAGATGGGTAGTTTTAATATCCTTGCTGCAATAATACCTATTTCATTGGCTTTAATGTGTAAGAGGAAGATGAAAGAACCGCAAATGAAGCATTTGTTGGTATTTTTAGTGCTTGTGAAGGGTAAGAACAGCTTCTTAAACTGGAATATTGTTAAAAAAAATAGAACAGGACTCTTAATCACTTGGAAAGCTCTGGCTCGCTCAAGAGGTTTTGAGTACACTGACGTCATTTACTCTTTAATACAGCTGAGACCGTATTATTGTATTGCAGACCAGGTATCTGTACTCCAGGAGCTCCAGTTTTATTTTTATCCTTGCATATGCAGCACAGCTACTTTCATCTGTCAAGTGACATGGTCGTCAAAAAGGACCATTTTCCAGAAAGTGACTGTAGATGAAAAAAAGCCCTGAATATAAAACTGTGACTGTCCACAGTGTTGAAAAGGGTTTTAATTCACTGCCAGTGCCTTTGAAGCGCTTGTGCTGCTCGTACAGCTCTGGCTAACGGTCACTTATGTCTTCCCTATAAAGTTAAGCAAGCTTAATATAAATCCAGATACGACACTAGGTCATAGTGTAAAATACTTTATTTTGATATCAGCTGAACCTTGACTGTGTGACAAACCCAGGAAAAGGAAGAACCTTAAAATCTCTTCCTAAATAGCACCTAGACGTCAGGTTTGGATTGGCTATTTTGGAAGTTACAGGGAAATAAATGGTGAATTTTAGTTTGGCATCTGCGTTAAATTCACAAATTCTGAAAACAATTTCTTGTGTCTCTGAGTGAAGAAAGTAAATCAAATTGGTAAAGTACTTACTGAATCTATACAGTCCAGGTTTTGAAAGATAACAAGTTATTAATACATGTTTAGTAGTGTTTTGTCTTTTAGTAACAATTCAAGCTACAGGTTCTAATATTGACCTTATAAATAAGCATTTGCGTTCCATTTGATGGATTTGATTAAATTCAGTGTGTCAAAACTCACTTATTTCAACTTTTCTAAATTACTCTTCTTTACCTTTTTTATCTATGAGCTGTGAAGATAAAGATGAAAGCTCTTGTGCTTTTATAGATATATATATAAATCCAGAAAATTATTTCCAAAAAGTGAGGGAAGGCTATATTGCATTATACTGAAACAAAATTGCAGCATAAGTACCAGTTTCGTATGATCTTTCCCTACTTGTATTAAAAGTTTTGCAAAATGAATACTGAAAGTTAACATTAGGTGTCAGTATTTTACATATTATTTAGCAAGAGAATATCAAATGAAAGGGCTTCTGTGAAAAAAAAAAAAAAAAAAAGGAATATTACAGTCTGCTTTTTCAAATGCTCTAAGTTATCACTGTTAGAGTAATATCAGGAATAATTATGTGTGAAATAATTAATTGTATATACCCCAAATACTTCTTGCTAGTTACATCTCTGATTTAAAATTCAGTATTAAGTACTACTGCTTTCTAATTGTGATAACATTTAGTTCTTGGATTGTCTGAAGAAATTACATTTTTCAGATTAAACGACAAGACATGAGTGTCTGTAGATGACAGAAAATTGATACCCAGGTAGAGTGATAAAATGCCTATGCAATGAAAGAAGATAGATGTGAATATGTAGATCCCTGGTTGTGTATGATCTTTCTCAGCACAACACAATTTAATACTGTACAGATTCCCAACTCACCGCAACAGTTGAAAACATGAGCAAAAATGACTATAGGATCCATTTGTGCATTTTTTGCCCTGTTTTGCCATGGGATGACTAAAGAGAACGTAAAGTCCTCTTTCATAAGCAGAAGAGGATGTTTTGTTTTCCAAAAGAACAGTATACTGTGAGTGAAGGAAGAGGTATGATATATATTTGTTTTCTTATCTGAGCTTGTTGCATGCTTGAGGATGGGAAGGGCGTGACCCATCTGAAAAGCTGAAGATACAGAACATTGGGAGCCCTTGGTCTGACTGCTGCAGAGCCCACCTTCTTTCCATTTCATCAGCAGAGTATTATACACGGGTAGATCAAGCAAGAAAGATGAAAGAGGAAGAAAGGATGGAAGATAATAAAACAAAATAATTAACTTTTTAACCTATGTTACATTATGTTACGACCCTGTTCCCAAATACAACTGGGTACAGGTGGGAATTCCCCATGAAATTCTAGCCCCAGGGATAGGGATGAGCCTTGGTTGCATTCACAAAGGTGAAAACAAGCATCTAGGGCTACATCCGTGGAAAAGCCTTACAGGATGCATAAGCATCAAAACAGTGACAGCAATATAATGAAGACGTGGCTGAGGCAGGTACGTTATTTCATATACTCACTTGTAAAACCTCCTTGTTCCAGATGTAATTAACATGTTGTGATGGAGCATGTTTCAGAGGGAGCTGACCTGCTCAGAGACCCTTGAAAATCTCAGCAGGAGCCTCTGGGCACCAAAACTGATGAAAACCTGTTTCTGAAAAGCTAGTCACTCTCTATGACCAATTGAGAGAGTAAGCTTAAACTTTTGCCAATATTTGTGAAATACATTTAGAAAGCTTATTTAGAAATGAGTAAGTTATAGATCAGTAATTCATACTTCTTATATTCCAAGTTTTTATTACCTAAACTTACTCTTCTAAGCATCATTTTATGTTTCTAGTTAAATATGAGTGAGAATTGATTGGGGTATTTCTCAATGGAATTCTATCTTTATTTCATCATAATTGCTTCATATTTGAATAATGACAGATGAACTACTTCATTCAATTGCAGTTTTAAGGCTTTGAAGTCACAATAGCAGCAAAGGATTTAAATCCTGAAGCCATTATTATGGCAGAGAAGACATCAGGGAAAAGGAAAACTTATGGTAGTGTAATTTTCTAGACAGAAAAATACTTCTGCAGTTGCACTTTTTTTCTTTCTGTATTTTTCTTACTTTTTTTTTTTTTTTTCTGGACATTTTGTTAACGTTAAAAGGCTCCACTAAACTTCAACGAAATGAAGTAGCCGCAACTTCTAGCAAAACAAATGGCTTCCATCATCCCTGGAAGAAGACATTGCAAACACTGAATGAGAGTCCACGCTGTAAGTAAACTTCCGTAGTTACTTTCCTTTGGAGCTAGCTACAAACCATTTAAAATTCTAGGCAGCTGCAATACTGTATTTCACCAATAAAGAGTTCATTAGATCTTTTTTCTTTCTGACATTTACATCTAGTCCTGAGTACATGTTAATACTCCAAGGTATGAATTTCAAAGTTCCCTTTATCTTTGTGTACAGTTTTAAGCAATTAATCAAATGATAAAAAATAGCTTTAAAAATAAGAAATGGATTGTGAATTTAAAGTATATGTTCAAAAAGTTGCAACATTATAATTTGTGGGGGACGGGGCCTCTTATCAACTGAGCTAAGTGCAGAACTTTTTTTTTTTTTTTTTAAACTTACATTTTATTGAAGGATTTTGAATAGATCATCAAATGTTAAAACATGACCAAGTCGCATATCCAGGATAGTTCCTTTTCCTAGGAGGCTACATCAAAGTGGGCGAGACATAGAAATATGATTATTTAATACGTTCAAAATGACTCCCATGTGGGGCAAGATTTACACAAGCTTCTGAAATAAGCATGGGGGCCAGCAGCACTGAAAATCCTTCACTTGAAATAAAAGCAAATGGCATTTATCACCACAGTAGCAGGTATAAATATGAAGGTATATGAAAACTTTTCCAATTCTTTCTTTGTAACAAAGCACGTTCTGAATGAAAGAAAGCATCTGAGCACTAGAGATATCATTGCAGCTTGAAAGGAATTGTGCCTTCTGGGATGCCACCCGCCCGACGGAGCATAGATTATGTAGATACCCATATAGATTGTAGAATGGCTCAGGGTCTCACCTCTTGCAACACAAGGCATGTTCCCCGCTACTGCAGGAACTGTCTTTAGTGTGATAGGTGTTGCCATATGTTTGTGGTAATAGAGTATGGATTGAGCCTCGTGGGTCTGACTTGCAGCTTTGCTACTTTGCAAATTTTCCCGGTGCCACAGTTTACTGTCCAGGAGAAATCGTGCTGTGGGGTGGCTGTTGCAAGGGTTATTGGGAGCTGATGTCTGCAAAGCTCATGTTGATACTTGAACACAAGGTATTTAAGACCTGGGAACTATTAAAATGTCAGTAATGAATCGCAGCAGAAACATGCCTGTAATGTCAAGCATACTGACACTGTGTTTCTTTTTAATGAGTGTTTTATTGTAATTTCCACCTGGGAGGTGGAAGGAAATGTTCAGAAATATTCATCCTTCAGGTAGGACATAGAAGCAGATTTAAGGTCTTAGCAGAAAGTTTAAGCAAAGTGCTCAGATGCTCTTGTTTGCAATACCTAATTAAACCATCACGCTCAAGAGGCAACAGATTGTGTCAATTTTTACCTCCTTAGTCAGAACAAAACCTTACAACTGGGTAACCTGTGCATATATGGACATTTCTTTTTAAGGATGCTTCTAGACTTTCCTCTACTGCTGTTAACTACAGAGAAAAATAGGGTGATGGTCTCCTTAAAGAAATTGAGTGAAAGTCCAGATTCATCTGCTTCTGAATTCTCTTAATTGCCTCTGAAAGGTTGTTTTCCCTGATTCCACAGCTGCGTTTCAGTAGCACTGAGACTGTAAAAATGGTTTTGTTGTGACAGCTATAAAATTTAGAATCAGTGAGTGCAAAGCTCTTTGGTTATGTGTAGAGAAAGAGAAAGGAAACCTTTTGCTTAAGAAAGGAAAGGTCTGTATCAGCTGGTGCGTCAGGTACGATTGCAGCAACGGCAGCAGTGTCCTTCCAGCCTCTGCCCGCAGCAGGTGCTGCTCACATTAAACTGTATAACTTTAAAAGCACAGCTCTGATTAAACTTTACTATTCTTTTGTTTTGTCTTTCTGTAGGGTCCAAATGTCCCCACAAGCTTTACTGCGTTTCTTCACTTAAAGAGTTTGAGTTTTGAAAGCTAGAGCGTTAAATATAATGGTTAATAACATACATTTCTTTACAAGAGTCAATCTTCAGTGCAACAGCCTAGGAAAGGTTTCACCCACTAGAGTGGGGGATTGAAGAGTTGACCCTTCATGATCCAGGACCAAAGATGTGGTTTGGTCTTCTGAGGAGCCCAGTCAAAGCAAATACTAAGAAAACACTCCTAGCCCATCCTGACTGGGTAAAACCCAGCAGTAAGTGAAGCAATGATAGTTATATTAGTGGGAAGGTGTGTAATGGAGCCATCAACCTTACTAAGAGCTCACTGGTAGGAGCATGACCCTGGGGGGGGGGATGGATACATATTACACCTTTGTCAGTCTACATCCATAGTTTTTGCGTTTTTCTAAATAGATGCTAACCAACAGCTGCAAGTGTGTAGAATGTGTACAGCTGTGGTGAGAGAGGAAGGGCAGGTAACACAGAGCATCAGGGTAGATGTGTGCTGCCAAGTGCACCAGAACCATTGAGCCCAGCAGGAATTGGCCAGAAGTTTAGAGACACTTTTCACAGCCAAATTTAGGGTAACTGCTCAGCGTGGGGCTTGTGGAAAGCCCTGCTGAAGCCTAGGTCCATCCGCTGGCAGTGCAGCCTGCCTTCCTCCCCACCTCATGGCACAGCTCCATTTTTTTGATCCACCATCCTGCTGTGTCCAGTGTTTCAGCTTCACCCAAGTTGTGGTGAAGCGCATTTTGAGACCTCACACACTCGGTTTCTAAAGTCTAATGGTTGGTTATGCTTCCTGCCATCCTAGATCTCATCCTGCTTAATAGACAGTTGTGCAGAAATGGCTTATGAAGGTAATGGCATACATCATGTATAGTGGCATGCTAAAAAATAGTGGACCTTAACTCCAAAATTGTTGTGAAAATCCCATTTGTTATAGAGCCATAGAATCATTTATGTTGGAAAAGACCTTTAAGGTCATCAAATCCAACTGTAAACCTAACGCTGCCAAGTCCACCACTATCCCATGTCCCTAATCATTGTTTACACCTTCTGGTTGGAACATAGTTCAGTGGCAGATTAATTTAATGAATTTATGAACCTGTTTATAGCATCCAAGCTTTATCTGTTGGTGGAAGAACTTGAGTGAGATAAGATGAACTCCTGGACTAAAGCAGGAGTGACAAGTACACTAAATTTTGGAAGGAAATTTCTCTCATCTTGTCAGATTTAATTAATAAATCAAAGACTAATGCTCTGTAACAGATATGAAGGAAGGATAATGCTATGGGTCAATTTTTGGAACATCCAAAATTCTGTGGAAGTAGGGACATAACATATGACTGCTTTATTTTCATTAGTATTCTTATCTTATTCAAACTTTCTTGCCCTAACTGGATATTAAAACTGAAGTGATAAAATACCATAAAAAATATGAATCACCAAAATTACATGCTAAAGTCTGCTTTCCTGACATTTTTGAGAATGAATATTGAAATGCTTACAAAAAGAAGATCTTGAAGTTCCTCCATCAGTAATCAGACCCAGACTTTACTTGGAAAAAGTTCTTTATATTTAGTTATGAAAAGCATGCTCTTAATTATAATGATGTTCATTAAAACAAATGCCTTGAAAGACTACTATTTTCAATTCAAAGGCTCTTCAAAAAACATGTGAAAAAAACCCATAATCTATAATAAATCTATCCTGGAAAGATATTAGACAGAAAATCATACCAATTGGATATATATGTTATATATGTGCATCTGTATGTGTGTGTATATGTGTGCTGCTCTTCAGAGAATCAAGGGGTTTGGTTTGTCATCTTTTTTTTTTTTTTTTTTCCACATTTATAGAAAGTGTAAGAAGTGGTTTAATTTGGTGAAATCAAACATTCAATGAAAACAAAGGCGTTAGCTCTGAAATAAGACATCAGTTTTACAGGGCTATAGATCCTTTGAACTTGGATGACATTGTCTCTGAGGACAAGATGTTTGATGAATTTTAGACTTTAAAGCCTTTAGTAGGAAAAATTAGTCCAGAATCTGTTCTTGTAGAATGGAAAAAAAATTAAAATAAATCATTCACTCTTCAAAAGATCAGGAAAGAAATTATGTCATTTTCTATTTCCCTTAAGTACCTTTCCTTCAGACGCTTATGTTGGAAGAGTCTCAACAGCCATGAATTTAGGGGCTTATTATGCTCCCAGTGACCTGGGCATTTATGTCCTTTCTGCATATAATATTGAGGAAAAAATTCTACAGACCCTTAGTATATAAGGATAAAGGGCTCTGTGGGTAAGATGGTCTTACAAAACATCACTAATTTTAGTCTATTAATTTAATATAATCCACATAATGATTTGTGTAAAATTACTTTACCCCTGTTATCTGCCAAATCTGTTAGGAACAGCTGCTTTGCATTCCATATATCATAATGACATACACTGTGGAGTTACAATGTTTAAATTTTTTTCATTAAGGTCCTATTTTAAATTTGCAAGCTTATGCATGAGAGGAGAGGGGTTGGTGCCTCCATCACACTGTTGCTGTTAAAGGTTATCGAAAAGAACTTTTGGCTCTGCGAAGAAATGAGTAATGAGTGCAAGTTGGTTTTGCAGACCCTGTTCCAAGGGAAGAAGAAACCAGGATTAACAAGTCTCATGGAGAATGTTTTTCCCAACAGGCCTAATGCTAACACTTTTTTGCTCAGGAGAACTAGAAGGGTCACGATAACTGAAGCTTGAGATAAAAGTGAACTGATAGCACGGGTGGGGAAGCGGACTGAAGGGACTGTCTTTAAATGAACCTTTATAAACACGCAGAGGCTGCAGCAGAGATGTTCTGCTGACACTCCTGTCCAGGTGCATGGCCAAGGAGTGGCGGATGCTACCTACATCTTAAACTCCCTCTCTCACTCTTCCTTAAATCCAAAATACTCCTAAAACCTTAAAAATATTCCCTAACCCTAAATACCACTTCCTTTTGAACTGCTAATGACACACTTTGCCCTACTGCAGAGCTTGTCTGGACTAACAGAAACGATCTGGACAAATACTTTTTGACACCTCAGAGGTATAGGAAGAAATTAGCACTGTAATACTTTTGCTAAACATCCCCTCCTACATCATGCAAGAGCAAAGATGTAAAATGTGACACTAGACACCTGCTGTTGTAGCGTAAAGGTAATTCTTCTTAGATAACCTACATAGGTAGCTGCAGCACCAGAACTGCGCACCTGCTTTAGCAGTGTCCCTGTGAAGTTTGGCAGATATAGAGTAACAAGGGGCTCAAAAAAGCAAGATTACGAGCAAGAACCAGAGGAAAGAGGAGGACAGAGTGGTCTTGAGAAACAAGGGAAAAGGAAGTATGTGACATCAGAGGCCACAGACTATAGAGATTAGAAGGAACTGAAAAACTGGAACAACTTCAAAAGCAATAGAATGAGGGCCATGAATTTTCTAATTTTGCCTGCTTGAGGTAAGCCGAAATTACATGTGTTTGGGCAGATGTGTTGGAGTGGTCTGAGTAAAGACCTCATTTTTTGTAGGTGGCTGCTGGAAAGAAGTCTTCCAAGAAGTGAAACAGTCAGTGTATCTAACACTTAGCCTGGTGATGGTTAGTTGCACTGGTGATGCATTTCTTTTCTTCTTTTTTTTTCCCCCTCCCCCTAATCTGTGTACCCCTATTCGCCAGTAACATTTCCTGACATCTCCCAGATCACATGATAACGTACAATAGCAGTTGCCTGTCAGGAGGAGGGAGCTGGGGAAAAGGGCCATGGAGTACAGCCATGCACAAAAATTAGGAGCATCCTTGTATAACATGGGCAAATAAAATCATAGGAAGCAATTGGAAATGACATAATGAATTATTTAATTCTGCTAACTGCTTCAGATCGCTCTGTACTCAGCCCTGGTGAGGCTGCACTTCAAATGCTATGTTCAGATTTGGGCCCCTCACTACAAGAAGGACGTAGAGGTGCTGGAGCGTGTCCAGAGAAGGTCAACAAAGCTGGGGAAGGGACTGGAGCACAAGTCTTATGAGGAGCAGCTGAGGGAACTGGGGGTGTTTAGCCTGGAGAAAAGGAGACTCAGGGGGTACTTATCACTCTCTGCAGCTGCCTGCAAGGAGGTTGTAGCAAGGTGGGGGTCAGACTCTTCTCCCAGGCAACAAGCAACAGAACAAGAGGAAACAGCCTCAAGTTCCACCAGGTGAGATTTAGATTAGATATTAGGAAAAATTTCTTCACCAGAAGGGTTGTCCAGCATTGGAACAGGCTGCCCAGGGATGTGGTTGAGTCCCCATCCCTGCAGATATTCAAAATACATGTAAATGTGGTGCTTAGGGACACAGTTTAGTAGTGGAGTTGGCAGCACTAGGCTAACAGTTGGACTCGATGACCCTAAAGGTCTTTTCCAACCTAAATGACTCTGATTCCAAGTCTTTGATAAACTGATCTATTTTTTGTTTCCCAGTCTGTTTCAGGCATCGTCTCCCCTGAAATCTTCTGGACACAGGAGAGGACAACCACCTGTCTGCAGAGGAGTTTTACTCCCTGCGTCTGACTTTCTCTTGTTGCTGTTGACTCGCTGCTGCTGGCACAACTGCCCAGGCTGCTCTGACTGACTGCGATGGCAGCGTGGGAGGGAGCCGAATGAGAGCAGACCTACCATGTGGATAAAATATATACTGGGAAGAGACAAGCAATGACTTCAGCAATTCTTATTGCTGCTAGATTTGATGGGGGCCACATTAATTTTGTGAATGCTTTGCCTTGCCGTATGCTTGCATTTGTCTTTTTTGTGAATGTGGAATTTGATACTGTAGAAATGAGCTTCCTCTTCCTCAAAGGCTGAAGCAAAAGAAGAGAATGTCCCATAACATCTTAGCTTTCTTCTACATTAACCTGCCGCATGAGATTTTACAGCGCTTGGTACTTTCCCCACCGTTATTCACCATGCAGCTGAAGGTTTTTTAATAGAGGTAGAAACAACACTATCAGTTTTACGCTAAGGACAGTCCAGCCACTTCATACTTCCTTTACTGTGAAAGCATCAACCATTTTTGGAACATCTCCAGTCAACTAGCTATTGGCGTGGAGACTTTGGGTCATACCTGAAGCCAGTGGTGAACACCAGGGAGAAGAGAAAGGCTTTGGAGAGGATCTTGCTCACACCACTTTGTAGCTAACTGGAACGTGGGGGCATAGATGAAGATATTGTCGCCCAAAGTGCATGACTCATTTGTCTTTTTAAGGTCCATTATTGTGTGATGTAAACCCACCTTTTTGGCAGTTTGGTATTGTAGTACTTTTAGCACTCAGAGGCCTAACACTCCAGAAAATGCATTTACACTGCATTTAAAGCTTGCATGTAGCTACATCCTGTCAAGGAAAGTCTTTACATAATGCATCAACATATGCTGAGTTTTGTCTCTTTTTTAGTACAGTATAGATATACAATGGGTTGGAGTGGCATTTCTAAGTTATTCAAAACAGCCCTAGGCAAGGCTGGGCTTTAAAATGTGTCAAGACCCTTAAAACACCTGGAATAGAGAGAGAAAAGGACCGCTTTGTATTTGCGTAGAACTTTCTTACCTACCAGGTTTCATTAACTTCAGCATCCTATTTTTTTCTTTGAAACAGTGAAAAATTGCATTAGGCAGGCTTGAAAAATAGAGTGTAAAAATAAAGTAATATGTTATTTTCTTAACTATGAATATTTCTAAATCCAAACGTCATTATAAGGCAAAATGATCTTTATTAGGAAGCGAATGTTGAGAGAATTCTATCCTAAACTTCTCTGCTGCTTTGCAAAGTAGGTCTGTTATCAAAACTTTAGCAACCCAGCTATTAAGAGATGTTTTAATGCAAGATCATTTGTCTCCTAAAATTTGAATGTTGTGGGTTTTAGACCTCGAGTCACAGCGCATATGTTCCTTCCATATAGCCAACATTAAACTGCTGGGTAATCTCTAAAGATCTATTTTCTACCACCTGTGACAATTTTTAAAAAACATCTTTTGCACTTTTAAGGCTGCGGTAAGTAAAATGGATTGTTTAGAGGAAAAATCAGCTCAGAGTAAAAGGTTTTGGAAGACGATACCAGAATGTTTATAATGCATGTTATGGTTGAGAGGATTGTGTGAATTTAGCCATTACTGTATATTTATATTGACATTTACATACAGGCTCCTACATAGTAAGCATTTATTGCCCAAGCAGGTAATATTAGGGACTGCTGTTAACTTGGAATATAAACTATTGGAGCCATTACATGGCCACGTGCATGGCCTTCTCAATACCTAAGAATGTGCTCCTAGAAATGCTTTTGCTGGATTAAATATTCAAAGCCCTTATAGCAAAAAAAAATAATGGCTACTGAATGGACACCAGCTCTCAGAGCAAAAAATTGCCATGAGCGAGCTTATGAATTACTGTCCATATAGGCATAACTCTTATCCTGTTTAATTTAAATATTTTAAACCATACCACAAATATGAAAAATACCATTTCTCTGGTGAAGAATGTGGGAAATAATACATTATTTGTCCATTATCACATAGTCTACTCATTTCCTAGGGTTTTTCCCAGTGAATTGCAAAGTTTTGGAACTTTATCCATTTTCATTAATAAATTATTTTATTCTGGAACCAGCCATTGGGTGCACAGTTGTTCTTCTAGGCTTGTGCCTGTATGCTGTCCAGGTTTGTGTGGTCTATTAGGGCTGGATTTACCCACTGAATTCGATTAGCTGCTGGGTGTCTGCTATACAAGCCAGACTATGGGCTGCCTATCAGCCATCCCAACAGAGAGTAAAGGCTGAACTAGGCAAAAAAGAAAAAAAGTCAACTTTTCTTTCCCCCTCAGGATACTGGTGGTCCAAAACAAGCCTTGGAATCGCTGTTCAAGTACCTGGTGAAATATGGTACTTCTTGAATTTGTTATAAAAGAGTTGGCAACAGCTGCTGGGCATTCGGCATCCTCAGTCAAAAGTGATTTTTAAGCCTGCTGTTTTAGCCTCAATGCTCTGTGCTCTCAGTTATGAGATGTGGAAATCTGGATGTTCACCAACTTGATGACACGTCTCGTAAGCAATGACGCCATGAGTCCCTGAAATAGGGACAAGAAATCTGAGCTTCAGAAACGATGCTCCATCTTTAACTTGCACAGCAAATGCGCAAAGACCAACCTATTGAGCAGCAATCTGCTCCAGGTAATGTATATTAAGTTCCTGTTTCCTGTTTAGTTTTACTGAGATTAAACGAGCTCTTACATTTTGCTAAACTGTTTTTTTTGCACATCTAAAGTATTTTCAGCCTTCCAGAGATCACACAGGAAGCTTGTGCCGCATAAGTTTAAGCAGTATGCAAAGCTGCCATCCTTTTATAGAATTTTGTCACTACTGACATACTGTCAAATGGATGCGGAGGAAATCAGACGGAGTATGCAACTTGACTTGAAATGTTAGGTGTACGGTGAAAGACATTTTCATGAAAAATGTCACGTCCCCGGTAATCTAGGTTTTGGACAAGTTAACATAGGCAAGTTCTTCTGCAGTATTTTACAGGTTTGCTGATGGTTTCTTCACATTTTAGTGATGAACTTCTGTTGTCCGCACCGCTCATAAAGGTTTTGTAATTGTAAAAATGCTTTTGATGGTTCGATATGAGGAAAATCTTAAGATCTAGATGGCTACCATAGATTTTTCCATCAAAATTTATTCTATATGAGAAAATTGGTTGAAACATATACTGTTTTTAAAAGAGCTAGCAATTAATTAGTGCTGCTGCAGGTTCTTTAGGCACTAGCAGTTCTCAGTTTACAGAAAAGCACACTATTGCTTTCTCACCTCCTCACACCTGGCAGAAACAGCTCGTTGCCTTTCATACACAACACCAACTATTTTGTTCCAAAAGTCCATCTTTAAAATTCATACCTAAGTTGCAGTGCCTACAGAAAAATGATATTTTGGTTTAGGACGTTGAAGACCAGCTGTCACACTGCCCAGCTCCCTCTCCTGTGTTACTTTTCAGAGTACATGGGAAACGTTTGGGAACAAGGATGGTCTTGGTTGTGGCTTTGTATAGCCTTTAGCATAATTGCATTGCTGGCCATGAAACAGGCGTTGTGGAAGTTACTGTAGAATCAATAATCATAACAATGTAAGGGTCACTGTGTAGCCTAATAGCTCTGCCATTCCTTCAGCGATGCTGCATCCCCCCTTCTTCTTTCTGGTATTCTTCAGTCCTCAAAGGTCCGGCTTCCCCTGTGCTTCAGTAAGTGCATCATGTACTAAAACTGTTCTCCACAGGAACTATCTTGCACCTATTTTTGTTGCAGTAGGAAATGATCTGCCTGAAAATCAGTCTTTTCTTTGCAGCCTTGTAACATTTGTCACAATCCCTTTCTAGCTCTGCCTAAGCTCCACGCCAGCCTCAGCCCCAGCCCTTGTTTTTTTCTCTCTGCCCTTTCTCTATGGGATGCTCTGCAGGATCCTCCTTTACGGCACCCAATGAATTCCTTGCTGGACATGTGCACAGATGAAGCACATCTTGAGGAGCTCCACTGGCACCTTCTGTCAATAGGGTTCATTTTACTTCACTGTTGGGACAAATCCTTAAACTTCAGGATGGCCTTGATTTTCTCGTGTTGTATGGCAGCTCTTTGTTTGGTTGTGGGAGGCAACCCAAAAAGATCCCTCTGTTTTTCTAAAGCATTAACAGAGGGCTCTGCAGCCTGACCAGCACTATGGGGGGGTCCCTCCACAGACAGCAAAGCCCCTCTGCCCTGCAAGGGGAGACCAGCCATCCTTTTGTGAGTTGAGCTAGAAATACCAGAAAGATACTGTTGTTCCTGGCTGGGGGAAGGTTCAGGGAAGGTGTATGCCACGAAGGGGCTTTTCTAGAGCGCTGAAGGTGCAGATCTGCATCTGAATCTGCTGGTCCCCTGGGTTGCCCTGGCTAGAAGGGACCACTGTGGCGCGAGATGCTGCGGGAAGCGAAGAAGGGCAGCAGCTGTGTGTGCCTGGGCTTCTCCAGGGGCTGTTTCAAGGAGAAGTGTTAGAACAGAAAATCAAAGAAACTGAAGTGTTTATCTGAAGGGACCTTCACCAGGCAATAGTACAAGTCTTTTTTTGTTTGTTTGTTTTTTTTTTTTGTTTTTTTTTTTTTTTGTTTTTTTTTTTTTTTGTTAAGAACAAACTCTCTGTTTGGCCAGAATTGATTGGGTGTTTTATAAATCTAATGTAACAGTATGGTGTCACGTTTACTAAAGCTACATTTCGAAACAGTAAAGCAGATTTGTTGCAAGCTATTTATTTCAGTACTCAAAGGGTTTCATTGAAGGTAAGAAAAGGGAAGTTGTCTTGAGGCTTAGAATTGTAATTCCTTTCAGCATTTCCTTTTAAACCTCATGTTTACCTTCTGCAAAAACTAACCCCCCCTGTTTGCTGCAATTTTAACAGCGAAGCTGCTTTCATACTTCAAAATCTGTCTTCTTATCCAGTCTGGAAGAACTTTGCACTAAACCTGGGTGTAAGTTGCTCACTGGTGAGATGGTTACTTTTGGCTGTTGCAGGAAGTGGTTTTATTTTACATTTTTTTTTCTTCCTACTTTCTTTCTATCTTTATGAGCTGTAGGAGATTAACCCAAATGCTGTCTATAGACATGTGACCTAGATGTTTTCCGTTTTTTGAAATAGTTAAAACTGTTGCTGGTTGATGGCAGTTTGAGATGAGATGATGGCGTCTGTGGGGCTGTAGGTAAGGAGCCTTAAATTCATCTTAATGTGGTTTAAGAACCCTGTTGCTAAAGATTTTTTAAATAATCACAACGTGTATTTTTTATGTGTTCAATGCAGATTGTATTAATTACGCAATTATTTTATTTCTATTGGTGTTTGTGAATTTGAAAGCAATAAGCAAAAATGTAGAGGGTACAGATGTGAAACCATGTTTTAAAGGCAAAAATGGTGTTCAGAATTCAACAAATCTGCTGCATCCTTGCAAGAGGCAACTGTATCTGATGCTTCCTGGTATCCCAAACCACTAATCACTTCTCCTATCCCTGCTGGTACTAACTAGCTGTCCCTAAAAGGTAGAAAAGGCTGGTGGCACTGGCTGGAAAATGAGATTACATCACTTTTCCCAACATTTGCCTTTGCCAGGTGCTGTTCAGCATTGCTTGATTAACTGGGTTCCCTGCTGGTGACCACGAGGGAGGTGATCAGTAGCGGTGGATGCTGTAAGAGTTAGTGGGTGGTAAGGGTAGATGTCCAGCTGATACTTGGTATTGCTAGAGACTGAAGATGTTGATAGAGGGATTTCTTGCCCTGCTCAGTACCAAAAATGTGGTACCACCCTATTATTCATCAGTGACCCTAATAGGAAAAGGACACAGGGCAGCATAAAGGGCAATGTACCAAAAATACCCTTGGTTTTTCTATGGGCACTCTCAGTGACATTCCTCGTGGAGATGTTCAATGGAGATGTTGTGGTAGTGTGCTTCCTGCATGAAGCTGTTTAGATTCAGACTGATTCCTCCTCCGCTTCGGAGCTGACCTGAAAAAGGTTATCTGTCCTGAGTCCCCATCTCACTCGGAGCTTTCTATCAGAAAAGATCGCTTTGTGTTGCTGTCACTGGGCGAACACTGCTTGCTGGCCTTCCGGGCTTTACAAGGAAATAGTAACTTGGGAAGATGTACAATTAACACAATATAATGCTTTGATTATAGGCCACATAAAGGAGAGCCAGAATTAGCAAGATTTGTTCTACAGTGAAGATTTATTTTCCTGGTAATGTGTAGTTTGCTGCAAATTTTGTGACAAGTACTCCTGTTTCTAACTGATAGCCTTATCTTAAGAAGCAATTTGTTTTTCTTTTGGAAATATGGGTCAGAGTTGAAAGATATCATACGTGGCTTGAAGCTCATTTTGAAATCATGCATACTAATTGGAGACAGATTTTAGTGTAGTGTTGTAAGATTACATTTCAAATTTTCTGTACTTTTTGGAGAAAAAAAGCTGTCCCGCCTGCATGCACAAATCAGCACAGACAGGGAAATTGTATAAAAAGAACATGTTCTCTTCCTGGGCTGTGTTTGTAGTGGTTTTTATGTTACTGCTGCAACGTCTTAGAGTCATTTGAAATGCATTTTCCACAGAGCTGTGAGATTTGGTAAAGTAGTTTGAATTCTCAGAGTTATTTTTCTTTATTTTCTCCCTCCCCTGCAACTTACCTCTTTGTGTCCAAAAAAGATTCATTTAAAAGCAGCATCTCTTGTTCACTTTACCTCTCAATCCAATTACATCTGTAATGTACATTTGTTCATTTTCTTTTCCAAATAGAGTGAACAGCTGAATCACTCTGTGTTTTAAACCTCCTGCTGTACTCTATTATTGAATTACAAAAAAAAAAAAAAATAATATTGTGGTTTTGGCAGCATTTGTTGTAGAAACTTCCTTTTGCTTTGGTACAAGAGATACCCTAGCTTTAGAGAGATAATCCACCTTCTGACCTAGCACGAGTGCATGACCCCCTCAGCAGTCCCTCTCACGGGGCTGGGCTGGCCAGGGCAGCAATGGACAGATCTGTATCAGACCGTGGTCTGGGGCACGTTCCTCCCTACCTGGAGCAAGGCAGGAACCAGAAACTCAAATAGTGACAGACATCCATATAGATTCTTTTCCTGATATTTGGATGGCACAACTTTACAACCTCCGATGTGGTGCTAACTTAACCGAAACAGCTGTACGCAGCTCTGGTTTGGATTTCTCTACTTCTGCTCCCAGAAGTTATTACTTCTGTGCTGTGATGAGCTTCAGACCAAGCTCTAAAATCTAATATCCCGTGCAAGTGGGATGGAGTGCCCGTCACGATCTCTAGTGCTGCAGTGAGGATGGCTGCTGCTGTCTGCTCAGAGACTTCAGCCTGGTTCCTGCTAAGCAGTCCCACAGACTTTGAGCAGTGGGAACCTGCTGTATTATGGGCTGTTTCTACTAAGCCACATGGGGCTTAGTGGGTTATAGGCAGCGTCTTCTGAATTTTTTGAGGTTCGCAATGTGTAATTCCGGTACACGAGCATTTTTCTTGACTTTTGTTTTAGATGCCTCTGTGCTGTGTCAGCTCAATCAGCGTGAGTTGCTAACCATTCAGCTGGCTGTTAAAACCTGCATGCTGCTAAGAACTGTCTCGATGTTGGAGACGTGTGTTTTTAGCGCTTAGGTGTGTTCTTGATTAAAAACCTGAAATATGGCAGTTGTACGGAATTTATCGTAATACTGTATGGGTGTTGTTTGGGCTGATCTCTTTTAAAGACAAAAGAAAGTATCACTGGAGCTCTAGCTAAAGTCTCTATGTTTCACTTTTCTCCTAAGTAAGACTTTCACATGGAGGCATCAAACCTGTTTCTCAGCACTACAAAGACAGAAGCTGGTACTGGTGGATGCCATCTATATGAAGATGCTTTGATCATTTTTCTGGTTTCATTTGTTGATGGCATTAATCCTGAAAAAGAACAGATGGGACAAAATTTTGGCCCAGCTTTTGGCCACATATCTTCCATGATAATTCAAGTGCTATTCAGAGCACAACAGCAGATTTCTTTACTGCTTACACAACCTGCACAAAACTATCCCTTTTCCCATCCTGTAGTGGCTTCCACAGCTTTTGTCACATTCAAACCAACTGCTGTAATGTCCTTTTAGTCTCATAGGAGGCTGAAGGTCCTGCTACCTCCAGCTTGCTCACAACAGCATGCTTCCTTGGGTGTGTATTTGGGAACCTGTGAGCTTGGTCTAGGTCAGGAGGTACTGGTGTTACCTGCTTCTCAGACCTTCTCATAAAGTTGGTCTGCTTCAGCCAGAAGTGTCAGTGAATCTTAATTTCACTGACAACTCTCTTGTTGACATCTGAAGGACAGAGGTGGTTGTGTGCTGTGCTGGATATTAAGCTTGTGCCTTCCTGTATTTGATGCCTCTGTCAGCCTTCCCTGCTTTAAGAAATTCTATAAAAAGGTTGTTTTGGAGACTCACTACAAAACAAACACTGCTAGCTCCTCGCTTTCGCAGGACTTCCTCAATGTGATCTATTTTTAATTTTAAGAGTGAGACTTCTCATCACAGAGTCTGTGGACTCCCATAATTTTTATTACACCTTGAAGCACCTTGGGGTGCAAACTTCCAGGCTGGCTGAAAAAGGAGCAAAAGAAATGTTCTTGGATATTTTTGTTTTAAGAAGGCTGTCTGAATGAGAAAACCAGGTGTTAAGTTTCTGGGCACAGATATTTAGATACTGCAAACTGACTACGGGGCAAATCTAACTCATGCTAGAGCTCAGCCCGTGGACGCAGCGGGGTCATGCTGAAGCAGATTTTCAGGACGTTGTTGGCTCGTGCTGAAGACACCTGGCAGTGCTGAGGTCTGGCACGTGTAAGAGCATAATTTGCCAGAAACTGAGAACCCAAAATGTTTACATGCTTGAAAATTTTGGCCTTTTTCTCTTAATTTCTCTTTATTTTTAGTCACTTTACTCAGTGTGAAAAAGAACTTGTTTGGGAATTCAGTAGGAAAGGTATCAGAGGGTTAAACAGATATTGGTATTTTCTGAATTAGATTCTAAATTTCTGGGAGTATGTGCAAGTTACACAGTAAAATACTAACTCAGTGCACAGGTACCTGCTGAAGGATTCCTTCAATAAATTAACTAAGCAAGTTTGATATTGCTATGGTTAGCGGTTTAAGGTTGTTTAAGGCGTAATGTAACACCTCCTATCATTGGAGTTTGACAGATATTAAATTATTCAGTTGCAGCTAGGCCAGGTATTGTGGGTTTGTACTGTGGCTTTTCATGAATATTTCTTTCCAAGCCTGTGCCTGACAGACTGAACAGGCACAGTCCTCGAGCAAATGAACTTCAAGTGACTTCTGATTCCATTTCCAAAACACCCATCAGTTTTCAGCACAGCTGCAACATGATGAAGGGGGAGTGGGGAGACAAGGAGGAAGAGAAAACAGAAGTGGTTGTGAGGCTGAGCTGAAGAGCTTTAAGTACGTGCTTGCTTTTCTTTTCTTATTTCTTTTCCTGCCACACCCTGAGCAAAAACCACCACTGTATTTGGTGCTGAACTAGATAGCGAAGCTCCTCCTAGGCAGGGAATAGCGCTTAGCACCTGTGCTTGTTTGTCTGCTGCTCAGGACGTTGCTAAACTCTTCCTTTGTGGGTGAGGAGGGAAATGACACAGATATTTTGTGAAGGCAATTGAAGCTATGGAGTTCTGTCTCCCAGGGAGTCACCTCCATGACTGGTAGGTCTGTCACCAGCCTGCAGGGTGTCAGGATGCTCTCAGCTTTTCTGGCATCCCAACTGGAGCCAGGAGGCACCTGCTGCTGGGCTGGCCAGGTGTCTGCTTCGGACAGTGGAGTTGGAGGAACTGAGCAGTCCACAGTGGGAGAACGGACCCAACACTAGCAGTGTGTCCCACTGTTTGGGGAATCCCCAGCCCACATGGGGATGCTGGCCGGAGCCAGACCTCCCCCCACACTGCAGGAGAGCCTGATGGTAACACCATGGACATTCACAGCAAACACCAACAGAAGCCTCCCTGGGCTCTCTTAAACAAAATGCATTTCTAATGAACAGCTTTGCTACAAGTGAATCAACATTTTCCACTAGGAAGGCGTTACATCAGATTTTCCAACAGGCCGAGCTGTTCTGACACATGCTGCCTCTTGTGCTTTGGGCCGAGTATTGCTGAGGTTTGATCTAGAAGGATTAATGTTTCTATTACCAGCAGCACATTGTGTTCTCTGTTAGTTTATTAGCAAAAAAAAGTTAAGTATAGTAGTACCAGTGTAATGAGTAGTCAAATTCTTGTGATGATTTTTGGACTAGGAGGTGGCATTAATCCATCCACTCTTCTGGGAGTGGCAACGAAAGTGGAAACAGCCCAAGTAAGAGCAACCACAACAGTCAGTTCCTCCTTGTTCATTAACCCTAGGCCCTGGCAAAGGCAAGGAGTGCCCCCACTCTTAGCAGAGGCTTGGAGAAACCGGTGTCTTCAACTAATTCTTGAATTTCCTTTGGACAGCCTAGCACTGGCTCTGGGTTGGGTAGGAAGAAGTCATACAGACCTGAGACATCCAGAACTTCTGCACGGATTTTTAATCAGAAAACTTCTTTGCTAGTTTTAATTTTCATCTAAAGTTTGGGTCTTTTTATTAAATCTTTCCTAGAGTGCAACTAAGTGAAGAGAGGGAATCTATTGAGAAGTGGAGCAGAAATTGCATAAAATAAAAGAATGAAAAATGTTCAATGCAGAGATTTCTTACCAGACTCGTATCACATGCTGAGATACAGGTGTTTAGTGAATAATGCTGATGCACAGTGCGGACATTTTAACGCAGGTACGTAGGACTGCCAAGGCTCACTTGAGCTGAGTGCAGCAATTTCATCCACCAAGGGATCTGAGGGGTACATCAGCTCTGCATGTTTCCACATGACTTAATAAACCCACAGCTGATGGAAGATGTAATACTTGTCAAGGATTTCTGCTCTCAGCCATGCTGGGGGCAGATGAATGGCTGCCACTCTTCTCACTGTGACTGCTGGTGTTCACACGTGGATCTGGCACTGACGCACTCCTGCTGTCGTCACTGCTGACTGACTGCTCTGAGTGCAGCGTGTCTGCGGTGGGGCTGGGGGTACAGGTGGGCTCTGGTCTCCTGGCCCATGCAAAGCAGGCATACAAGGTTCCTGGAGTCATATTGAACCACCTTAGTTAAAAAAAAATATTTTCATTGGTCCCTCATGAAGCAATGTACATTCGCAGTAAAAATTTTAAATCGAATGAAGAGAACCTGTGCTCAAACCTCTTGCATAATCCAAGCAATCATGCTTTTGACACCACAGTACCCTTGACATTTCCCCTTTGCTGAATGCAGACATCTTAGCCACACAATGTGGTATCAAATACGGTCACATAAAACAAATGCCATTGTCTCCTGCCCACTTTGCTGGCAGGGCAGGGGGCAGGTGCTCCTGCTGCCTGATGCTCTGCTCTGGGCACGGCAGGGGTGGCTGCTGAAGCAAGCTGGCTGGGGGCCCCACGAAATGCAGAAGAGGGGCTTGCTTGATGCAAGCCACAGAGAATTTCCCCTTCTAGTTCCTGCTGTAGCTTAAAAGTTTTCTCCTAAAATTGTAGGTGTGGGCTCTGGTGTGTTTCACAGCAGTGTCTCTTAGAAGAGCAGCACCGGGAGCTCTGCAAAGTGGAGATGGAGTGTGGGAACACATTAAAAGTGTCTGGAGCTTTTTTTTTTTTTTCCCCCTCAGATGGGAAGTGGGAGCAGTGAGAAGAAGTAAAGGGAGCAGCTGCAGGATCACAGCACAAAAACTACTGCAGCTATGTCTGGAGGAGTGGGTGGGAGGGACCGTTTCATGTGCACAGCACGGGGAATCAAACCTTATCCAGGGGAGTGGGAGGGAGGGGGCCTTGCCATCTGAGGAAGGGACGAGCCTCTTGTTGTAGACATTATTGAGGCAGGCGGTGCCAGAAAGAAATATTTTTTTGTGGTAAGTTTTACATAAAAAGGAAAGAAATATTTTTACTATAAGTTTGTTTTTTTAATTTTTTTTAAAGCCTGAGAAGCTTTAAAGCCTTTCCTCTTTGATAATCTCAGTAACTCAGTTTAACAGATGTGTCTTCTGTAGGATGATGGGTATATGGAATTGCGAAATGGAATAAGACATGGCAAATGTGCATTTAAACTACTAAGTTGAGGGACTCTGAGATACCCTAAGAGGTTAAACTCACTGCCACTGCCTCACCAAAGGCTTAAAAGAGCTCAGGAAGGCATTTTTTCTAGTGAAGGGGCTGCTGCTGCTGCAGGACCTAAGGAGCAGGAGGCAAACTGAGGCAGGACTTAGAGCTGCTCCAAGCGTTCAGTTGTGCACAAGTGATCCAGAGGCAGAGGGGCATCAAACTTGTGTGCAGTCTTAGTGATGAGCAGGAGGTGCTTCCTCCACCATGAATCAACCAGTGGAGCATATGCCTGTACATGAATGTGGTGGGGGTCACAACTGTGCTGTAACATCCTACCTGAGCTGGCCTTGTGGTGGCTTGTTTATATCGCTGCTGTGAAATCAAAACCTGAATTTCTGTTGGCAGAGCTCTGAGATTTAAAGCTTATAGGAAGTTTGTTTCTCTGGTTATTTGCAGTAAACTTTCAGGCATTAAAAAAAATATTTTTCTAATACATCAGTTTGTCTTGTGGTACTAACTCTTCTACTTCTCCAGAGAGTTTGGGCTGTTCCAAAATTACCATCACCACATGTCTAGTTCAGGTAAGCATGGAAAGTTTGGATGAATATCTGAATCTCTGTGAGGAGAAGTTCTGCAAAATTGAGCTGGAAGTATTTCAAGAAGTCTTACTTTGAAATTTCTGTCACTTCTGCTTCTGCTTGTATCTGTAAATACTGCAAGAATAACCTTTCCCATAGTATCTCATCACTTCAGATCTGGCAACATTAAAAGTAACAACACTTTTCTGAACATTTAGGCTATAGGAACAGATTTCTTTCAAGCACCGGAGAAAATTTGTGATTCTTATGTGATCTTCCTAGAGAAAACATTGGATTTTTTTTTTTATTTTTTTTTAAATTTGGAATTAGACAGCTTTAAACTAAAAAGTTACCGTGCGACAAGCATCATATGCAGGTGTAAAATTAGTTTAGAACTGGTCAGCCGTACTTGTGGTGGTTGGAAAGCCATGATTGCATTACTGTACTTACCTGCTGTATATGAATGTATAGCAGAAAGGAAGGAGGTAGAAGGAAATTACCTTTTCCTCCTGTGTTAGGTGAGGGCAGGTCGGGAGTAACCAAGCATTCCCCTCTAGCACTTCTCAGGTTTGGTGTTAAATCAACTAAATTGTTACAAACCTTTATGATGTTGTAAACTACTTGTGGCCATTGGTCTAATGTCTAAATCATACTTGTTCTGTATTCTGTGTTGCAGGGTGCATTATGAGTGCTACATTTCAGGTGACAGTCATAGCTGAGTTTTTTTAATACTGTGTATATATGACCAATATTCATCACTGGAAGGATTGTAATCTATCTTGCACAGCATGGAAAATGCAGGCAGGTGTCGCAGATCAGATGCGCTCCAGAAAGAAATGAAATGCACTGCCAGCAGGAAGACCTAGAAGTAGCAATTTTTCCCAGGCATGTTCTTTTACATATTCAACTGAATTTCTACTATGGACGACTGTTCCCAGAACATATGCAGGCCAAACTGTACACAAAGGATACTTTTAGCTTCAAGTTCCACTTGAAACTGAGATATTAAAGTGACATAGGAGCGGTGAAAATAGACTCCATTATGCTATCCCATATGATATATTGGGACAGACAAACTCCTGAAACAACTGTTACCTTTCCTGAGACCTTCACATGTAATATAATTAAGAAACTAAGTGATGCAAGAAGAGACGTGACCATATGTAGTCACTTCCTGATGTGAGGAAGCTCTTTTACCCTATCCCATGTGTTTGTGTTGTTTCCAAGAATATCCTAGTGATATTTCTAACGATATTTCCTAGCAAGCTTTTGTTTGTGCAGGGAAGTCCCGTAGACAGCAGGTCATGGAGGATCACAGGATGAGAGTCGGATCTGTGGTCATTAAATATGGATGTGAAGAGTTTGTCATTGTATCTGCACAACTTTGGAATAGTAACAGTCTCTCATCCTCTTCTCTTTCTAATTTTCAGGCCATTTCTATCCAGGTATGAAAGCATTTTCAGAGACAGCATGTCTCTGCCCTATAGGGTACAAGTAGCTTTTTCAGGTGGCTGTTTTTCTTTGTCATCTGATCCTGCTATTTTTAAAGGTCTACGTATAGCAGAGAACAGACCCTGGGGCTTTCAGCTATCATCTTTTACAACATCTCAGAATGACACAAAAGAGGACTTTAGGTCCCTGCTTAAATCCTCGTTGACAGCCATTGCCAGTCTAGCACAGCTGTTTAAATTTTCTGTCTTCATGTCTCTCTCCATCCAGTCTTTGAGACAAATCAAGCAACAATTTGTAAAGTTTAATAAAATTTCCGCTGAAACTGTCTATTTGGTTAAGGCATTTTACTGCCATCTGCTAGAAAGTGGGACTTGATATCAGCCTTCAATTACTTTATTTTATCCTTTTGATATTTTTTTATTGTGTAAGGTGCTATTGCTAGTTGCAAAAAAAGAAGATGACTGCAGTCAATCTTCATAGCAGCAAGTCACTTACATTTTTAGTGCTGCAGTCAATGGGCAGGAAAATCTCTGAAGCTTCAAACTGTAGAAGTCTGTAAGATACCGTGCGGTGTAGACTTCACAGCCACGTGAGGCTGTGACCTACTGTAAGTAGAGATTCACATACTCCTAATATGTGTGGTAGCTATCAGGAATGGGAAAAGAAGCCCTGTAGTTCAACACTTTAGTTCTTTGGAATTCAGTCATCAGAACAACCGTAGAGTATGTTCTTAGACCCAAAATTCAACAGAGTTGCTGCTGTACAACGGTGCAATGGTGTCCCTCCCTCTTGCAGCCTCTTAGTGTATCACCACACCTGACACCGCAATGCAATATGTGCTTTTTTGTTCCTTTTTGGGTGTGCTTGGTGTTACTTTGGCTTTGCTGTAATTCCATCAGCTGCAGTGGGTTCACTGTGAACCTGAGATCAGGATCAGACCTTTAAGACCTGTCAGAAACTGCATGTCCTGTATTGCAGAAACTAGGGAGATAAAATTTCAAATGATACCATGCTTTGGTCCTACTGGATATTAAGCTGGTTTTGTGATTTTTCAATCATGAGAATTATTGACTAAGTGTTATTGTAAAATGTAGCGCTTTCTTTAATATCAGAGAATAAACCAAAAAGTTTGAAATGGTCATCATATCAAGGATCAAGTTAAAATCTCAAGGATAAAAGTTTCTTTAGCATAACAGTTGCTTAACAAGGATGCTTGGAAATGCTTTACTTCTTGTACTGGGCTACTGCCTAGGAAGTCTGCTATGATTTGGGCCAAGCTGTGTCAAGAAATTGACTTTTAGGTACATCCTTCATAGAGACTGGATTAGATAGCTCACAGCATAAAAAAAATTGTGAATAATGGTGCTGAGCAGCATATCCCACACATGGTAACAAAGAAATGCTGGGCAGTGAGATATTAGTACAAACAAAGCAGAAAAATGAGTTTACTCTTCTCTTTGCCCATAGGAGAGGCATTGGTAACTACACATGTAAATTAGAGTTGCCTGAAGAACTCTGTGGGCCATTTCTGCTTTTATTTGCAGAAAGTCCTCAAATACTGGAGTAGAAAAGAGTGACTACAAAGCCAGCCTTTAAACACTGAAATAAGATGACCCCCATGATCCTGGCTCAGTGTGTTGTCAGTTCTGAGAGACACCACTGAAAGCCTAATATGGTTGCAGCAGGTAAAGAAATTAACAGGGGATGTGATAATTAATGCTGATGAGCGTGGCTTTTGTAGGACTCGGGATGTATCAACTAACTCACTGGTGTTTGCTGATGAGATTGGAGTTTTGGTGGGTAAGGGGAACTGAGTTGTTTGGTTTAGGGCATTAGCATTTTACAACAGAAACTCAGTAGTTTACATTTTACATTTTACAGTAGAACTCAGCACAAAGTCCTGTTTTATTGTCTGTCTGATATAAAAGGATGAAACCAGAGTAAAGACCCAGGCAATGGTGATGCAGTGCCATTCCTGATCTCCTACTTTGACTAGAGATATGACCGACAGTTGAAATTAATGCTGCTTCCTAAGTACAAATTATTCCAGACATCTTTCTGCAAAGGGAAAGGCACAGGAATGTTACATCTGTATTGTATTTTCATTACAATGGATTTTTCTAGTTCTCAGATAAACTGGCTTCAGGACACTTCTGGACACTGGCCCAGGACACCGCATCACTCAGCAGCCTTTGCTGTTTGTGTCCATGCCCTGGGCGCAGACATGTGATGTGTTAGCTGTGAGAGCTGTGTGGCGCCCCCCCCCCCAAAAAAAAAAAAAAAAAAAAAAAAAAGACACAACAGAGTGCAGATAAGAATAATTGGAAAAAAGCTTTGTGGCTGTTTACTTGTTATGCCTTCTCTCTACCTACAGTTTTTTCATCTGTCCCCTTTTATTTCCATCAGTTTTGTGTTTAAGCACTAACCGCCCTGAGCTGCGCTTCAGCAGAGATAACAAACAGTGCAGCAAAGGCTAAGAGCAAAGCCCAATAGCAGAAATATTTACGTAGGTGTGTTGACTTTAAACGCTTCTTTCACAGGCACAGCAATATGTTTTCTCCTTTACAAGAATGTTCTGACACACCACGTGTGTGGCATTATCTTGTTTTTTCATTTGTTAACTCTTACTTCCTCTTCCATTTTTATGGTTTTTGGGGCTCACAGGTCTAGTGTAATGGGGAACCTACTGCTGATTTTTGTTCTTCTGTAATATTGTTTCATTGGATGTTCTTCATGTACAGTATGCTTTTGAGTAGAAAAATGGAATTAGTGAATGTAACAAGATCACTTTAATTTTGCAGTGTTTTCATGTTTCTATGTCGAGCACTTTCATGGTCTTTATGCTTCTGACTTGAAAATGGTGCATATGTCATAAGGGGCAAAGTTGGAAGAAATTAAAAGTTTATTTTGATAATGAAAAATATACATAATTTTTTACTCTTATAATCCTGAATAACAAATGCAACAAATTATATTAATCATGGATAGATTTTTTTTCCTTTCTTGGATAAAAGTACTTGTTACAACTACTTGGTACAAGTTGCTAATGAATTAACATTTGCATTCCATCTTACACTGTCAGTAGCTGCAGGAAATGCAGGCATAGCTCAAGACATAATTTTACAAAACCTATATACTAACTTTACCAATACTGTACCAAAACTCATAAAGTTCTTGGGTAATACCAGTCAGACCACTCATGACATGATCAATCTCTGGACAAAGCAGCATGTCAAAATGGATTAAAATCCTGATAAATGCAATGTGAAATTTCCTCTTAGCTTCATGAGCTGCTGTAGGAGGGGAATACTTGCTGGCTGTCATTGTAAGATGGAAACCATAATTAAGCTACCAGAGTCAGAAGAATGGCAGTAAGATGAACAGTTCACATATTTATTTTTTTTCAAAAAGCTAAATAGAATATTTTTACTTTTTTTTCATGAAAATTATAAATAGAAAAAGGAAGGGTTGGTTTTGCTGTTTTTCATTGGGAAGTTAATAATGTTAATTTATTTCCTTTATCATCTCCTTTCTCTTTCTGAGGAGAAAAAGCAAAAAATATTTTCCCCATCAAAGGAAAATGAGAAATAATTGAAATATTTTTGCTGTTATCGAACATAAAGATTTTGTAAAATCTGTTTTTAAAAAAATAGTTACAGAAAATGTTCTTGAAAATAGTTTTGCCAAGACCCAGCACTTTGAGAGGAAGACCGAGATCTGATCTTCACAGTTTGCTGTTACTCTTTTAATTGGGCCTGATTCTCAGAAATGGGACGGCTTTGCTGTGTGCACGGATTTACATCTGCAATAACCTTTCTGTTTCTCATCTCTGTAATACTCATTACTTCCATACCACGTGTTTGCAAGTTGACTGTACATTTAGAAATTAGGGGTTTAGGATCTTAACTATTGATGTGCCAGATATGTCAAATGTAACAGTATGTCAGCTGCCACTTGACCGTTTTGCAGCCACCTCACAGCTGTAGCTGGTGTCTGAGCTGTGGCTTCAGTTCGACCTGAGTCACTCTGGGGATGCTGTGCTACTTGCTGGAGCAGGTTTCTCTCCTCCCTGAGCATCCCAAACACGTGGACCAATTTGTGGGAAAAGTGACTGCAAGCATTGACCCACTGAGGTTGCATGAAATTTTTAAAGGATGAACAACTCCCTTCGGTGACAGCTTTTGGACTCCTGAAAGTACCTCCAAAGTGGCTGTCTGTGTAGGGTTGAACTGGTTTTGCTGTCCCACCCAGAAAGATGCTTTTGTCCTTTCAGCTCAGTGATGTTTCTTGCCCTGTAAGTAAGCTGATCTACCCGCTCTCCAGAAATTAAAGTTCTCCTTTCTCATATCCAGTATAACCTTTACCCCCACTCTATCTATCACTTTTCCCTTCCTGTATCACCCATCCAGCCTAGTGTCAAGGATTTTTCTTGTACAGGTACTGTTCCTTGACTTTTCCCCACCCTTATCCAACCTGCTGCTTCTGTTCCACAGTGCCCCAGAACAGGTTTTTCCAAGAGGACTTTTCAGGGTGTTCCCCTCTCCCCCTTCTCCGAGGTGAGTGCCTTAAAGTTATGCTGCCCCTTTGCTCCAGGAACCCTATAAACAATGGCGAGGGGAGGAGGGGGAAGTCTGTCTTGGTTTAATGCCTTTCTCCAGCAAATCAACCGTAGGAGGTTTCAAACCTAAAATTTATCTCCAGATGCTAGCTATTTGCCAAAAGGCAAATTAGTTAATTATGTAATGAACATGGAGTGCCTCACAAGCAGTTGCACGGGGCTTGGCAGCTCTGCCTTCCAAAGTAAGTGTAATGAATTCCCCTGCAAAACTGGCCCCAACTTGGCCCTGACACTGCTAATAACAGTTTGGAAGAACCAAATCATAAAAGGATCAGATAAGATCCTTCTTCTGGTTTCTGTTAATATTTCATCTGTTTCTCGACTGTCTTCCCCTCTATTATTTTTTAAACTTTTTTTTTTTTTAAATAATAAAAAAAAAAAAAAGAAGAGCAGAGTGTAAGTACTCCCAAATTCTTGCAAATGTGACTGCAACGCCCTTGCATTCGTGGAGCTCATATTCAGGGTGCCATCTACTGGCACGCAGGGAACCTATAACGCTATTGGGAATCTTCATGGAGTTGGGGCAGCAAAGGATTTCCACCTGGAAATCCTAAGGGAGCGACTTCTGTAACTTGTACCTTTCCTTTGTATTTTGCAAGATCTCCTTCATATTTGACAGGATCTCACCGTGCGCCACACCAAAACAAGCAAAATCTGGTGGTGGAAATGTTGAGGTTTGGGTTTTTTTCTTTTCTCTTATGCTGGTTCCTGTAATTTTAGTGCCTCAGAAAGTCTCCTTGAAATACTCTGATGTAGGTGAAATAGTTCCAGTTTGGGGAAAAATTAACTAAGGTTCAACGAGATTAGAATAAAAATTTTCAAAAGTCTTTGCAGACTTGTCATTTACTGATTGTGTTCCTATTTGTGATCCAGGGTATGACTTTGCCATACTATTAAACTTTTCTCTAACACATCATGTACTGACAACACCAGACAGAGACTACCTAATTAAAACTCATAATGCTTACAAGAAGAGATATGTCAGAGCTTTATAGGTGGGAGAATTCAGAAGAAAAATCTGAGAGATGTGCTCCAGCCAAACATTGGATCGGTGACAGAGCCAGTGTTGCTCTCGTCTCTCGAGTCTGATCAGCTCTCCAGCCTGGAGCCTACTGAAAATCTGTTGAGAATTTTGATTTGATACCAACATGAAATACAAAATGGCTTGACTCTCCAAGTTTAGAAGGAGGAAAAAATCATTTCCTACTTAGAGCTGCTGCAGACCTTACTGCCAAAATGGCAAAGTGTCCCTGTGACATGGGTTTGAGCGGTGACTTCTCTGAAGGGTGGTGAGAGGTGTCTCAGGGAGGGAGAACACACAGTGCTGTCTGCCAAAGGTCCACGGAAAGAGTTTCCTCCAGCGGCGTACACCAGCTCTGGGCAGAAATAGGCACACATACTCCTGAGTGGCAGGAAACGACTTTAGCCTAATTTTTCTCCTCTCTTTCCCTGGTTGAACTTCTGTAGGGATCCTTGAGTAACTAATTCAATGTGGAAAACAGCCAATGAGTATAAGCTTTACTGTTGCTTTTATTAAAGTTATTGTTCCTATCATGGCACATAAGGTTAAACGTGTAATGGCTAATATTGAAGCACTTCTTCTCATTTCTCTCTTCAGGAGCACTGTGTTTCTTCATATTTCCATATGTCTGGCTGTATGAGTTTGAATACTGCTGAAGATATTCAAAAGCCTTCTGGACGTTGTCCTGGGCAACCATCTCTAGGTTGTCCTGCTTGAGAAGGGGGAGGTTGACCAGATAACCTCCAGAGGTCTCTTCCAACCTCGACCATTCTGTGACTGAGTGATGTCTCATTATCATCCTCTACACCTAAGGCAGTTTCCTGGGAGGAATTGATTTATTGAGGCCAGGAGAGGGTGAAGGTGTGAGAGCCATGTCCTTCCACCAGCACAACATCTGTGGTCCTGCCCAGAGACATGCAGTAGTGCTTGTCACCTCCCTCTCCCACCTCCTCACTGGTACCATATCTTCCTCTGCTCTGACACCTTCCTAGAAATGGACTTTATTGAAATCAGGGAATTGCATCTTTTAGAGTCTTCAGAGGTTGGGGAGATGTAGCTAGAAAAAGTTGTGCTTTTCAAACCAATTTGGAAAATGCTGATTTTCAACAGTTTGTATTATAACTGCACTTAAATGGATTTCCATTTGCCTGGCTCCATAGTCAGGAAATCAGCAATTCCAGCTTATATAGTATCTCCTCCTTACACATTTGCTCATACGGTTGCATAGCAATATAAATAGCAAGTTTTCTTGTGACTTCACCCACGATTTACTTATAGTAGTGCCAGGGTGAACTAGTGGGGGAGGAGAACGGAGCAGCAAGTGTTGCACATCACTGCCCTGATGTTTTGTACAGGAAATATAAAGCAACTCTTGATGAAGAATGTTTGGGGGATTAGAATAACTGGGACGGAGGTTATTGGGTTGCACCTAAGGCCGAGGCAGGAGGCTGACCAGCAACACTGATAGGGAAGGCGGTCGTTCCGCACAAGTGTCCCCCAGTCCCTCCAAGGGCTTGAAAGCTGACGTCCTTGGCCATTTGTTCATTTTGAAATCTTCATAATGAACAGAGAAACAAAAATCCCATCTGTGCTGTTGGTAGAATCTTAAAAATGAAAGGAAATTTTATTAGGTCTGGGTTTGAATCTAGGATGCTATCAGGGTTGCAGCGTGGCCCCACAATGCACTTGTAACATGCACGTATCGGACTGCGGAGGTAAGATATGTTAATTGGCTTCACAGCATGTCGCTTTCCTTTGCAAGATTTAAAATGTGTAGTGTGAGCAGGGCCAAAGACAAAGTGTAGTGGCTGCCAGCTGGACGTGGCAGAGGCTTGCAGGGAGATTACACCATAGAGGAGAATGGCTTTTGAGATAAGGATAATCTTTTACACAAACTAACTCTTCCAAGGCAGTTTGGATGGGTGAGTGATAAGGACAATAATAAAACTACAGGCTGACACAGCTGATAGTTATCCTGATGTTCAAAGATGATCAAGATCTTGCCAGTGAGATAACTCTGCTTCCTCACCTGACTATGATGACATAGAACTGGCATTGACACATTTTTGTACGAAGGGTCCCAAGATTAATGCTCTTATTTTATGTTCTTCAGGTCAACCCAGTAACCATGGAAAGGTCTACAACCTCTGATACGGCCCCTGAAAAGCCTAATCCTTCCCACCACAGCACGGGGGCTGTTCAAATGAGGATCAAAAATGCCAACAGTCACCATGATAGACTGAGCCAAAGCAAATCTATGATTCTGTCTGAGAACATCAAAGTCACTGAGCCTGTAAGTAAAATACTCCTAATATTTTCTGAGTCTTCCAGTTATGTGCAGTTAAGTTACTCGTTTCATGATCATCCCTTGTGAGGTGGGGTTTAATGGCACTAATACATTTTTAGGAGTATGGCTAGGAATTGGAATAACAATTTTCCTTCAATGAAAGACCAAATCTGGCTTCAGTGGCTGCAACCATAGCTTCTACTCAGAGCTTCAACTCTCAGGTATTAGCGTACTTAAGAATGTCTGCTGCAGACAATAGTACTTACAGTATCAGGTATATGTCATGATTTCTCAAGAAGGCAAACTTTAAAAGCAGACAAAAGAAAAGAAATAGAAATTACAGCTCTGTAAATAAAGGACAACTTTGTCCATGACAAAAGTAAGTCTTGCTGTAAGAATGAACAAATTCTAAAAAAGCCAACTCTGAAGTTATCTCACTATTTTAATAGTTGACAGAGTTGAAAGAGTTGAGTCATCTTTTATACATTACCATTTTTTTTTAAATTAAATAGTTAGTGGTGAACTCTATTGCCAGTTGCGTCCCTGCCCCTGTACTCCTTCCGAGCTACTAAACAAACTGATTGGTATGAGTCTCCCCTGGTTAATTTTCTTCCATAATGGTGGCAACTTGCAGCTGAGGCCATACGATGTTGCAAAATTATTTATGCAATGTTAACCACTTCTTGGACTCCAGATCCATTTTGTTCTCTGAGAATGCAAATGAGGGAGAAAACTCTGCTAGCTGGGGATGCAGTCCCAGGTCTCAGTCACTTCTCACAGCCATGCCAGCCATTAATTTTTTGTTTTGTTGATGTAATGGATTCCTATGAAATATTCAGCTTTCTAACAAAGTTATTAAATGGAGGAAGCCCACAATAACAGCTGTATTTTCTTCCCTTTTTACTCAAAGTTCAAGCTCAACATTCAGACTTATTTGGAAGTACATTATTTTAATCGTTTATTTCCCTGGTATAGCTTAACCCATTTCACCTTACGTTTCCGGGGAGAAAAATCTGTTTAGATCTTAGCAGCTGATAAGAGACTCATTTACCTTCCATTTAAACTATACTGTTTGCCTCAGACACACTGTACATGTTTCTTCCTTTTTAGCTGACGTGAAATGTTCCTCCATTACAAACCTGAAATGATGCTTATAGTAATTTACTGGCAATACTATAATGTATTATCAGGAAGAACTGTACCTTTGAAAAAGTTTAAAAGTTAAGTATATTTAATGATGCCTAACATATTTTATTGGCTGTGTTTAACAAAAGGCACTAGGCTGCAGTTGTTTTTGACAAGCATGAAAACATCACAGCATGAGACTGCAAAAGGAATTATGTAGAGAAATTACAAGTGATCCATCTCTCAATGAATTATCCACCTCAATAGCCTGCAGAACTCAGCTACCAATTAACACCTACTTTATTACATGTTGGGATGTACTTAATAACTTTCATGTGTTTATGCACTATTACCTTGACTGATGCCTCTTGTACAATTAGGCATAATTGGCATATCAATATGCAAAAGTTAAAAGGATTAACCCTCTTAAAACTAATGAGCATTTCTGTATCCAGCTGCTAAATGAGACAAAATTAGCATTTTTCACTTTTGGGCAGGATTTTATCATGCAGTTTCTCATTGTTGATATTACCTTGTTACATAACTTTAGTTTTGGGGATAGTATGCTGGACTGTTACAGAGCAAGGGCTCTTAAAAGTTAAATTAGACATAAATATTCACTGCTGCATTCCAATAACCATAGCAGGTACAATATATGTTCATTGGCTGAGAGCTGAAAAGTTGCTTTGTGTTACATTTGTTTAGTAGCTAATTATATAAAAGCGGAATTTTACTGAGTATATGTCATTTTACCAAGCAAACTTGGCTCCGGCATAATAGATTGAAAGCTTGCCATGCTACTAATTTCCTTTCTATTTTAATTCTTTTCATCTCTTTTTGCCATGCAGAATTTTCTGACTAGATATTGACAGACTGAAAGTGTTTTGGCGTATTTACTTAAATAAGCCTCTTAAAGTTGTTTGCTAACGCCCAAACTAAAAGCAGAACTCCGAAGGATCCAAATGTTTTCAAAGACGTGCGTTAAATGCAGTGAGATTCAAGTTAAAAGAGCGGTGAAATATCAGTTGCGCGTATTGATTGCACCTGACATGCCTGAATCTGTGCGTGTGACGAGCAGGATTTGGGGGGAAGCAATGGAGGAGAGCAGGCTCTGCCTGCCCAAGTGCCTTGAAAAAGCTGGGTCGAACCAATGTGGTACAGACACACACATATATCCCTGTGGATATATAGATTTATATTTAGTAATCTTGTTTTAAAATTCGTGACGCTCTTTTCCAGCGCACTCGACATACGGTCTTCGCTCTTGTATTTAAAGGCACACGGATCCCCGCTTAAAGATGCATATTCCCAGTATGTTAAGCAAAGCTAATTATTTTGTGTTAGAAGATAAAAAGGATTTATCCTGATCATTCTAGTTGGAAATTTTCTGTTTCTGACACTCTACCTTTGTTTAGATGATGGATGTAATCTATAAGGTATCCACTGATTGTGCTTATTTTCCATTTTACACAGACTGAATATTTTTGTCCGGTCATTGGAGAGATTCCTCTCTAAAAATTAGAAATAGCTGAATAGGGACTCCATATGACTCTTCCGCAGCCCATATTCGGCATATGCCTTGTACTCTATGTGCTATTAATAAATGGGTCAAATCCTTTTTACTCAACTTATGCAAAACCTACTGACTTCAGTGGATTAAGGCAATCAGCATTTGGCACATTTTAAACAATTGATAGAAATACGTATTTCTAAAATGTATGAGGAAAAAAATGAACGCTCCGGACAATAAAGGGCAAAATCCAGGCACAAAACTAGGAAGATGACTGGTGATTTACAGAGAGGAAAATACATAATTTTCTCTAAGGGATTTGTTGTATTCTGAAGCATTTGCTGTGATGCTTGTAAGCACACCTGGGGCTATACTTTTGAAGGTGGACAGATTATTTTCTATAATGTGACAAAGAAGGGTCTGCATCATACATCAGCAGGGCCACATGCACTTGTGCATTTTATAGGAGTGATGATGCAAACACAGAATGCATAAGCTAACTGATGCAAAAGCTCAATGTAGATTCTTGGGGGTTTAGGTTATTTATTTTGATGGAAATGCTTGAGCTTTGTGCAAAGGTTGAAATTGATATTAATGTAGAGTTTAAAGAGCACAAATCATGAAGCTGGACATGGACTGTGGTAAGCAAGGGCTCTTTCTGTGCTTAATGTTAGTGTCTGAACTAGCAATGTAAATGAATATTTGCTATTTTCATCTGTTAAACCCCATGGAAGTGCATTTTGCTTCATTCACAACAACTTCAAACAATGAAATGTCTTTTTTTATTGGTGCCTATATTAAGAAATAGAACCTATTTAGACATTCCAAAATGTTAATGTATTAGAGCTTTTTCTGATTAGGTTACACAAACTGGTGGGTTTATTTATCTCTCTAATACATTATCAGGGAAACGGGAAGCAATCTTCTTTTGTTTCTTACTCCTGTGATCATAGAACAGTTGCCAAAGTTATGGCTAGCCAAAAAGACAGAAATAAAATTGCTAAAAATATAAGCCTTCTGTTTAGCAGAGTTTTTGAGCCATATTTTGAAATTGCAGGGCTTGTACATGTTTACTTCAAATCAAGCTTATAGTCAAGTTTGAGGCTTTGTTTGTATAGATTGTCCTGAAGTAGATCCTGATATTTAATTAAAATGACACTAAATCACATTGAATTGATAAGACTTGGCATCTCAAACAAAGGTAATTGCCCGTATTGGTTTTGTACAAAAATAGAGCTGCTTGGAAAATGTGCAGCCAACACAGACTGTCAACTCCATTTATAGATCAATATGTGAAAACCATTGATCAGGCAGGCATGTGTAACAGTAACACTTTGCATTTATTTGTTGTTTTTATACCATGTTAAGGCTTACAGGATTATCGGCTTCCAAAATATTTTGACTTCCTCGTAAATATGTTATCTGTTTAATGTTAATTACAGACAGTCTCCAGCCCTCTTTTAGAGTATTTTCAGTTTCATTGCTCTGGGTACTTTTAGCTGAAAATGGATTATTTCAATCTCTGAGAGATCATCAGAGCTTCTTTTATAGTATAGTTTATTTAGGGAAAGTTTTTAAGGGTTCCTTCTTTTTTCCCCAGTTTATTTTTTTTCCTGGAGGAAAAAAAAAGTCTCGACAAAATATTTCTAAAAGCAGAGAACCTTCTCCTGTCGTAGTTGGGTACCCTTGAAGTGGAAGGGGAAATATACTCTCTTTATTGTGTTCTAATAGTGACTGCCCTGGCTTTATTCTCTGCAAATGTAATCATTGCACACTACTACATTATAGATGCCCTTATATTTATCACTGTAAGGATGTAGCTGCGTTCCCTTTAAGGTGTTACACAAACCATATAATAGCACTGGAACAGATGTAGGAAAATGTGAGCTTCCCATGACAAGTGTGATAATTGTTAATAAATGCAAGCTTGCACCTTGTTCACCCCAGATACTTCAGGGTAGGTATGAAAGCAGTGAGTCCATAAACAGTCCAGTTTTACTTCTTGAACATGAATATCATGCCTTCCCCTCCCCCCCCCCAAAAAAAAAAAAAAAAAAAAAAAAGCAAAAAATCTGTTGAGTAACATCAGCCGTTCTCCTTTCTGGCACAGGAAATGAGAAGTGAAGTGTGTCATATGCCCCCTTACCGTATTCAAACCGGTTTTGTGCTTTCAAAACTCAGATCTGCTCTCTGGTGTGTGTCATGCTTGCAGATTGACTCATTCGACCCTTGACTTGAGGTTTTCATCCATTTTGGTACGTGCCCCCAACCCCCCTTGCTCCCGACCTGGGGAGCTGCTCTGGCAGCGGGGTCAGGGTGTTCGGGGTACTGCTCCCAGGTGCCCCTACCTGCTCACCTGTGTTCTACATAGCATAAAGTCCTTTAACTTAGAGACTGAAAGTAGACTACTAAGGCACTAGAATAGTTTAGGGGTTCACTTTACCTTCAGTAAGCAATGCAAATTGCCTGACAACACTTTTTCAGGACCAACATTTTCTGTGCAGGCATTTTTTCAGGCTGAGAACAAGCCTTTTGTTTTTCTGATCCCCCCCCCCCCCCCCCCCCCCTTTTTTTTTTCTTCTATATGCCCTGTGAGAAGGTATTTTTTATCATATATTTGCATTATAGCACTTCAACTGAAATAATCTTGGCTAAAAAGGAAGAAGTTAATTTTATTGCTACACTCCCCATTTATTCCTCCTCCAAACATTTTCACTGTACCATTTCAGCTGCGTAGCTTGATAGGCAGCTTCATAATGAGATAATAGAAAAAAGAAATAACCGGCACCTATTTCTTCTTAAAAGCGAGGATAAATTCATTTCAGCTCTATTAAGGGAGTGGTGAATATAACTGGTTTGACTTCCTTGTTAAACCGAACTGAAGTTCAGACGAGATATTATAGGAGTCGGAATTGCTGATTTTGACTTTTACTCAGTGTGACAGAAGGGTAGAAGAAAGGTTCAAAAACCTCCAGGTTTTTTTTTTTGTGTTTTTTTTTTTTTTCTCAATCTTACATTATCTCATGCTGTGAAAATCTTTACTCTATTTACCGAGCACAAATTAGTCTTGCCAAAGGTTCTGAAAGTTTGCTACTTCAGCTTAGATCCTAAAACTTCAAAGAGAGATGCAACTCTACAAATTAGTGCATGTGCTCTGCCACTGTGATTTTAACTTGAACTTGACTAAATTTGTTTATAATTTAGTACTGATTGAGCGCTGCCATTAATGTACACGGGATACATTTTTTAAAGTTAGTCCTCCGATTACTAATTTGAATAAAAAACTCTAACCTTGTTAGCATCTGGACTTATTTTCATAATAACAACCCCTTCAGAACCTACAAAGTAATGAATAATTGACAACAAATGAAATGTTTTGATAGTTGTCGGCACAAAGCATGTTTAATGTTTTGTGTTGCTTCCTAGCTAATTATGTAGATGACACATTTGTCAGACCTTGACTGCCATTAGAAACGTGTTTCCAGAGGGGAGAAAAACAGGCTATTCATAGAGTAATTAACTAGAATGCTCAATGACCTGTGAGAGATTCAAATGGCTGCCAGTTCAGACATTGTTTTGTTACAGAAGCAGAGGGGTAATTAAAATTCCAAATTACAGTGCTATGATGAAGCATTTGTTTGTTGACAGTATACTCTTACTCTAGTTTGTTAATTCTTTTTTAAATTGCTTCTAATCCATTTTATAGCTTTAGGAGTTCCGTCTTTGAATTTACTGACAACTAATATTATGGTAAATGGTTCTTCGGCAGAGCACTGCGGGCTTGGCAGTTCCATGGGAGCACAAGGTGGGTGGGATGGAATCGCTGCTCTCTCCCCAAACTGACACACCATGTGCTGTCATCGAGACGCGGCTAACGCGGCACATCTTGTGAAATGATATGTTCATAATTCCGCGTTAGGGAAGATGTCTAGTTAGGGGAGGAAACGGTTCAGGGAAAGTAATCATAATCAAACAAATTGAGGAAGGTGTCCTGAAACGTTAGAGGAAAGAGCCCTGACGTGGTGGGGGTGAGGGTGGCGGTGGGTCAGGTGGGCACTTCGGGGGGCCGGGGTCTGCTTGGGGACGGGGAATCAGAGGACAGTCGTGTGCACGAAGAAGCCAAGCACAAAATCTGAAGAACGGGGTTTTTCACAAGACCTTTGCCATCGCCCTTGGTGGGCGGTCACGGCTGTGGCAGCTAGGGCGCCTTACCTCCTGCAAACGGGGACTCTCGGCGGGTCCCAAGTGTCCGAGTTCTCTAAACAATGACTTAAACGCGAGGCCGAGCGCAATACTTATTTACTTTGCCAAAAGTGAGAATCTGGTTCTGTTAAAGGGATCTGACAGGAGTAACATGGTGCGTGATGCAGGGGAGCTGACAGCGGCATGGAGTGAGCGCCGATTATCCCGGAGACACTGTCAGCCAGGATTGATTTCCACTTTCTCCGTTTATGTAACGGTTCCTGTAATACAGCTGACCCCAAATCACGTTACCTTGTCATTTCTCTGCATGGATCAAGAAGAGATGAGCTGAAAATAGCTAGGCACTGACCTTGAACTTGCCGGAGAAGTGCGAAGTGACAGGGCGATCTGCAGCGCGCGGTGCCCGCACAAAGGCGCGGGGGCTGCGCTGCAGCTGCGGCAGCACAAGGGGGCAGAGCAGCACTAGAGATCACAGGTGAGGCAGCTGATGCTACAGCAGCGCAACCCCACGCCAAATGCCTTGCCTTTTTTTTTTTTTTTTCCTCCCCCCCCCCCCCCCTTTCCTTTCTTTTTCCTCCCTTTTCTATTTTTTTTTTTTTTTAAATTTTATTCTTTTCCCCCCTTTAAAAACTGGGGCGATGCTAGCTAGAAGCTCCAAAACATTGACGTTCCTCATCATCCATCTATTTTCAATAGAATTATTTGAAGCACTGTTTAATATAGAAATACCTTCCAAACTGAATGCATTGCCAGGAAGTTTTGCATCCTCTCTGTGGATAGCTCCCCATTGTTTTCCTGGCATCTAGTGAAAGAATGAAACATTTGTATTATCATTAATAGAGTTGTCTACAATTTGGGGGGTGTTTGACAAGATCAATACATTCTTCAAAGCCTGCAAATCCCTTTGAATTTCATAGAAAGCATGGTGTAAATACTTTAAAAATATTTTTAAGCCAATAGGACAAACTAAAAAAGGGTGAAAAAATTAAAGATGTTTCATTTTTCTTCAGATGTGACATTTCTCTCTATTGCACCATGTATCTCTAAGGGGGAAAAAAAAAAAAGAAAACTTGGTTGTGAACGTATTATTTAATATGCCATCTAAAAAAACATGCTTCACTTCTTTTGTTTCATATTTTCTTCTGTGCTTGCCTCTTACCAGCCCTTTTTGTCTCTGATGCTGGCAGTAGCTGTGGAGATAAGAGATACCAGTGATGGCTCTTCTCAAAGATCTGGTGCTTTGGGGTATCATTGCTTGATGCGAGAGCTGGGGGCAGGACTGGGAACCTTGTACTCACTCTTTAAGATGTTTGGCCAAAGTTCCCACCTTCGTTGAGTGGCACCAAGGCATGGGTGCCTTCTGGAAAGGCGACGATGGGGAAGTCCAGCCCAGACCCCGCTCTTCTGCCTAACCAGTTGAGGGTTCCCTTAAAACCTGATCCTTTCCCTCAAGGGAATACCAGGTGCTGTGGCGCAGGCAGGTTTAAGCACTCTTCCCTTCAATCTAATGCTACCTACTGTTCATTTACCCTGTTAAGTATCTTTGGAAAAGCAAAATATTCCATTTTTTCCAGCCATGAATTCCTTTTTTTCTTCAAGACATTTAGAGGAGTAAACCATGGCTTTCCAAACTGTAAAGCAGATAAAGAAACACTCAAAAAATATCTTTGAGGGTAGTGTTAGTAGTTCTTCAGAAAACACAGGGAAATACAAGGGCTAAATATGAGTGTCTTCTGAAATTATTGGTTTTACTGTAATCTATAGAATAATAGTGGAGATTTATGCTAATATCAATTTTTGGCCACCTCACATAAGATGTGATGTCTTGTTTAAGAGCAGAGTACAGGTGCAGACTGAGGTTACCATTTCTCAGTGGTAGCTGGTGACTGGGGCTGTGTAACCAAGAGTTTAGAAGGAAAAAGTAACACACGCCCCCTCCCCCTCATTCTTTCTAGCAAAAATGCCAAAAAAATGATGAGTTTGATGTAAATGAGGTGAACTGTAAAAACTCCAAACACTTCTCTGCATTATCTTAGCTTGTTCAAAGCCAAAGGACAATCATGGGGTTGGACCAAGCGTTTGTACTTTGAAATTTGTTTGTTCCAAAACTCTGCAAAACATAGCCTTAGGGCTGTCCTGCTAAGGCGGCTGCGCAGAGTACAAAAACCTGCACGTGAGGTTTTAACTAGCCAGAACCCCCCAACAGTATTATTTTCTGTAATTTAACTTATAATTCATTTTCCAATGATCTCGGTGCTTTTGTATCATCATTATTTCATAGTCCATTCCACATTTCCTTGTGTTTTTAGCCAGCAGGAGAAACTTACTTCCTGCCTCTGTTCTAAATGTGCTTCTCAGCCTTCTAAGTTTTCTATTTTCTCCTGTAAAGGGTGGCATTGAAATATATAGTCATGTTAATGACACCGATGTTACTACCCCCATGCGAAATGTCCCAACACGCTACAAAGCTACACCTCTGCTTCAGGGAAGGGATAGCAACATGTCATGGTGTCAGAAAGATAATATTTTGTGTATGTAATATTTCACTTGGCCTCTGTGATAGCCTTCTGTTGTATTTATGTATTGCAACTGAGCGGAGAAGAAGCTGGACTGGAATTGGTTGTGTTTCCCTGTTCCCAGCTTGGACATCAGCCTGCCAAGAGATTTTTAGTCATTTCTTCTGATTCTCTACCTGTGAAATGGGACTGAGGATGATGCACGTTCCTCTGCACACATTACAGTCTGCCTCAGAGCTGGGTCGACTGTTACGTTTCAATCATGCTCATTACGTAGGTGATTCTATTCTCATCATATTAACTCTATTAATTGAAATATGATTATTCCACAATTATGCTAGTGTAACTGAGAGGGCAACTTGGCCCCAGGTCCTGTACGTCTTCCTTATCTATATACTCTGTACTTAACTCTTTCACTATTTTTCTTAGAAAAAAAGTCTTGTTTTGGCTTCATCATTAATCAGTTCTGTTCCCTTGATTCTGTACCCATGTGCTTTTAGCAGCATTAGGTTTCTCCGAGAGCTTTCATGTTTTATAGTGTATATTTGAAAAACTGTGCTTAAAAATATTGTTTAAAAGAGTCTCTTTGGCAATATGTGTCAGTCCACGCCGTGACAAGGAACATAAGCTGTGGAATTATATTCCTCTTACTCTATTAAGTACTGTATTATGGCTAAATTATGGCATCTAACATGTTTCCTTTCAAAATGCCGTAAGATTTGAAATATGTAGGTACTGAAACTGAGATGATAGCAAACTTCCCATAGCTAGTCTTGGGCACCTGACCTGCACAGTTTCCCACAGGGGAAAAGTAAGCTCCATTTCTTTACATTTCCAATGAGAAGGGACATGTGTCTCCTTGCATTGAGTTACATTATATCACATCATGTGACACAAAGTGACCCGATGCAACATGACAGGAGAGGTAAAGAACCAGGGTGATTTTTTTTTTTTTTTTTGTTTTATTACTGCAGTGAAATAATTACACTACTGATGCAATGAAATGGAGATCAAATTATTTTGCCCATGCCCTAAATACATGTGCTATTGCACAATATACAGACATGCTTACTAAATGTTGTTTAATGCAATGAGATGAGGTTTTAAAACAGACAGTGGAGTGTCCTTGTTAGGCAATGTGCCTATTCTTAGACAAATAGTTGACAGCAGCATTCTCCTGCCCTAAATCAGATCAAATTCCCTTTGAAGTCAGCCTTTTTTTTTTTTCTTTTCTTTATTTTTTTTTCTTCAAGATCTGATCCAATCATGTTAACATGGAAATATTCTATTTTCTGTTTGATTTCTTGTTTGGTGAGGTTCATAGCCTTAATGGAAATAGGTCTTGATCATCTCTGATTTTCTGTTTAGGGGTGTGCATGCACAGCCACAGCAAGGACTGAAACCTGCCCCTTCAACGCATCCAAGGTCCTACAACCCAAGAGAAAGAAGGACCTTCATTTTTCAGTATACAGCCTGTGGGGGGGAAAAAAAATATTTTTTTTCTTTGTATTTCAGAGACCAATACTACTAATTTATGTTTGTTATTTTAGGACAGTACTGAATATGTCTAAACTTTAGAAACAGTTATGCCTTTCTTTTCATGACTATGGACTGAGCTGCCACACAGCCTGAGAGTGACAGTAAAAAGTTGCATTTAAGAGTACAGCCAAAACCCAAATAAAGCAAAAAAATAAAAAATAAAAAAATGTTTTGTCCTTTCCAATTGCCGAATCTTCCCCCGGTTTTGGAATCAAATATGAAAAATTGTGAAATACCCTGTCCCATTTTCCCTTACTTCCCTCCACCCCCCAGAGCTCTACAAGAAAGATTGGTTTCCTGGATATCTCATCTGTGGCCAGAACTGGAAGTACTGCAGCTGTGATGAGCGAATCTGTTCTCATGACATCTGTAGCCCCAAGGCAGGTAGAAAACCCAGACAAGCATCCAAACTTTTGTGTGTTTATTTGGACCAAACCTGGGGTTTGGACCAACTGAGCATCACATCAGTAGTTCTGTCATCCTTAAGAGCTCATTCTTCTTGCTTGTGGTCCTGAAGTCAGACTCTTACTTTATAACCTCATTACACAGAAAAACAATGTTTAAAAATTAAAGTGCCAGGTGCCAACTCTTTTCAGTAGTTGGCTACTTCAATTTTGAGCTTTCCATTTTTTATCAGCAAATGATAAACTGAAAATTCAGTGTTCCCAGTTTAGATCTTTCTCAAAATTAAAGTGTAAATCTAAAGTGGCCACCTGTAAGCACTAAAACCTGAAGACATTTGGACACAAGTTAAACAAATTGTTTAAAAAACTGCCAATTGGTTGCATCAGGTTTTAAGAATGACTATGCAGGGAAGATCCAAAATTTGTGTTTTAACATTTTCAGACCTGATTTTCTTTTTTTTTTCTTTTTGAGGAGTGATTTTATTTTATTTTATTTTATTTTAATCAAGAAATATAAGAGCTCGGAAAAGAATTACCATGACTAGATCAGCTGTTGCAGGAGAATAAGGCTGACAGCACCACGCAAATCTCAAAAGCCTGGGAAAGGCTGGGGCGATGGGCTGGTGATCGTGTAAAGCCCAGACCAAGCAGTGAGGTGACATGGATACAGGTGGGCCATGAGGGATGGGGTGGGACAGGTGAATTTGCTGCAGCTGTGTGAGCTGGGGGCCCTGCTGGAGGAAGGGTGGTGCTCCGGCTCTGCAGGGTTGGTGCTTTGCTGGCAGCCTGGGAAAAAGCTCCTCATTCATCCTGGGGTTTAGCTGGAAGCTCTGCAGCCCACTTCCAGGTAGGTGCGGACTTCAACAGGCTGTGGTTTGTAGAAAATCTTTAACTGCGCCAAATTTCACTGGAATTCCTAATCTTTCAGTCTTGTGGGTCTTATGGTTTTTACCATGATCTAAGCAAGAAAGGCACCCTAGAATGTTCTGAGCATGTTATGTGTCCGTGCACCACCAGTTCCTTAAAAACTGCCATTGCATTCCACAAATCTCTTTCGGGTTGTTGTGGGTTTTTAAAATTTTTATTTTCCTTTTTTTTTTTTTTTTTTACATAAATTCTTTAATGCCTTTATGGCAGATGAGCCTAATTACATGAAAGTTTACCTTTAAAATACTTTCCATTTATCACAGTTTCCTTACCTAGAAAATCCCAACGCAGCCACTGCTAATGTTTGATAAGATTTGTACCTGGTAGATTCTAAATTACATTAATGCATAAAGCCGGCAATGCCAGGCTCCCTATTGTTACAGTTATTAAAGCTGTAACAGAAATGATATCTTTCATATTGATCTTCAGCTAGCAGCTCTTATCCAGAAGCTTTGTTTCACATTAAAGTCACTAATGATTGTCTCCACAAAATGAGCAGCTTAATAGTTAGAAAAAGTTAAATGGAAAGAAGAAAAAAAACTTTGATAGCCACCTTTGATAGCTCTTCATTCCAACATCTCTCATAGCCACAAAGTGCAAGCCAAGCATTAATAGACGTTTTATATAAAATGACTTAAAAGAAATCAATGGGATTTCTCACGAAGCCTAATTTCCAGCAAGTTATATTATTTAAATGTTTGTAGTCCTTCTGAATGGCTCTTGTCCTCCCATACCTGCCAGAGTTTTTCCTGGAATTTCTCAGTGTATCTTCCTAGGACTTTCACTTCTTATTTTCAGAGCCCTGGTTTTGATGTATTACCTTATTGATTTTTTTTTGCTTGTTTCGGTTTTTTGGGTTTTTTTTTTTTTGGTTTGGTTTTTTTTTCTTTTTTTTGTAAAATGGAGAAAATATAAATTCTGTATTCTACTGAGGCTGGCAAAATGTCCTGCCGGCACAGAGGCAAGAGCAAAGTGTCAGTTTGTGGGGTGGAGGGGGCAGTCTGGTTAGATATATACCAACTAAAAGCCTTTTGGAGCAGTCACAGGTATTTTAGTTCCCTCCTGGACTATAAAGAGTCTTTCGCTTTCCTTACCTTCAGGTGAAAATGGTATATCCTACCGGTACAGCTCCCCAGCCACAGCCGTGATAAACGTACCTGCAAGGCTCTGGGTGAAGGGAACATCATTGCACTTGGGCTTTTTTCCTGGGACTTTTGGGTGGATTTTCTGTTAGTTTTTAGTTGGCTTGTTTGTTTTGGCTTAGGGTGAGGAGCAGCTGCTGGATTTCTTTTTCTATTTAACTAGATTATCTCCACCCACCCCCTAGTTTGTCTATGACAGAGTGCAGCATAGGTGTTTTCCATGAGCTCGTCTAGTCTAAGTGCAGAAATACATGAAATTTTTATGTTCTCTGAGCTTGTTTATTGTACTTTATAAATGATATATATCTGTTTAAAGACTGATATGAAAAGGGAGGGATTTTTGTGTGGTTTTTTTTTGTTTTTTTTTTTTTTATTATTTATTTATTTTCCAGCAGCAAACCCACAAATCGTTTTACTTGGGAAAATCAGGTCATATTTATTCTTTTACATAAACAGAGGCATGCTATGCTGGCAAGGTAGCATGTAAGGTATCCAATGATTTTGCACTACTATAAACTGTAGTTCAACAGAGGTGATACCCTAGATGTTCACTGTGGGGTGGCTTTTCCCCGATAAGCTCTAGTCAGTCCACAGTAATGATTAAATCCAATACTCCAGACGTTAGATGTTCATATAAGAAATCATGGGGGTGGAAAGGGCGAGGAAAGAGAATAATGTTGAGAAAAAAAATCCCGCAAACCCACCACAAAACAACAGAAAGGAATAGACTGTGCACAGGTCCACAGCTACAAAACATTTCCCTCATCTCACAATATCATGTGAGTCTTCAGTCCTTATTTCTGCTGTGTTTTTCCCAGCCTCCAGTGGAAGAGCCTGGATTAAGCTAATGCACGGACATGTTTTGGCCGCTTATTATTTATTACAATTTTAGTTCCAGGTTTCAAAAACAATTAGGGAAACTGCTTAATAGGAAAATGACTCTAATTACTTGTTAATTGAGGTTATCTGCTTCACATTATTCAAAACGTAAATTGTGTTGACACTTGTACCCAGATATGATTACTTAATAAACAGACTGAAAATGCATCGTGAATGCACACCCCCCCTAAAAAGAGGCATGTTATTTTTCAACTCTGGTTTGCTCATCTGAAAGATGTTAAGAGATATATATATATAATTTGCGTTAAGCTCAGTTGTAGCATGTTAGTTCAAAAATATAAATTATATGCTTCAGATAATGAAAAGATGAAGTACTGCAATTTCAAAGTGAAAGGGTTTGTTAGGCTTACATAGAACATGTTCAGCTAAGGTTTACACAAAATAAGAAACAGGGTCTCAAAGTATGGTGCTGCCTCCTGAATAAATAATTTCACTGATAAATCAAGTATCTGGATCCAAACAAAATACCCAAGTTAATACTTGTCATATTTATTCTTGTGTTTGATTTGGGGGATCTAAAAAAAGAGGAAGAATGTTAGTGTTTTTTTCTTTTTTTTTTATTATTTTAAATAAACTCATCCGGGGATGACAGAGACAGGGTTCTGAACAAGATTATGTTTTCTAGAACAAGGTAATTCTGTGTGTGAGAATAATGTGTAAGGAAAAGAAGATAATTTGTTTTTAGTGTGCTCTGGGACCTCTACATTTTTACAGAAATGTACAATCCCTGTTTTTTAAAAAACAATGGGACACAAATTAGATTTCCTAGTAACTGAATGTCTAATGACATCTAAGACCACGGCTTCATACAATGGAAACACGTATATTTTTAAAGTATTGGGGGGTTGGGTTTTTTTTTATTTTTCCCCCCCAAATGTAGAATGCAAACATTGTCATTTCCTTAGAAAAACAAAAATGTTCATTACAAAAAAAAAACCCCAAACAGTAAGGAAAGATGAAAAGTAACATTTTTGTTCTAAAGACATAACTAGCAAATCTGTTGACACAAGAGAGGTTCCACTTGTGTTTCACCTTGAAATTTCCCAGTTTTAACTGAAAGGCCTTGGTCCAGAGAGAGGTGCTGTGATTTCAGCATTGGGGTCCATTTCTGGGCCTTAGACCCAGGACTATCAATTGCTGAGGCATTTTTGGAATTGTAAACTCCACAGTGGTCAGGCAAGGAAAGGGGGAAAGTAGGAAAATGATGGAGAGTGGAAAAAAGTTAATCCTTTGGATGAGAGGGGGTGGATTGCACACGTCACAGGATTATTTCTTTCTTAATATGCGAGCATAAGTCTTCCACCTTGAATTTTTGGACTTGTTTTTTCCTTAGCTAAATAGTATTTTGAGGCACTTTCTACAGAAATACTATTACTCTCTTCTACTTCAGATTTTGCCGAGAAACGAGGGAAAGTTGCAAAGCCCACAAGCATGGAAGTTTTAGAGCTGTGTTTGTGCCCATTAATTTTCTCTTCTATGATATTTTCCCATTTTCACTCTGTTTGACATTGAGCCTGAGCTTTGTTCCTGACTTGTAGCCTATGGCAGTGGAACGGGGAGATGAGACATCACGGAGATGTAAAGCACACATAAAAAGAGAAGATGTGTAAAAACTGAAATGACATGGCAGCTGAAGCAGCTTGTTGCTCAGCTTGGTTGCATGTTTGAGTGGAGAAAGCGAGGTAAATTGTGATATGTAAGAGAATAACACTCGACAGGGTGTATGGTTGTAAGGTATATGGATGCTCAATCATGTGGTGAGGCAGAAGGCTAAAGGACAAGCGCCTTCACTATCTGCACAGTCTGTAGATATCCATATGACCTACAAAACAGAGGGTGTTAGGCTCAGAAAAATATCACTTACAGAGCGTATGCAAGCAATTTTAAGAAAAGAAAAGCCCATCTACGCCATCTGACTACCTCTTAATCTTCCAGTAATTATTAAAATAATAAAGTTTAGGTTAAAAATTCACTATCGCACGCTTTTATGTGCATTTGCACCCCAAATGGATGAATTCTCACAGCAGCCATATGCAAACAGCCATTTCCACTTCCCACTGGTTATACTTAAGCACCTATTAGACGTACACGTGCCTTTATGCTAATTTTTCTGAACATTTACAACAACTGCTATATCTGTGCCTGGATGGGTTTTGTGTAATGGGTCTGATGATCTTCAAATCTGGAATAGGATTATTTTTTTTTCTAGGTCAGTCTTCATTTGCAGCATTTTGGCTATTTGAGCTGGGAAGAGAACGGTCCTTTGTATACCGGCATTAGAAAGTTTTAAGATGTTTATTCAGAGCATTGTTTAAATTTTGATACTTCTAGAGCCACACAGAAAATAGTTTGCAAATCAGTTTCTATGGCAATGTGTAATAAATTGCTGAAAAGAATTATAATTTAAGCAAATTTATCTTCCATTGTGTTCCAGTTTAACACACACACATGCTTCAACCTGCAAGAAGATATAAACAGATATTTTAAAAATCAGTATGACGCAGTATGCCAGCTTACCTCTGCCTTTCTAATTGTATGTGCACCTGTATAAATGAGACAAATTATCTCATCTTTGATCTGGCGACTTTCCTTACAGGTAAAGAGTTGATTGTATAAAATGCAGTGCACTACAAAATTATCTTCATTATTTTAGCTTGTGGAAATTGTAGATTCCAGTAGGTTTGGTCTTTCTAGAAGACAACGTGCTGTGCATCCACCATTTTATAAATCTATAGTAACTGACTCTAGGTAGTGACAAACTGAGATGTATTGAATAATTGACTGGGTTTTTTTTAATGGTACCTGGTATAGAGAGGCCCTTTACACAATGTAAAGCAGCTAGATGCTAAATAGTGTACAAAATCTTCCCTGTAATAAACTTCACCCCAAATATTGTATCGCTGAGGAGAATCCTGCAAGCATTGCAATGCTGGACCCAAGCAACGCTTTTACTGTGTCCTGGGCTTTTCCAAATTCTTTAAGTTCTGAAGTCTGTGCACAGAAAGAATTTCAAGAGTCTTGTTTTATCTCTAATTTTAAAAGTTTAGTGCTGTGCTCTGACAGGTACGCTGTTAAGATGATGCAGCTATCAATAGTGATGCAGGAAAAATGAAGAACAGTCAATAAATATTTGGGGTGTGTGTGGATTTTTGGTGTTTGTCTTGTTTGGTTTTGGTTGTGTTTTTTCTTTTTAAACCATGCATAATTTGCATACTAGAAACTGGTGATGAACTTTCCATCCTATTAATGACAAAAAACAGGTTGAATGGCATCTACTAGTGATGCTAATTTTAGAAAAAATATCAACGCTTGTCAAGATATTAGGAAGTTTAAATAAATGTCATGCTAGAGCCTTAAAGAGTTTTCTGAGGTGTTCCATACCTGTTGATTTCAATAATAAATAAATATTGGGCTGTCATGGAAATTACAAAAGTTTGAAAAAGGGCAATTATTATGCCAATACTCAAAAAGGAAAAATGGCATGACTCAGAAAAACCTATTGTCAGATTAACCTAACAGAGTATTGGGTCTACTAATGAAAAATTTGTTGCAGGGTTTTATTAATTAAAAAATAAAGTTAGGAGGATCATTGACGTCAAACTTCATGACCGAATAAAAAACAAATTTAAAGAATCACAACAAAATGGCATTTTTTTTAATGCACCTCTGGTTGAAAAAGGCAGCCATATTTGTGAAGTGTAGTGAAAGTTTGTAAGTCACTTGACTTAATAGTACGTGACATTCTGATTAAATATTAGCTATGTGCTGTATCAGTGAAGCACATGTTAAATGGATTAAGAACTGATTAATTTACACGTTTCAGGAAGGAGTCCCTGTGAAATCATCATCGACTGGGTGAATTTTTAGAGTTGTTCTCCAGGGACTAGTACTAAGCTTGACACTAATCACTCTTATCCATGATATGGAAGTAAATAGAACAGTTCAAATAATGTTTTAAAATAAAGCAGAGATTGATGGACTGGCAAATAGGTCTGGGTAACGGCATTTGTAGAGAGTGATCCAGCTTGCTTAATGGCTGAAAGTGCATTTTAATTTATCCAAATATATGTATATATGGGAAACACAGGCCATGCTGTTCCTAGAAGTAGGAACTATATTCTGAGATTTTACTGCAAAACAAAGCTATGGGTGCTTTGGTGTCAAAATATTTGAGCTGACCCTTGTGAGCAATAATGGAGAAGGGAGATGGTAAATGTTCATGTCTCAGTGCCACTAATGAAAAGAAAACTAAAATGAAAAGTGATATTGAAATATTGAATATTTTTCAAGGAAGAGGGGAAAAAAGAAAGGGAACTTAGGAGACTTGTCTTGCCGATGAAGGACCTACAGACCTCAACATGTTTAAATTATCTGAAAGAAACTGGAAGGCAATTGATTTCCTACTTACTGACATTAAGGGACACCACTGGGTACCAAACAGTTCTTTAATGTAGCAGAAGAAGGCAATACAAGATGAAATGTCTGAAAGTTGGAAGCCCCCCAAAATATAATGAGAGTTACAGTACATTTTGCAAAGTCTAGTGGGAAACTACCAAGAGAATTGGTAAATTCATCATTTTTTCATGCCTTCGAATAAGAAATGGATCCCTTCCAGGGAGATATCAAACAGAAATTTCCTAGGCTAAGTCCAGCTTAGTTTGGATAAATTATTTATATAAACATTTCTATAAACAGTGCCATCTTGATTCCTCATCCATGTCAAGGGGTAGAGAAGCAAAGAGATGCAGTGGCAGGTGCTATTTAAAAGCCTTCATTGGGCTGGGGATGAAAAAGGAAGAAACACAGCACACAAGTGATAAATCAAAGCCTTTTTCCCCTCCATTACATGATATGTGTTTGACTTTGCTGACGGTGGGGTATATATATGTATGTACGGCATGGTATATGTGCACTGAAATATGCAGTCAAAGTTCTTTTTTTGTGTACCACCAAAGCTTCTAATCACATTTGGCTTGTTTGTTTTCTTGATGTGCTATTTGGGTTTTTTGGGTTTTTTGTGGTGGTTTTTTTTTTTTTTTTTTTTTTTTTTTTAATGATTTTATACATATGTGTGTGTGTGTATATATAAATATGAAGTAAATGACTTCTCTGGCAGTATACCTGGAGCAGATACTGTCTTTATACGCTGCCCACATTTTGGATGGCAGCGGATGATTCTTGTTTTCTTTTGATGAGGGCTTTCTATGATATGTAAGGTGGGTGACTTCTCTAGCAGAACAGAATGAGGAAAATCAAATCAAGGGCAATTTCCAGTCTGTCTAGATGCTTCAGAAGTTTCAAACAGGATAATTCCATTTCTTCTTTTCTTTATCTGCTGCTTTAGTGTTATGTGGTTTGCTGTCCGTGTAATGCCACAGCAGTAAAGCCAGGAGATTTGGTGTGCTTGGGTCAGAAACGTGCACTGCCTTCTCCTGCATGTTCCCTTCAGTGCACAGCCCGATCTGTGGAGTGAGCACAAAAGGGAGTGTCTTTATTGGAAAGTATTATTTCAAATGTTTCTTTGTCTATAAAGGGCAAATAATGAAATAGTACTTAAGCGATATGGACAATAACATTTTGCAGTTGTAGTTCTTTGCCAAGACAAATGGTTGACCCTTTATTATTTTTTTTTTTTAATCTATGTGACAAAGAATGAAATCACGAATGCTGAAACCCAATACACATTTGAAAAGCTGATTTTGGTATTAAAAAAAACACCAAACCCCACCTCCAAACAAAACCTAACTTTTATATTGTAGTACTTTTACTGTGTCAGCAGTTTGGTAAAAGTTCTAGGATATTAATTTTGTGTGAGGTGAAGGCAAATTGCAAGTGGAGAATCCCTGAGCTAGGTAACAGTATTAGCAATCACTGCTGTCCTACCTGGTTTGCTGCAAGGCTGTGATTAAATATAAATCTGAGAAATCTCAAAGGAAGAGTGAAAAAAAGTTAAGCTTTTAAATATTTTCATTTTCCTAGCTGAATATCGTCATGTGAAATAGAATAAGGAGAAGTCATCCTGCTAATTGACCTTTGCAAAAGCAGCCGTTTACTTAAAAGGCCACCTGAAGTAGATTAGTTATGATCTTGATTACTCTGGTTCTTTCATTGTTAGTGTTTATAATGGCACCTAGGAAAACTGGTTTGCAAACTTTGCTTCATTCTTCTGTTGCATGTGTACTTTGGTCTTCTGAACAATGCTAATAAATACTGATTTATTTTTTTTAAAAAAAAACAGATTACAAGTTGTGATGATATGAGAGACTAATATGAGCCAACAGTGCTGGAAAAAAAAACAACAAACCACATTCATAGGATAGCTTAGGTTATTAGTGCAAAGGGAAGGGAGAGCAGGTGGCAAGTTAGATGGCCATCTAGATATTATCAATCTGACAGGTATCCAAGTGGTTCTGTATTACAGTCTCTCATTTTGGTCTCTGAATAGTTTTTAATAAGATTTAGCTGTGGGGTTGTCAGCTGTGACCTGTGTTAGAAGATATTCCTTTCAATCACATTAAAAATGTACTTTGTGAAAATTCCTGTACTGACAAAACCAAAGGACTTTCTATTGTAAAAGCCAATGTTTTAGCTCTTCCTTGCCTGGAATCACAACCTAAAAGTTAGAAAGGAGAGGTAGTGTTTGCAGGTTTTTTCCCCTTCAGATTAAAGAAGCTGAACAAAACTTTGAAGTCAGGGCAAAATAGTTTCTATTCAGTTTCTTTGATTTTTGATGTTCATAGCGACTTTTTTTGGCTTGTGTTCCTTATAAATCTAATTTCATTCTGGAGCCAGGACTTTTTCGGCACTGCTCCTGTGAAACTTGGACACGACAATTTGACAATATGTCCAGACCAAAACAGATCAAGTAGTCACACATGACTGATTCGGCGGAGCATGCTCAAAGACAAGACTGATGTCTCCGTGCAGCAAACAATTCTCTAGGGTAGGGACAGCACACTCAAATCCAGTCACCCCAGAGTAAACACTAAGTTAGACACAGCTTAAATGTGCCTTCCAGCACAGGCTTCCACTGCTGACTAGATGAGAGCCCCAAGCCAGGCTGCAGATCCAGCCATGCTGGAGCTTTTATATCTCTTTTTAGCCTGCTAGCAAGCATCCATAATGGTTAGAGCAGTAGTAGGGTGTGCTCAGCAAGGGGAAGGGGAAGCAAAAAGAGAAAAACACTTGTTAGTATAATTTTGTGAATATGTTTCGTGGGTATTTGCATCTCGTTTTATTAATTTTCCATGAGTGTTTGTAAGTGTGATAGTTTGTTCGCCAGAGTGTTGGCAGGAAGGAGGAGTCCTGGAAGACTCCGTTGGAAATATTCTCTGGTGCAGCGATTGCTTTGATTTTTCTCTTCCTTCTTTTAAAAGTTTCAGTTATCTAATCAAAGAGCAGAAACTATAGTATGTAACTTTTCTAACGACTCCCATACAGTGTATGAAGGACAGCTAAAGAACTACGAATGGCCTGTAAAAATACCATGGGATTTACATCCATATACAAAGTTATTGAAATAATTTCAATTAAAATTTTAATGGAATACATTCTTTTGTAACAGTTAACAAAATATTATTTTTTAAGCAGCTTATTAAAATAATAAAATTTTGTGTTGATTTGCTGTTAATCAAATGATATTTGGGAAGAAAATTATGTCTCAATTTTAACGTTGCTGCTTTGTCCTAAAATATCTGCAGTAAGATTGGCTTTTGGACTAAAAAAAAAAAAAAAAAAGCTTCTATTTTCTACTAATTTTTTATAATAAAAAAAATCCTCTGTCACCAAGTAGGGTTTTCTCAGTTATTATTATTTCCAAGGGCAATGACACAAATTAAAATTAATCTTTGTTAAATGACCTTTTTTTTTACTATCTACCTTTACTGGTGCCATTGTTTGCCATGGAACATTTTCTGCAGTGCGGTATATATGGAATACATATTGAAGGTAAATAATTGTAAACGAGTCTGGATTTGGTTCACACTGGTTTCGGTATAATCTGCCTTCGATTTTTATACCCTATGGCCACCGGGTGATATGCAGTGCCCAAGGTAGTTTTAAGTTGGGTACCAGAAGCACGCTATAGTAGGCTGTGCTCTGGCTTGTGTGGCCACAGCTAGGGTGCTCTGATGCTTGAGCCAGTTTGTTCCAAGTTATTCCAGTTATCCCTTCATCGCCATTGACAATGTAGAGCATATTCTTACATGAGAATCTTCGCTATCTTTTTGTATCGTTCCATTTTGTATTTTTCCCCCCCGGTACATTCCCCCCTTCCCTTTGTGTTTCTGGCACACATATGTCCACAGGTGTTATTAAGTGTAGGGTAGCATGTGGTGTCCATGCTTCAGTGCTATCGCAGAGGAAGGACTTCCTACAGGAAAAAAATGATCACTTTCAGTATTTTGCAGGCTGCCCATCTAAGCCCATCATTGCCTGGCATCTACACACTAAGGGCAAGGATCCAGCGAACTTGTGAGTGGGCACCATGCCATCTGAACAGATGGGCATGGAAGTAGGCAGCCAGTAGACCATGTATGTGCATCAACTGTGGGTGTTGAGGGCAAGATTCCCAGTGGAGAATGTCCAAACAGCTGTCTGGCCTGAGCCAACATGCCTACAACCAAGCAAAAGTGCCATCCCTAAATCCTGCTGAGTGGATTAACCTTCAAAAATAAAAATTGCTTCTGCAGTAGCATAAGGTGAGTTTTTGGCTTGTTTAAATCCAAAGGAAAGAATTAGGTAGGCAGGATAAAGAGATGCACTAACGTAGAGACCACTAGAGAGGACTGAGCATTTGTCTAGGAATATAATAATATTTTATACAAGGGTATTTATATGTTATACAGTAACTGATGACTTGCAGGAGTGTGACATCAATGTTAATTATGCTTTTTCTGTTAAGACAGTCCTTTCAGGAGAGACAGAGCTTTTGAGTGCATTTTGATTGCAGTGTATGTGCTGGATGTAATTTGGTAAAGGCAATTCTTTTGGATTTTTTTGCACATTTACTTACTAAGTTGTAATGATTTTTTTTTTTTATTTTTTATTTTTTTTTGCTTGCCCCTTACCTTGAGAATACTATTGTGGGGTGCAGTCTCAGTCTCAAGTTCAAAGCTGCTGACACGATTTGCTGTCATAGCTGAGTTCTCACATTTATTGTCTTTATTTTTCTAAGATCCAAAGGGGACATAAAAAGATAATCTATCATTACTCTCTGTATTAACTTTGATTTTTACCATTTATGGACATAACATCAAAGAACACATTTTTGCACGTGTAGACGTCAGGCAAAGAAGTGAAATACTGATGTCTATTGCCTTTTTGTTCCTTCTGGGTTTTGTCTGTATTTCCTCTATCATTGGTGCACTAGTCATCTCTAATTTTATCAAAGCACCTGCAGTAGTTAAGATTAATATATTATAATATCTTGATGGTCCAAAAGTAACGACTGCATGATGAATAGAAAAATCTGAATAGGAAACTAATCAACATATTTTATTTTACAATATATATTTTTGTGTATGGTTAGATGAATACTGTCACAGTGTGCACGTTGCTGTGTTTTGTTACCTATTACAGGCTGTAGCAGAAAAGGCTACTACAAACGTATCAGAGGTCTCACTTTAAATGTTCTGTTCTTGAATTAATGAGTATTGTATTTAATACAATTAAAGCATATTGAAGCTTTGAGACCAGGTTCCAGTTTGATTTCCAGCTGGAAATACTGAGGATTAGAGGCAACGCAGCTGTTGGTCCCTTTGTGATCGTTTGATCCCCAGGTACGGGAATCTGAGCGACCTGCTGTCAAGTTTAGAGCAGCCTTTAGGATTTCTTGAATTCATATGGCTGGTAAGAACTTTTTGTAGCTGTCTCCTCTCCTACATATGGTTTTGGCAGATCTCCTACTCCTGAGAAGGCTAAAAATGAAGCCAACCACATCAGCTGGGACTCCCTCAAAGCAAGAATCAATTGGACAAATTTCAAAGTCCATTTGAGTAGCTAGAGAGGAACAAAAGGGCTCCCACTCAAGGGAAAATTTGCTCCTAGGAAACAGCAAGCTGCTAACAGAGAAAAGTACCTGGTACCTGATGTAGGCTTATCCTTGGAGTTCAAATGTCAGCCCATACAGTCTAGCCCAAATTTGGATCATCCCTTCAGCTATTTTGGGAGAGAAGGTGACATGGTTTCAAACAGAGCATGCTTTGTAATCAAACCCACGGCTGTTTATCCTCTGATCACAGAGGATCTGTTCATCTTAATGCTTACTGAAATTTAAACTCAGATCTGAATAATTATTTTGCTCTAATTTCATGAATGAAGTGGCTGAATAAATCAAGATGCTCCAGCAGCAAAAGTGCCATGGTGCTTGTCTACAGCAAGCTCTGAAGTCAGGGAGCACGCCCACGTGATTAAATTGCCTTGATAAAAAATACCCACCTTCACAGGCTGGAGCACGAAGGAGGACCCTCACGCTGTGGGAAAGGTCTATAGGATTCTGATTTATAAGGGAGCAAGAGGTCAAGGGAAGCAAAACCATTATCATTATTTTCCCAGGCTCAGGAGATCTGAACTGAGTATAGAGGGCAGCGTGCTCAAAGGGAGACATGCAGGGGGAATGCAACGCAATCCCGCTGGCTTCCCACCCCCACCCCCCTTGCCCCCGATTTCAGATTCTGCTGAGAGTGTGTCATATATAACTGGAGCCTGTAAGGACTGTGAAGTGGTTTTCTTATTAAATGATGCATAGAGAGATTATCTGGTCTGTAGCCAGTGCACAAAAGCTCTATCCGTGCAAGCTCCTGTTCCTGAGCAAAGCATTTGGTCACCTGCATAGTAACGAGTTTTGGGGGCTTAGGTAGGAATGGAGGTGAGGAGCAAGCATGGGCTGTCGGGGGCAGGACTGAAACTGTGCTTCGTGCCTCTCCTTGTAAACCTTAGGGGGAAAAAAAAAGGAAAATCCAGAGCGAGCTAATGGGATGTTATACTGCCTTGTAGTCTCCATTATCTTTTCTTCTGAAAAAATCTCTTTGGGACAGGCAAGGTGGGAAAAAAACAAGCCGTGTGGTTTTAATGTAACCCTCTGAAAGACGGTGTTAGGAGGGCTCCAGCACAAGCCAGGAGCACCAGTGGCTGTGTCTGTGGGCAAGGCGCCCACTGGGACACAGGAGCTTTCATGAGGGCTGAACAGGGTCTTCTGCTGAGCCACTGCACAGCTCTGATGCACTGAGGGCACCCCAACAGCGGGCCGGGGGAAAGGGGATTGCTCCTGCTGTTTCTTGACAGCCTCCGTTTCTTCAGGATGGACCAAACCCCTTTATCTGCTGAGATGACAAAGGATCATCTTCAAGCGGGCAGCCCTGTGGGATTTTCTCAGTGTCTTTCACGACAGAAGAGAAACCATATCACATCAGAGGTGTTCCCAAATAATTTCTGTGGACAATGATGGACATGCCACACTGCCCAACACTGGATCTTTAAAACAAAGGAAATCGCTCTGAGCACGGCAGTGAGTGAAATGTTGCAGGATTTTCCTTTCTCTTGCCATTGCCTAGGTGTCTTTCAAGGGATGGGGCCATTTAAGGAACACTATGATACATTTTTGTGAAGTTTCTCTAAGCAATTATGAGCTGTCACTGCAGTGTGGGAGTGACTGGGAGCGAAATGACCACAGGCATCACTAAATCAGGTATCACCCCTCCTTCTCAGAGGGAATGGGTTTCACAAAAAGTTTATGTGACTAGTTTGTACTTTTATTGCAAACTTTCAAGCTGCCACCAGTAAGTTTGATCCTGTAAAGAATGGAGTGTCCTGGCCCTGATCCAGAAAAACACTTAAGCCCATTGCAGAGTGCTTTTCTGGATCAGGTCCAGAGCATGGCAACACGCAGTAGTAGAGGCTCAACAGTAGGAGCCTTCTCTCTTTTTTTGGTTTATAAAGGAGTCTCCACATATGTGATTGCAGTGTGGGTAGGATGAAACAAAACCATAGTAAGACCCCTAAAAAGAAAGGTCAAAGCATGAACAGCGTGACAATATTTTTGGTAGAAATCTTAAAACCTCTATGAGAACCTTCTCCTTGGTGGAGCACTGCAGGGACTGATGAAGGAAACAGCAGGTAGGTGTCATCCTAGGGTTCCTCACAGCAGAGCTCTGCTGTCTCAGGTGCTGCTCGTTCGAGCAAACCGTGGTTTGCCCAGGCTACTTGTAGATGATGTTTCTGGGTGCATAATCTCTGGGAAATAATTTATATATATAAATTATATACATATATCAAATAATTATTTGATAAGTTTGGAAACCACCTAGAAAGGTCTTAAAATTAGCTTAATTATTTAAGGATACAAGTGAATTCAGAATGATGGTTCAGGAAATAATTAATTGTACTTTGCTCTAGAGCAGCCTTTCTGGGACTTTGGAGAAATGCTAGTTGTTTTTGTTAAGTTTGGTTGGAATTAAAAAGAAGTATGCTATGCTGCTTCTCATTGACCAGATGAATTATGTCAGAAATATGCTTGTAATGGGAAATCAAATCCAAATCAGTCTTCCAAGTCTTTTTTTATAATCAACGCCACACTATTTGAAGAGTAGCAATGAGTTAGTCGTGATGAACTCCTGCAAAAAGGGGGAATTTCAAGAACAAACAGGAACATGGAAAGAAATGAAATTAAACACCAGGTTATTGTATTTTACTTCATCAGTGTTAAACCAGCAGTTGTCAGATGGTTGTCCCTTCACGCCGGGATACCAGGCATATGTAATGGAGGCTTTGCCTTTGTCGGAAGGATGATGACGGATTAGTGCTTAGATGCTGAAATAACTCTGTTAGGAGATGGATACCCTTTAGCTAAGGGAAAGGGGGGGCTGCCGAGGCTGAATTTAACAAAACCAGACTTGCCCAAAGACTTGCAAGCGCTCGCAGAGTGGATTTTTAATGCTGCAGGTGACATTGTTGCTGACTGAAGAATGTTCATCAAATCAGAAAACTGCTGATAAGCTGCCTTTCCCAAAAAGGGATCTCACAAACTTCTCCTGTAAATCCCTGCCTTTCATCATACCCTCGGAGGTGAGGTAGAGGACTTGTGACAGCTGTTATTTAGGTTCAGTTTATTAGGGTAATCGAATGGAGCTATAGAGAAAAAAAAATAATCTCAAAATATATCCTTTATGGCCTATGTATTAAAATCTGAATGAAAGAATAAGAATAATTGAGCCTATGCTTCCCTTTGAATATTTTTGTACAACACCGAAAATTGTGAGTATATCAAAATGTGACTATATTGACTATTGTCACCCAGGTTCTGCTAAGGACATTTTACCACTGAACTGAATATATCGTAAAGGCAGTGATATGACAAACTCATTCAGCGGTATTTGCAAAATATATTTAAGACCAAATGTATATAAGGCCTGCTGGAACTTTATACAATCAGTCTTCAAGACTATATTGCCTCTGTTGCTGCTGAGTGTTTTTTCAAGCTGTTTTGATATTTTTATTTTTTTTTTAAAGTTCTACTTCTGAACCAGAAGGCTGGTAGGAACAAATAAGAACTTTGTTGAAGTTTCCATCAATTCCATTTGTAAGCCAAATATTTGGGGTGTTTTTCCAGAAGAGCTTGATCTTGTCGTACATAACTGTGGGTTTTGGTTGTATTTCTATAACTAGAGTCAGACTTTGGAGCTTCAGGACTTTCTTGTGTGAGATTGTTCATTGCTGGGTTCCAAAGCAATTCCTTTTATTTTTGCACTATAAAGGAAGCACCTTTTTAGCAAACTTATCATATCAAATAACTAGGTAAGAGGTCTATTCTTTCCCCTTGTACACATGGGGTTTTCCTTTCTGCTTTGCATACAGTGACGAGGTTTTTGAAGCATGTAATAGCATCCATAAGTAGAATTTAATTTTTTTTTGGTCCTTTTGTATTTTCTGGAAATCTTACTATTGTCTTTTTATTAAAATATCACCATTAACTTGCTAGTGCTACGAACATCGTATTTTTCACTATCTTCTTCATTTGGTTGTGGATGGATTTAGTGCTTCTGAAATACTCTTTTTTAGCATGTATCAAACATGAGCATTTCTTTTGCTAATGCTCTGATCACTGAACCAGACAGAAAGCTCTGATCAGTGCTGTACACTTTGTAAAGTTGCATATAAGGCCCCCAACAGACACGTATAGTTCCTGGAGAGAGCAGCTGAATGTTAAAATAGATACTGTGGAGTGATGGTGTGTCTTGTTATTCAATTTGGGTGAGTGAAAAATATATTTTAGAAAGTGTAGTTGGGCAATGTGCTCTGTTGTATGTTAAGGAATAATTAGAATGGGGGATCTGAGTAAGAAAGACTTTCTATGATCTAGACCTGAATAGTTTAGTTGTATGTCTTGAGCACTATAGAACCTTCAGAGTTGTTGAACAGTAAAGATAAAGATAAATTGAATTAATTTATTTTGAATTTATATACATGCCTCTGCCTGCATTAATATTAAGTTCCACCCAAAATCTAAATAGAAAGACTGTAATCTTAGAAGTTCTCTCAATAGCATCAGCAAATCATTCTTGTTTACCCTACATGCTAATAAAACAGGAACATGACACTCCTGAAAACAAGATTGCAAAATACAGAAAATGTGGTCTGACATTTTTTTTCTCCCCAAAGGAGGGACTGCCACTAACTAAAGTATTTCTTATGAAAGCTCGATTGCTTAAGATGCAGAATATTAAGAGAGAAAAACACTTTAGGACACAGCCATGTCACCAGCTGTTACTCACCCTTAATGAAATTGTTAAGTGATATTCTTCATAAATAGGTCAGAGAAACTTTTGAATTGTGAAGAATGTTTTATCTCTTTCTTTGAAACGTTTGTATTAAATTTAGAACTGGTAATTCATTAAGCTCATTAGCTCTGACTAGGAGAGTAGAGCAATATCTAGGATATAGATTTCAAGGCTTAAAAATGTTAGTGCTTACAAATAAACATGAAAGCAATGTGTGGAGAAAAAATATGGGATCATAATATGTTTAACTGTTTTTTGAGCGTGGCCCTCTGGATTAATTAAGAACATTTTCTATATTCAGACACTTGAATATAAACAGAATACATTATGACTTTTGGTTAACTCTGTTTTAATAGGGAAAAAGAGAATGCATTATGATGAATACAGTGGAAACTAGCTGAGACTATATTTTGTTGTTTGCTTCTTGGCTTCAGTTAAAAGAGGAGATAATAAATGAATTTTACAGGATCTCAACTCCACATTATATTATTATTGATTGACATTGAATTTAAACAGTAGAAGTTTTTTACATATATATACACACACTCTTGGGTGACCTGTTCTTTGTTCAGATTTGTAAGCAAGTAAAATGCTATGGAGCTCTGCCAAATGCTTGGTTTGTGATGAAACTTTTATTTAGTCTTAATAATTTCTGGTATAATGCAATAATTATCCAGAGTTAAGTCACAGATGGTTATACTGGCTTCCTTCTCAAAAAGAGGGAACTAGAGGAAACCGAGGGCTCAGTACTTGGGAACGATTGTAGAATCAGAGTACTGTATTACTGTAGTTTTCCAGTCATGGAGATTTTAGAAACAGCTTTTAAAGCGGTTTAAACATGCTGGATGTATTATGTGCTTGTTCCCAAGTATTTTCCTAGCTGCTTCTTTGACTTGCTTTGTGGCCTTGAGGTTATAATTAGCATCTTTCCCATTTCTGTAAAATGGGTCTAAGACCACCTAAGCAGTTAAGCAGTTTTTGAGATTCCTGATGGAAAAGTCATAATGCAAAATGACTTTTATCAGTTGCTTAATTTTGAGGTAAATTTGCCAATGTGACATCACAAGCACATTCACACCAGAGGTGTTTAGAATTTAGTAGCTGTACATTTCCAACACACAGGGCTCAGAGGGACACCAGTTTTCACAGAAATGCAGTCCTGAAAGAAATCAGGTTTCCAAAACTCCATCCAATGCATGCTGTGCATGCCCAGTAATTAAATTTGTTGGTCCATCTTTATACCTGCATGTATTTGAATCCTCTCTGAATTGAAATCCTTGATTTTTTTTTTTAATTGTTATTATTTTTTTTAAGGTAAATCGTCATAGAAGAAATCATTCCCAACATAACTTAACGCTCGCAGACATCATTAGTACACAGGACCACACGGTAAGCAATTGCTCTATAGAACTGATAAATCACTCTTGTTATTTTAAATGTGTATAATGTAAATGTTACACACGCTTTTATTAAAGAATAAATACATGAGGCTTTGGATGCCTCAAGATGTTAAGGGATTTGAAGGACTTTGATTAATCAATAAAAAGAATAATTTCAGAAGGTACAAAGCAATTTATATAGCTTGACTTTGCTGTTAATTCGGTTGTACCGGACTGATGTTTCATCAGTATTAATACTTGCTATAAAGGAATGCAACCATGTTTTTGTCTTGTCTTTGTCCATACTAAGGAGTTTTTAATTTTAATATCAAATTTTATAAGTAAAAGTGATCACAAAATTTAACAAAATTTTCCTTGACGTTCAAAGAATCTAGGGGGAATGAGTCATAAAAAGTTTTCTATTAAAAGACAATGAATATGCAAATACAGTTTCATTAAAGAAATGCTGGTATCAGTGGTACTTTTACCTACACAAACTTTTCAGGATTAGGTATGTTCAGGAGCTTTGAATTCTTCCAATTAAGAAAATTATAGAACCTATATGTTATAGTCAGAATTACTTTTCCTTATAGTTTCTAATATTGTTAGCTCAGAGTATTTTTTATTATTATTTAGAAACTCAAATATTTGCACATACATACTCCCATCTTTAATATTATTCTAAAAAGCAAACAAACCCAAACACAAAACCCCACACAATAATTCCACTTTCTTATTTCTATGCTAATTCTTTAAGGCATTTTGGGTCATTTTCTCAACCTCCCATATGTTGAAAAGGTGCAGGAAGGGCAGGAGCTTAACAACACATGATGATATTTATTGAGACAGAAACAACGGAGCATATCATTAGGAAATATTTGGTATTCTTTTTTATTTAATATCATCCATTTGCTGAAGTATTGTAAATTGATCTTAAGCTGTCTCAGAAGTAATGGAACAGAAAAGGGGATGTTAACAGATGTTAAATAAGAGGAATATAGCACCCCAAACTGAGTCTGTAAAGATATTGTGGTCATCTTAGAATTCTTTTTATTTGTCTTTGTGGCAAAGTTGTTTTGTAATTCTGTAAATGGCTTTTATAGCAATTACAGAGAAGACTGTGCACATTATCAATTAATGAGGACCATGCTGATTTTTTTTTTTTTAAAGATGGCACCTGTACTAACTCAACCTGTACTATGACAATTACTTTGCTTAGCACTGAGTAGTCTCATATTAACTGAAGATCTTGTATTTTTGTGCTGTTCAATTTTGAGCTGTTTAATTTATAACAAATGCTGGATTTGAGCTATGTAATTTAAATCAGGACATTTTATACAGCCAACATTTGTTAGTGGATTTGATATTCCAGCTCAAGACAATTATAAGGAAAATATGATTGAGCAACAACATTTTCATGTGGAAGCATATCCAATTTTTAACATCTCAGAATGTGAGAATAGAGGTGATTCAGATATGATGTTGAAAATCGTATCTGCCTTTGGTTTTGGATTGGTTAAGAGAACAGTTTGGGAAGGGTGGTCAGTAAACTTTGAAAGCATGAGATTTTGGGTCTGATTCAGAGAAGCAATCGACAGCTTGAGTGGTTAGCCAATGCTCCTCCCAATTTCTCTTTCCAGATGGATAGAAATATTAAAAAGAATAACCTTTCTCATATGTTAGTTGGCATCTCTGGCCCTGGCCAAGCACCAGAACTTTTATGCTACAAAAATGAAAGGTTAGAAGGGGAAGAAAAATATCAAAAGATGTAAAGTAAGTTTGATTTAAAAAAAAAAAAAAAAAAAAAAAAGTAGGTGGAGATGGGGATTAAGTCCTATTTTAGCTTTAATAGTTCATCCATCCATCACTAGATAAATAGTGACATGACTCTACACAATAATCCCTACATACTTTCTCTCTTGGTTTTCTATGGCAATGATATGCATGACAGGAATTTGCATGAGATAAATACAAATTATAGAAAATGCACACATTAATCTTCATGCACCTATATGAGAATGTCACCTAAATCATTGTCCACCAACCTACAGACCCTTTCATAGGTACAAAGAGATATGTGCACAATATATATTTCATTACATGCTGCATATCAACAACAGGCAAAATCTACGACAATAGTTAAACATAATACACTGTTAATATCATTATATGTTGTATAATCAAAATAACAGATACGTTTGATTTAAAAATCCTTACATTGCATGTTTTATTATTATTTAATGGCTTTGCAGACAGCAAAATTTTATTGAAACTGCAACAAAATTGACTTGTTACATGGTCTTTATAGTAAATTGTATCACGTTTCTGATGTCCCAGACAGACACTACTCAGTAATGTTTGCAAGGGAAAACAGCCCCTCTCTGAGTCATGGTTTTGCTGCTTTTCCCACTACTGACACAGCTGGGACATCCTTAGCTAATGAGACCTGATGTGATGGCAGGTCAATGGGTTTGGCTGAAGACCAGTCGTTTTGTTTTGTTTGTTCTTAAATTTTTAAATATAAATTTACATCATGAAAAAGAACTCTTATCCCAAATTGTATAGCCCAACTCTGCAAGGGATGTTTCAGCAGGTCATAGAGATCCAAATGTCTGTGAGGGCCTGTGGCTTAAGGAACGTGTTCAGAGATATGGAGGAGCATAAACCGAGAGAGAAATGTAAAAAAAAACCAACCAAAAACCCCAACAAAAACCGAAACCAAAAACAAAACCTGGGACTTGCTCCTCATACACCAAAGCTCAGGCACAATGTTGGTACCTTACAACCAAGCGTTGCAGCATCCTTTGTACTGGCAGAGTCCTCACCCTGTTCTTGACAGGACAGAAAAGGGATGAGGTTTCAGTGACAGCAATAGCAGTGCATGGGATCTCCAGAGCTGACAGCAGGTGGCTAATATCACATACTGCCTTGTCCAGGTGACAGCTAAGGGCTTTGCCTTTCTGGGTGTGTTTTGGAAGATGCACAATGCGGCTGTATTTTCCATTTGCATGTTGAGGACTGACAGAGCTGCTCCAGTTGGTTTTCTGTACAACACTAGGAGATCATTTAGTTCAGCTGGAAACTTGCAGACATGTTCTCCCCGCACGTGGATGCACACCCGTGAAGTGTGACCTTTTCAGGGCTGGGAGGGGGTGAGTGCCTCAGTACCAGAACTCATCCAAAAGATGACACCACTTAAAAGCATGATGCGTTTTAACATCTTGCATGAGCCTTGGTTTGGTGCCGACTCAAAGACAAACGTGGCACCTGTGAAGGCGATGTACCTTTTCCTGTTGTACAGATATTTGATGTTTCTCCGACACTGGTTACCACTAAACATGACCCTTTTTAGAATATGACAAGCAAGAGGCTTCTACAGAAGTATGGTTGCTCACAGCTATTCATGAAACTCAATATATCAAATGATACCTTGACATAATTTCAATATATTTTCAGCTAATTTTTCACTTATAGCTAGAAAATTGTCTCGTGTTAAGATAAATTTCTTCTTCATCAATAAACAGAATATTATTGTTTTTTCTTCTAGGTTACTTCTGTGTACTGATTGACTTTAAATGCTCTTCTCAAATTTTTGGAAGAACTGACTGTATCAGAAAAAACGGGTGACTAAACTGAGAATTAGTGATAAAAGGCTCCCACACTAGATTAGCTAGATGCAGGCTCTTAGGCATGTGCTAAGTGGATTCATTCATCTGAATAAATGATATGGTTATGACATGTATGTTTTTTGTTTCTTGTAGGTAGTGGAGAAAGAAGGATATCTTCTAAAAGCTAAAATAGCAGATGGTGGCAAGAAATTAAGGTATTATAAATTAATGTTACAGAACTTATCAGTTGCAAAATTCAGAGTTGATGCATGTTTAAGTATAATTAGCTATTATTGCTGTTAATAGCCAAATTGCCATTGTTTCAGTGTTAAGCCAATGTATGATTACAGTCCCAGAAACCAAGTGACAGCAGTGAACGGGCTTATTGCTTGCAATGATCGTGTGTCAATGTTAATCCCTATATTATTTATATTATGCACATATTGAGGACGACCTTAAGGCACCAGGCAAACCAATATTTTATTTTCCAGCAGGCAAATTTCAGGTGCTGAGTGTGTGCTTGAGGAGTCAGGGATGCGATGTAGGAACCCACCAAGTGGTGATGCCAAGAAAAGATTATCAAAAATGGTCAGCATGGCTGTGGTGAAAGTAATGCGAATGCTGCCTTTTTGAGGAGGATTTCCTATGGTTTGCTCTATTTTGATGCCTGTAAAGGAGTAGCAGTGATGTGACCAGCACTGTATGTTACCAATGAGAAGGAGAGAGTAATGTCAAATATTTTTGGCCTGGAGAAAGGAGCCAGGTAATAAGTTCTCATAGCTGCTATAGGGCCTTAAACTATAAGGATCCAAGAAACGCTCATTGAAAAGGGAGCCTGGAGGTCACAGAGACCAACCTCTCCATTGATGCAAGAACGTTGTCAACTCTTGGCCAAGGCTGCTGCAGCTGGGTGCTGCCAGAGCTTGGGATAACTTGCATTGCAGGAAAAGGCGGTGAAGCCAGGGATAAATACTCTGTTCCCCACTTGGACACAGGCAAGAAGCTTCTGCAGGGCGTGCAGAGGCCAGACAGGGCCTGTGGCCGTGCCTGGATGAGGAGGGAGCTGCTCCTTCCAGCGCATCGGTGGCCGGTAGCACCGAGCGGCTCCCGGCGTTGCGTGGGCGCAGGGAGGCGGCGGGGTGGCTCGGCCACTTGCGGTTTTTGAATAGCCCTGAACAGCTTTGCCTGTTTTTGAAATTGCCTCGGAGATGGCGAGCACCGTATATATGTATATAGCGATGCAGCTATAGCGTGCTGCCATCAGGTGTCCGTTTGACAGAATGCAAATGCAGCCGCCGCTCGGGGCTCCTCCGGCGGCCCGCGGGAGCGGGGCGGGGGGGGGGCGGCGGGGGGCGGCAGCCGCTGCCCACCGCAGCCGCCGCGAATCCCTCGATATCCTCCTTAATTCTAGCGTGCTGCTGGTTCTATGGCTCTTACACAGAGAGGACGGGTAGGGGGATTCATCGCCCCTGCGTGCGCCTTGTCCGACTCCTTTCACTTCCCAAAACTTGCTGTTCGGGGGCTGGAAGCGGCATCTTGGATAGTGTTGGTGTAAAATTCTGTAGGGCTCAAAAACTCACTGCACGCGTCCCATGCAATACAATGTGTGCCCATCTGTACAGACACTAATAGACATTAAAGCATTTCTTTAATTTTTATTAGTTTGTTGTTTGGTTGGTTTTTGTTTTTTTAAATCTGATGTATGTCTCTATGGTCAACCTGATAAAACTTCATAAAAAGGTTGTCTGGTTTCTATCACTTTTATCTTTAGGTCACAAAGGTAATGAAGTTTTGATTTTAAAACATCACTTTTTAAATGAAAGAACCGTAGAATAAAAGAACTGTGGAATCTAATTTTTTTTTTTTTTTTTTTTGGGGGGGGAACTTCTTGCAGATAGTATGGTGAAATTCGGTTGCATCCACATAGCTTCTATTACTCCTATAGTCTCTTGCAAACCCACTAAATTTTCTCTTTCCCGATGGAATTAAAGCGTTCATCCTTTAAAATTCAGAATGAAACTGAAGTAAAGCATCTCACCTGATGTAACTTAAGCTATAGTTTTCATTGACTTCTTATTTCTTTGTTGTTGACTTCTTATTTGAAAACCACAAATAGAAGTACATTTTAAAATATTTTTTTGTAGTGAGGTCTAGGTTGAAATGAAATGTTTTCAAATCTTGGCAAACTTCCTAGTTTATTTGATCAGAAATTTGACCCTTAAGAAGATTGCACACAAGTCTGGGGCCTCCAAACGCCATTACTGATCTGTATATCTCAGCTAGAAGAACCTGCCCTGCGAACAGCTGGAACAAGCAGCACTCTGTCCATGATGCAGAAATGCTCCCCTCCATAGCTAATGTCAAACACTTGGAATAAGTTGGGTACTGACGCTAAGGTGTGTCACAAGGGTTTTAATTTAGTAATCCATATTTATCCAGGATATCTAAGTCATAGCAAAATCTGTTTCAACTGGCACAGACCATACTTGGCCACTTTACTCCCCTGTGCACTTACAAGACCTTTTTTGAGTAGGGGAAAAAAAAATTAAAGAAAATGAAAAAGAGCTCACATTGTCCTTACCAATAGACAACTTGTATTCAGTACCTTGATGGTGATTCTCACCTACAGCCCTTGTTTTCTAAGGATTTAAAAAATAGTTAACTGAGGTTGAGCAGTTCTTTATGCCAATATACACAATCCACAGCTATGACCATAGGCCACATTAGCTAAGAATACAGCTTTATAGTGGTAATAAAGTCAGCTGAAAATTTCAAATTTACTTACAGACATCATCCTTTTGTTGGAAAATGTTTGTCAGTGATGGTCTGGCAGTTTTCTAAAACCCTGCTGTTTCTGTCTCTTCCCCAGTGCCCCTCTCTTTATCCCCTTAACATGGCATAAAAAATGCAGTCCTGATTTCTTTGGACGTCTTGCTCTCCTTCACAGAGAGTTTCTTCCACTGTTGCCTCTTGTTAGCCATATTTTAGGGATGATCACACTGGGTGAAATCCTGCCCACACTGCAGCAAGTGCAAGTTCCTCTGATCATGCCAGTGGTGTTAGTGCTTCATCTGTAATGTTGGTTATGCTTCTTAAGCTGATGACTGAAACATATTAAATAGGGAAGTCATTAATAGAAGAGCTGCCTGTTGCTGTGCCTGATGTGCAGTTTGATGGGCTATTGAGTGCAGCAGAGCTCTGAGATGGATCTGGAAGTGAGCATTGTGAAGACAGGCTTTTAAACTCAAAAAAGCCAACTTTTGCTAGAATAAAAAATGGGTGTGTTGAGTTACTCAGGAATACCTACTTAGAGAACTCTCATAGGAACTAGGCAAGATAGAAAAGAGAGGAAAAAGAGTTTTCTAACAGCTCCTCTCTGGGCCCTCTGTGTCCTTACATTCAGTTCCCTGCTTTTAACACACCACAACATACACATGAAACTGCCTGTTTGTCACACACATTTTCAGGTTTGCTCTAAAATGTTCAGTTTTGTGGTTTGCATTCATGTAAAGCAAATAAATGGTGGGATTATGAGCGTTTTTAAATATCAGATGTTATGACCCCCAAACTGGAGAGTCAAACTTTGGATGTTGATCTAAAAATGGTTTTGTACCAGATCAGATCCATTTGTTTATGATTAAATGGTGGTTTGAAACATCGCGTTATATGTAATATGCATAATGTCATTTTCTTCTGAGTTTATTTTTATGTTCTTTTGCATCAGGGGACACTGTTTTGCATATCTATGTGTGTTTTAACTTCTCCTCGGCCCTAGCAGTTTGCCAGGTCTCTAGTGCTGTACCATGAACTTCTAAGGTTTAATGGTTACTTAAACCTCTCTCAGATATCATTCTTGTCTTCCTTGCTTGCCTGTAAATTTTTATTTTAGGGAAAGGAGAAAGTATTTGGGACCTTTAAAAACAGACCTTTTGCTAAGCTCTCTATAGTCAGATTGCAATTACATTTTTCCTTCTCAGTCCCATTCTATGTGTTGGTTACCAGAAGTGTACCAGCTATTTTGAAGTCCTCTAAATGCTTGTGAACTTTAAGAATGTGTGAATAATCCCACTGTTTTCCTGTGGTTAATGCACCATGGTGGAAAAGGACCATACATAGGCTTCAAAACACAAAGGAGAAGGAAGGCCTTCCAGTTTGTTAAGTCGCACAGAGGTATAATTAGGATGGTGTGCAACTCCATCAGCATTGGTGGGAATGCACTGCTGATGTTGAGTTTAAACTGATATTGTTTATTTATTTGTTTGTTTTAACTGATATTATTTAAATGCTGATATTGACTTTGTTTCTGACATGAAATAGTTTGAAAAGTCTACAAATGGTGCACCTTTTACCTCCTGCTTGCATGCCTTACTGATTTTTTTTTTTAATTTATTTTATTTTTAAGGAAAAACTGGTCCACATCCTGGATTGTTCTCACTGCTCGGAAAATAGAATTCTACAAAGAATCCAAGCAGCCGACATTGACCAACCTGGTAGGCAATCGACCATCCGATACACTCTGCTTCCTTGCAACTGTAATTTCAGTATAAAAAGTTTGGCCTTTACACAAGGCTAATTCAGACTGAGCAGACAACCTTCCAAAGTTTGAGAGCAGCTGAAGGAAAATGCCATGATAAACTCTTAATCAGATGTAGTGTATAAGAAGAAATGGGACTTAGCATGTCCTTTATTAAGAGGTGCATTTTGAGAATAATTGCAAAGTGAGACAAATGGTGAGTGACTAGCCAGTAATGTGAAGGTAACACTTTAAATTAAGGTGCCATTTATAAATGCTTTATTCTTATTTATGAAAATGATCACTAAATGCAGCTACTTCCTCAAATAATGTATTATAAAGTATGTTATAAAATGCATTAGTAATAAATGCTTAACAGATGATGCGATGAGAATCTGTTGCAAAGGATATTGTGAGACGTAAATTATATTAAACCATGTATGTGCATCTTTAATACATGAATTTAACTTGTTATCTACCATCCTATAAAGTGGCTTATACATTAATAAATAATAATAAATTATTTATAAATGGCACCTTAATATAGGGTGTTACCAAAGCAGAAAACATTCTAAGTTAGCAAAGTGATTTTTTATCGTAGTATAGATGTGACATCTACCATATCCCACTAACCTTCCTGAATATTTCTATGACTCCATCTAATGCAGCTAATGCAATTTCTGTAGCCTGTAGTTACTACAAAGTGAAATTTGCAGTACCTTTTTATTGTGCCCCAAGGAAAAACCACCGATCTTAGTCTTCAGAGATGTGACAGCTACATTGCGCAAGCAATAATGGCGTGTATCCCTTCAGCGCTAGTTACTGCCGAGTTTGAGCCGATGAACTTGAATGTGGGCAACAAAAGGGGAATTCAGGAAATGTGTGACACTGTGGGCAGCGAAGGGACAGGTTTGACAAAGCCCTGTTGTGAAAGGCTCTCAAGGCTTGATCAAACCTGCCAAACCTCATTGGCATGATGGGTGGCCACAAAGGTGCTCTCTTTGGCAGGAGTCACAAACAATAAGCTAGGTTGGGGTTTTTTTCCATGGCAGGTGATGCAAACCTTTCCTTCTATACATTCTTGATCTACCAATGCCACCTGCATTAAATCAGCTTTAAAGAATGCCTTTCAATGCCTTACTTTTTTTGGAAAGAAGGTAGGGTTGTAGCAAAAAAACAATAAACAGCTGAAACAATAAAAATAAATAAAGGGTGAAATGTGGCACTTTCTGCTTGTGTTTGTGCTAGTACAACTAGAAAATACAAGTTTTCTGCAGCCATGAAAACAGTACAGCTTGAATTAATGGTTTGGGTTTTTTTTCAGTATCGTGTTTTCCTTAAAGTTGAATCATGTTATTTAAAAAAAAATAAATTCAGATGAACATACTAGAACTAGTCTTATAATTTACTAGCTTTCTTATACTTCTACCTGCAACCTTGTTTCCTCTCTCTTTGCAAGCCCTCACCCACATCCCAGGGGATAAATGGGCCAGCAGAAATTCAACACGCAGGAGGCTTGATTTTGCTCTGAGACTCCTCCACGTGGTTAAAATTCCCATTAGCTCTTTAGAGGTTTAGATTCTGAAGTAGACCTGCCTGAAGAATGAGTGTCTGGCCCATATCTCAATCTGTTTAGCTAAAAAAATTAAGGTGTGTTATGAGAGAGGTTCGTCTGAGAAGTCAGCCCCTTTCCCTGAAGTCTCAGTCATCAACAGTTCTCACAGTCAGTGAGATAACATCTACTGCCTCCTGTGTTGGGAAGAACACAGACATATTGATCCCATATTTTGCTCATTATGGTGAAAAAAAAAAAAAGTGTGTGGGTTTGTTTTGTTTTATTTATTTATTCCATGATAGATCTGAGCACTGGGGCTTTGAACTCAATGTTCAAGCGGTGAAAAAAAGCTGTTAAAGTTACATTTTCTGTCTATTGCGTATTTATTTACCATTGCATGTAACTTATGCAATGGTAAATAAACAAATTGGGTAAAGCTTGAAAACAACAAGAGCTGTCAGCATTCAAAATCTTATAACCCAATTTCCTAAACTCAAATTTCACACATCAAAAAAACCTAAATCGTCATGTTGATCTCATCTGATAAAGCAAATTCTATGCTTATTTCCTTTGTAAACCATTTAACCAGATATAAATTTGATAGTGGAAAGGAAATAATACAAAAAAGGATTCATTAGAAATCATTTGTTTACTGATTTTATTATTTTTTCCAGCTGTAGTTTACTTTGGGGAAAGGCAAGCTCAGCCATTAATTAAATAATCTAATAGGAGCAATGTTCATTCACGATAGTATGGCTTATAACAAAGCAGTTTTATTGTTAGTAGGAAAATGATGTGACTTAAAAGAAAGATTAATGTTCCTTTGTATTATAAATATATTAATTCATTAATTATTAAATATTAAATACTGTACGTGAAGTGAAAATTTAGACTAAGATAGCATCATTATAAAAGGAATGATATTTTACAATAAAAGCAACAGGAGAGAGAGGGAAATGAAAGCACATTCTAATCATACCTCTTTTTTCTGATGATAGGATAACACTTAGAGGTGATTTAAAATTATATTTACCAAAATCTGGAGTAATATTCTAATGCAAAGAGCTGGTAATCACTAAAGGGAGTGTTTGTTGTTCCTTGCTCTGTCTGTAGACATAGGACTCTCTGTAACAACTTCCCTATTGATTCGCATTGAGAAAAGTGGGATCCATAGCTTTCTGGTGAAACTGGTGACCACATCTGGTATTATCAGTAATAGAGCACAACAATTAAAGCACACAAAGAAAGAGTCAGAAAATAAGGTTGTTTACAAATATTACTGAAAATGCAGGTTTGCATCCTGTGTAGCTAAATCATTATCGTTTGCTGCTGCCTTGGTTGTCTGTGGTAGTATTTTAGATATACTATTTTATTTTTTTTTTTATCATTCACATGAATATAACTTGCTTTTTGTTTTAAATTCAGGACATTGTGATCTAAATGGATCACAGCTCCGTTCTTTCTTACCAGTGTTAAATCTTGTTATCGGTTGGTCCTTCTGACCAAGACAAAGTAGTCTGTTTATTCCCGGAGATAGTGTATTCAACAGAGGTTATTTTAACCTCAGGTTATTAGTCCATCTGCAAAGTAATTTAGTGACTGAAAACGCTGCTGAAATCCATATTCATGTTTCAGAAGATTTCATTGTAGCAGACACTTGTATCAATTTGCAGCATAACCCCCTCCAACAACACTGATATAACATAATTGCTCTGACTGCAAAACACAAAGCAAGGACGCAGAGTGTGCAGGCTTTCCCCGTAACCTTAACTTACTCCCTTGTAGTGTCTCTGAGTAATGCATGAAATGGAAAGCAAACGGAGTACCAGGATGGTGTTTAGGCCAGGATGAATTTTCAGGCGGTTTTCCTGGGGTCCCTGTGGATTTGATCAGGGCTTCCCACTGAGTGAAGCTCCCCAGGCTGACGTGCGTGAGGGGTGGTTTAAGGCTTGGTGGTTCCGAATGATTTTGCATGGAGTCTTCATCAGAAGGCTCGTGTACTGTGCCATGCCCAGGAGTCTCCTGTGGTGTTCAGAGACACCTCTTATTCCATTGTGGGCAGAACTTTTCAATTCTCCGAAAGATAAGTTTTCCAGTTGATTATTGCACGTGGCAGAAACACGTGCATCATCCCAATGCTGTGAGCTTGTAGCTCATCCTTTCTAGAAAGGGAGATGCACATGCTTATACTTTTCTGCTTATTGCAAAATCAGAGCTGTAAACAAACTCCAGATTACTACAACAACAAAAAATTAAACACTGAGTGTACAGAGGATCCCAAGTTCTGCTGCTGTGTACGTTTTTGTGCAGTCGCGGAAATCAGAGATGCCAAAATCCTATTGAGTTCACTATTCCGTCTTCCTGCAAAACTTCCCTGGGCTTTCCACTGTTATTTCTCACTTCAGTGTGAAATGCCATGGCAGTTTTCCTGCAGAAAACATTCCTTAGCCCAGTATCCTCCACTATCAAGAAACTATTTCCTATTTCTTTCTTTCTGTTTTAATCTCTTCTTTTCATCTCACTACATGTTTCCGAACATTCTTGACTCTTTCAGCTGGCGGAACAAGGCTGCCCTTCTTTGTGAAGTCTTTTCAGGCTCAAACTATCCTTCTGGGTAATTTTTTCAAAGAAGGCGGGGTGGCCCGCTGTGCCAAGGCTCCGTTGTGTGTTGGTGATGGGTTACAGAGCTGCCCCCTGGGCGTGGCGCAGACCTGGGCATTGCCTGGGGTCCTGGGGGGGGACGTGCCCTTGGGTATCTGCTCGCCAAGGGGAGAGATCTAGTCGAAGCAGGCACCATAGCCCTATTTATAAAAGTATAATATAGGAATATTGAAAATTCATTTATTTCCTCCCCCTCATTTGAATCCTTGTTTGCAGGTTGGTGCTTGTCTGTTGGTTTTTTGTTGTTTTTTTTTTCCCTCAACTTTGTCACTTTTGCTGTGCAAACACTAACTGATTAAATTTCACAACACCTTTGTAAAATCAAACATCAATACTGCAGTTTTGATCTGTTATTAAAAATTCAGAAGGATTAAGTTCTTGTCAGAGGCCAAGCAGGAAGTCTGGGGTGGAGCTGGGGAAAAAAAATCTGAAGCCTGCTCTTCCACTGGTTTAGCCACAGGAACATTCTTCTGTTTTGAATAGCATATTTCTTCCATTAAAAAAATAATTAAAAAAAAGTAGAAAGGAACAAAGACACACAGGACTGTCAATTTTAGGGAAGTTGAACCATGGTGGTTTTATGGTTTGGCAACTGGAGAACATAATTACAACTCCAGTACTGAAAACTGCCAAAGACTCTGCCTGCAAATTACTCGACCAGGATATTTTACTCTGCTTCTTCTAACCTAAATAGGGCCTTTTCTACCCATCTCAAAAGCATCCTGGAGAACACGTGGGGTTTTAGCCTTTAATAATAAAATCAGAGAAATTCAGTGAGCAATCTTTGGAATGCTGATTGTGTGGCTGATGCTGGACTGGCCACGTTTAATTTCCATGAAGTCTGTTTTCTTTATCACTGATGCCATTTGTTTAAGGTAAAATAGCTTAAGAACAACACAGCAAAAAAAAGATGCATCAAGCTGATTAACTACATTACGTGGCTATTACTCCATATCTTACCCAAAAGGGACTTCTTAGTGCTTTATATTGTTACCAGTACTATCTTTACTGTTGTATGGGATGTGCAGTAACCTAATCTACAAAGCCTACTCTACGTGGGCTTTGCCAGAAGTGCTGCACAGGCGGAGTCCCTGGAGAAGAAGCTTAGATGGCAAATGAGGATTATTGTGCTTTACACCAACTCCCAGCAACGTAAATGATGCAGGCAAACAAATCTGTTCTTTGAATTATTTGTATCCACACAGAGGAGCTGGGGAGGCAGAGCTGTGTTGCTCTGGGATGCAAACACTGATGTTGCGAAGGAGCAAACCGTGTGGAGCTACCCTCATGTTGAGCACTTTCTGGGTGTCACACATGCCCTCAAAGCCTTGTTTTTTAGGAGCTAGAAATGACAATTTGTTTGGAGAAAGGAGTTATCTTGTCTTACAGATACGATGTATGTTCTTGTCTAGTTTCTGTCCTTTCCAGCTGCATCCATTTAACTTTGCATTGGGAAAACCCACAAAACTTTACCTTTAAACCCAACAGGCTTTCAAGAGGTTTTGCAAAGTAAGCATTTCAAATAGCTGGTCAATGTGTATGCATTTGTATTTTGATCCATTCTATGTTATATGAGACTGGTTTTTAAACTATCTAATAATTTTTAAAATTATGTATCTAGTATAAAAAAAATATTTCTGACTTAAGACACCTCAGGAGTGGTTATTTAACAATACTGGGGAATAATGAACTCTTTTCCAGTAATACCAGCAGCTGTTCTACAACTGTCACTTGAACTTGTCTTGTTTTAGCTGATAACTGTCCCTGTTTGTGAAAAGTCGTTATATTCATGGTGGATTTTTCTCCCCCTTTTTTCTTTCTAGAAACCAGGATATAAACCTGAGTGTGTGGATTTGTGTGGTGCTCGCATTGAGTGGACCTCAGAGAAATCCAGCAGAAAGAATGTCTTTCAGGTAAGAGGCAATGCATGCATTTCATTGCTCATTTAAGTATCGAGTCTGTTAAGTTAAGGGGTAGGTTTTACTTCCTTGGTTTTAATAACGAGAGACTGATTTAATGCACCAGTTTTCTTACCAATACTGGAGTGTAACATTTTATCAAGCATCAGTTTACTATTTTTCTAAGAGAAGGATTTCTGATGACTGAGTCTGCTAAACACTTGAGAACCTGTTGATTTATTGATTAATGCTCTATATTCAATTTGTTTTTAAAACTTAGTAGTTAATTGCTTTGGGTTCAGGCCTAGAATCTTGACCTAAAGGACTTCCATAAACACAACTTCTTCAAACTGCTTACACAAGCACTGCTCCAACACGGTGCGGTTACTCTGTTTATTTTTATTGCTGTTCAGGGTCCTCAGACGGTGGTGACCTAGGTTCATTTCTGGAAGGGGAGGGGAGGATTTTAAAAGCTTGCCTCTGTCAGGGCCAGCATAGAAGGACATGCATTTCTCATAGGACTATTCTTCATTGATGGAAAATACTATTATTTAATTACTTCATCTAAATCCCATTGAATTGAAAAGGAGGATCAAGGCCCAAGATGATGAAAGGATGAGAAAAGTGTTAATGCAAGGTTAACATTCCAGGATCTAGGGGCTAAAATAGTCTATTGCAACATCTTCAGGTTTTGGACATAACCCAGCTGCCATGAATATCAGAAAAAGGGTGGGTTTTTTTTGTTTCACTAAAAGTTGCATCAAGCCACATCAAAATATTATTCTCTATGAACTGAGTTGTTTCCCAGAGTTCAAACGTTAAGAATTTTTTAACAATACAAACAATAAAGAGAGGAGAGACGCAAAAGAGAACATGTCAAGGTCAAGATACTGTTAGTTACCGTATAGCCCTTTGGCATCATCACCAACAAAATATGCTGGAGGATCCAACTGTGCCTGGGTTTAAGGTTTAAGGAAGAAAAAAAGCACCACACATACAAAAACCCTAAGGAACTGTATGTGGCTTCTTGAGAAGAAATCTCTTTGGGTCAGCTGGGTGTTACGGAGGCTTTTTCAAGGTTTATTTTTCTAGACATCTTTCTAAAGTGCATGTAATATTTAGAAATATTCCTCTTTTTCAAGACAGTGAGACTTATGCTTCTATACCCCCCACGTCCTTCAGGTTGTCTTGAGACAACACTTGGAGCTTTGTCATTTCCTCGGTATTTTTAGAATAAATATTTTGGTTTTGCTGTCAATCTTCAGCTTTTTCACTTGGAATGTGATTAAGGATAACCTTAGCCTTCACTTCTGCAACCCCCTGAGCACTCTGACAGATCTTCTGAGCTTCTAGGGTTTATTTCTCATTTTGCAGTAAGCAAAATTTCTGTTTAGAAATGCATATTGGAGTGGTGATTCATTGCAGCTAATGCGTTTCCAACGTAAAGACAAATGAAGCTGTTATTGATTTACCAAACTGGTTGTACGAAGACTTTGCGATGCATTTTCTTCTCACTTCTGTTAGTGTGAGGTGTAACTCCACTGAATCAGAATAATGTGAGAAAGGAAACTCATGCACTACTGTTTGAACCCATTAAAATGTGTCTTCATCAAGCCAATAAGTGAGTGGGAGAGACATTAAGAAGTAAAAGCATGGGAGGAAGGACATATGTTAAGACACATTTTGAAAAGGGATGGAGCATTGTTTAGACAGAGAACTACAAGAAGATTATGCCAGATGGTAAGAGCGAAAGAGGAGAAGGCTTTGGCATCAGTAGTGGTGACATTTTGGGAAAGAAAAGGACTGAACGAGACTGGTGCTACATGAGCAGATAGAGTGGGAAGGGGACTAGAGAGAGAGAGAAGATTTATGAGATAGTCTGGAGGGATTCCAAGGCGAGTTCGAAAGCGAAGAGGTCAGTTTGTACCTGGGTACTGAATATTTCCGGAAACACTTCTGATGTTCTACTTATCCCTAGTGGGTGGGAATAATATTGATAATTTATGTCTACTTATTCATAGATTTGTTCAAATGAAAAGAACATGGGTGATCTTTTAATTATTTTTTTTTTTGCAACATAAATATAGATGTATTGCATTACTATTTGATTAAATACATTAGCTGCCAAACTCTGAAATGATCAGAAATAAGGATGATTATATCGTCGATGCATGGCAACAAAGCATAGTTGGTGGGGTTTTGTTTCATTACTTTCTGAATAATAAAACATTCTTTTTGGATTCAAACAGAGCACTGGTTGCTTTCTGCTAATGTGTCGTACTAGGAGTAGTTGCAGAATTTTGAGTTTGATTTAGCCTGGGTGCTCAATTTGAGTTCATGAATTATAGATTAGAAATAGAAAATTACTATTGAGATTTTGGTTTGAAGAAAAAGAAGGAAATCTTGAATTTAAAATCTAAGCATATGACAGTTAATGGGTGGTAACAAGAAGATGGAGTGTAGGAGTATCGTAAAGAAAACTAACTGGAAACATGATTGAGGGGGGCGGGGGGGAAGAGGAACTGCAAGTAAATGATATTCAGGCAGGAAGATTTGGGTTTCTGGTCTTGATCATGAGGTTTTCAGCTGTGTTACTCCACTCATTTTAATTGAGCTACTCCCTGTTTAACAGGATAAGTCTGATCCGTCTCTCACACTATCCAATTTGTGCATGCAATCTATTTCTGTTCCTGATGAACATATTACGTGGGGTTTTTTTTTTGTTTTTCAAGTTTTCCTTAATAGTAACTGAAAATATCCACATCTCACAAAATATAACCTTCAGATTTTCCTTAATTTATTTTATTGATGATATAGCTAGCACCAAGGGAAGGGACAGGTTAGAAACAGCTTCACATGCTACGGGGAAGTGTAGCAGTTTGCAGTGAGATACCGTGCTGTTTGTTCTTGTTGGCTGAATGACGTGATATACTAGGTCTTCATCAGAGGAGTGGTGAATAATAGAAGATTTATGTTCAAATCACATGCTTTAAATATGTCTGCTAAGTGCTAGTTTGCTCTTTGGTGTTTAGCCTGAAATTTAAAGCACTGAGGATTAAAAGGATTACAACATAATCTTAAATAATCCTAAGTGTCATTTACAGAGAGATGGTTGTAATAACTAAATAAAACCATGTTAAGGGATGGCAGTGTTGTCAGTCAGCAACTGGAACAGAAACAGCGCCTATGTCACTCTGTCATTCTCCTCTTTCCTTTTTTTTTTTTGCCTTAGTTTGATATTGGGTAGGTGTGTTTTGATGCTGGTTATCAAAAAAGAAAATAACATGATGGGCTGCTTCTCGATCAGTACTCATATGGCTGCTGAGGCACCAACAGCGAGGATAGTTTACAGATTTTCTCAGTAATCAATGTTTTCTGCTTCTAGTAAACTTTCCAACTGGAGTTTATTCTTTCCTCTGCTTTACTCACCCTCTATTCCAAGTCAAGCAGCCCTTTTAATTTCAAATTCAGCCCAGACGTTGTGGAAGATGTGCTCTTGACCCCTGGCTTCATAATTCTGGAGCTTCATTAGCACAAAGTCTTGTGGCTGTAGACTATTTCCTTGAAGAGGTTTTGGAAGATTTCTCTCAGATGGTTCAAAAAAGAAAAGGAAAAATAGGAGAGAGGTGAAGAGTGCAAAAAAAGGTCACAAGCAGCATGCTTATGAATTGGTGAAGCTGCTTTGTTCTCTTAATAGCACTATTCATTTAACTAACAGACATTTTCCAGTTTCATTAGTAATTTTTGTCCCTGTTTACCAAGTTCGTTTTTTTAGGAAGATTTCACATGAAAAATTTCTGGAGTTTGATGCCCTGGCTCTTGCCCCAGATCTGGTTTGATATTGGCTTTTGTTTCTATACTCTGCAGCTGTAAGGGGTTACTCATTCATATACAACTAAGAATTGTAAGTATATTTTACAAATAGAGAAATCTGTGTAAGACGTACAGTATTTCAGCAGCGAGACAGCTGAAAGTACAACTGTACCTATGTGTAATATGAAAAAATTTATCTTGCAGCTGTTTCATATATAATAACATTTATGGTGCTGATCTAGGGTAACTCCCTCGTCCTTGAAGCTATCCGGCTTTGTCCAAGAGCATAATCTGAATGATAAGCTATTTTGTTCTACATACTGTAGGATCAGTATAGTATCTGGATGCCTCCCAGGAATGTTTTAAGTCCCCGCGCTTTGCCATGGGAAGGATCATGTTCTTTTCCATGATCTCTCTAGAGGAAACAATGAGAGTGCGACGCGGAGGGGCTTGGGTTGGGATTGCTATTTGGATTTCTTTTTACATTTTTAAACATAAACACTGTACAGAGGAGGCAAATCTAACAAAAGCCACCTTGCACTTGGATGGATGTGAAGCATCCTGTGGTCCTTACCAGGAGCTGGAGCGTGTTCCCCATCCCAGACCTGCCCCATGGAAAGTGCTGCTTCCCAAGCCTGGGAGCGCTCGTGCCTACAGCTCCTATGAGGCGCGCAGTGACCTTTGCTGGCTTTGAATCAGATATGTGTTAGATGGACCTGTTGTGATTTGAAAACATCTGTACAGCATTTTGTCCGCTTCTGGAGGTTACTGCTGTGATTGTGGTTTAATTCCTATCCCAGGGACCTGAATATATTATTGCCTAATTAAAAGACAGCCACATCACACAGTTATTAGATGGTGTCAGCAAGAGGTTCTTTCAATAATAAACTTTTAATTAGTTTTAAAAAAGTGCAAGAAATGCTCTTCATCATCATCTTACAGATGTTCAAGTGTGTATTTTTACATAACTACTCTGCTGTCATTGGTGTAAGTGGGAGACATAGAACACAACTACATGAAATGGTCTCTTCTGCATTGGGTTTGTTTCTCTCCTTTGGCTTGTTAGTGACCTTACCAGCAAAGTCCCTGCCAAAATATGCAGTAAAACCTCATAAATGGGGGCAGAAAATCTGCCATTTCCATTTATCAGTGCTTTTATTTTATAACCTAAATACAAGACCTGTGAATGAGTCTTCTTTTCCTGAATTTAGTTGTCTTTCCCCTCCCCTCCCCCTCATTTTGAAAGCCACATAATTCTTATAGTATTTGACAGAAATGCATACAAGGTGCAGAGTCACAGCTGAGGGTGGTGGACACTATATATATACAGCATTGTACCGATTTCAGGATTCTGGGAGCTGATTCTTATTCTACTCTTATGGTAGTGTAGCTCTGTGGGTATTTTTGGAATCACTTCTTATTTACATCTGTTGAAAAATAGCCTCTTTATTAATTGCCGTATTAACTTTTCATTCCTTTTAAACCAGAAGCGACAAATGAAATGATGCTTTCTTTAGTTCATTGTCTTACTTGAGTTCCCAGATTTTCTGAGTTGTCAAGCGGTTCAGATCATGACCTTCGCTTTTGGATTTTGCTGTTACAGTAGCGCTCTTAGCAAGCAAAACCAGGCAGCATCTTAGTAGAGCTGCATTTTCATTGCATGTCTGTATGCCAAATTGGTAAAGTTGATTAAAACAGAAAAATAAGAGAGAGGATACATAGTGTAAGAAGAAAAGTATCCTTGATTGTAGGGAAAGTTTTGCAGAAAACAGAAAATTGCATACAGTACAGATACTAAGCATTGTACAATCTAGAAGTCGCTTTGCCTTCTAAAGACTTAATATGACATTTGAAAGTGATGAAAAGAAGGGACATTTAGAGATGACTGGCCATTTTTTTAATTATTGTTTCAATTTTTTGTTGTGTATGAAAAGGGCAGATTTAATTGTGATTGGTTTACCTGTGTTGTCAGTGACTCCTTCTGAGACCCAAGGAGGTGTTCCTGGTTATTAAAGGGCTCAACAGGTAGAAGCACTAGCTGAGAAAGGAAGAGATAGGTCCTCATCTAATCCAGAATAAGCAAGAACCTGGTAACTGGGGCACACGTATAAGCTGTGGGATATGAGTTTCACCGTTGTTTCACAAGCGCTGGGTGAGTAATGCTCAGGCAAATGAGCCTGTCTGCCTTCTCTCACCAGTGTTTCACTCTTCGGTGGGATGTTACTCACGTTAGCCCTAAGAGAGTATATTGGGAGTGGAATGAAATTCAGGTTGCTTTGTAAACATGGACACAAAAATGCTCAGTGTGATTCGCATTGTAAGGAAAACCAGGTAACAAATTCAGTTTTCCCCCCAAAAAATATGATGGAGAGAAGGGCGCGTTTCATCACTCCTGTGATACAAGCGGTGACAGCAAAGCTTTACACCTAATGACAGGAACTTACAAACTGTTCCTAAGGTCTTGAATTTTGGACATATGAGACCAGTGTCATCTTAAAGAAAATGAGCAAATGTTTTCACACTCTGTACCAAAACGTTCGTACTTTATTTCAAATGATATTCAGTTTGAAAACAGGCAAGGTACCAGCAGGAGGACGCTGACTTTGACAGTGCTGTGCATTTAGAGGGTTTGGGAAACTGAGTCTTCAGCCTCCGTAATAGAACTTCAAGAAGCCTCTCTCCATATTCACACTCTATAACAGAGTTTCAAGCGTTTCAAGGAGCAGCAACTTTATTCATTTTGACAAGCTGAGCAGTTATGGTATAGCTGCCACGAGGTTATAGCTAATTAACCACTTTCTGTGGTTCTCGTGTCTGCTTCAGCATAACACAGATCCCTCAGTGGTATCAGCAAAGGCCTCATGTATTTTGTGACTCCCAAATCAGGACAGTAGTTTATTTTTAAATAAAATAAAAATCCTGTTTACCATCTTACTGATAATGTAAAAAAGTTATTACTTTTCAGAAATGGTGAAGTTCTCTCCTGATAAGCAACATTTTGTTGTACCTGGCTGCTTGAAGGAAGATCCAAAATTCTCAGCGAAAACTATGATTGACTTGTAGCTAAGTATCATCTTAGCTAGAAAGTTCCTTTTTCCAATTACCATCCCATGAAAAATTCCATGAAAATGTCACTGTGCTGGGAAAAAAGAAAAAAAAATAATAATCACTTGAGAAGTGTAACTTGAACAACTCGTGGAGGTCCTGATGAGACTTGAAAATCTGGGTGAAGGAAGAGCTGTTATGGGCATGGGGCTGTGGTGATGCTGCCTGCAGTGCTGCAGATCACCTCTGCCCTGGTACTCACTGCAGGGCATGAAACATCACAGCAACCAGCTCCTGGAACGAACCAGACCCTGGGGGCTCACTGAAACCCAGAGAATTCCAGAATCAAGTTGAAAAGCAAGCCTAAGTTTTCTGTGAAGATCAGGCTTATATAAAAAACCCCACAACCCATATACTCCAAATCTGACATTATGTGTACATAGATGTCTGCCTGCTGAAAGTGATTATTATAATAGCTCACCGCGCTTTTTTGAGAGCCTATCTTTTGACGGATGTAAGTGCTGATATGTGAATGACTGTGATAGGTATGAGTGTCTGTGTATGCTGATACACATGTGCTTCTTAAGAAATTATATGAATCACTTAGCTTTTGACAGCTATGCTGCAGCTTTCAGAAGTGCAGATGTTATTTGTCCATCAGAAAAGAAAATATTTATTTCAAGCCACAGGCATTTTCTGCGTTGCAAAAATAAAACATAACAGCAGTTAATGCTTAATGTGCATGTGAAATAATTTTGTCAGGGACAGAAGCACGGCTGAGCGTAAGGGCCTGGGCAAATACGTGGGTGCACAAGCAGCATCTTGTGCCCAGGATAATGCCAAACCTTACAAAAAAACAAACCGGGCAGCTTATCCATAAGCAAAGCATAATGGCAGAGCTGCTTATTTTTCCTTTTTTATTTTTCAGCTGAATTCACGGAGGGTTGTGTTGGTTGATTTCTGTTGTGTGTGTGTGTGTTTTTTGGTGCTGTCTTTTGTTTGGGTTTTTGTTGGGAATTTTTTTTTGTGTGTGTTTGTGGTGGTTTTGTTTGGTTGTTTTTTGGGTTGTTTTTTTTTGTCTTGTTTTTGTTTTTGTTTTTTTTTAAGCTGAAGAAGCGAGTGGCGTTGTGTGGCTCGCATGCGAAATGGCAGTGGGCTGCAGCCTCTTGCTGCATTATTCATAAACATATTGCTGCCATCTCGTGGGCAGCGCACGAGCCGGCGTGGGCAGCGTGGCAGGGGCAGCATGGTGGGCAGCAGAGGATGCCAGGGCTGTCCCCAGTGCCATCAGGGCCATGCCTTGCCCCAGGGGCTGCCAGCTCTGCGGCGGATGGGGTGCAGGTCATGTAGCGCCGTCATGGCCAAGAGCATTTTTTAAGTGACTTTGGGCAAAACCCTGTGCCTGGCCGAACAGTCCCTACTAATAACGTTTATTTACTTCAGCTGGTTAATGAACGAAGTAACGTCTGCTTTTAGGAAGGAATAGTGCTGCTGTAAACCTGTGTGCTCTAAATTATGCTGGTAATAGTTTTATGTTTTTAAAATGGTGATGATCTTATGATCATCATTCTGATGGGGAAAGGGTAAATAGCTTCCGAAGGATGGGCTGGTTCAAGATAAAGCACATAATGAGAATTATTGCTACAGATATCCAGTTTGGTGGACTGGATAAAACCCTCTGATGTGAGGCCTTCGGTGCTGTGTTTTGTGTGCTTATAAAATAGGGAAAATGGTATTTTCATAGTCTTGGCAATCAACAGCTGAAAAGGAGCACAGAAATGTGAAAGAGCCTGGCTTTCCTTTAGTACTTTAAGTTTTTGCTATTCTCCTGAGTGAAAGCAGTTAAATTAATTTAAAAGCATTATGATTTTTGCAGCCTTCTTAACGTAAGTTATTATTAAAAATAATAATAATAATTGTCTTGATATGTGCCCAAACGTTCCACGCTTTCCCTTAATTTATCAAACTCTTGAAAAAATAAAGAGAAAAATGAATCCTAAATGAACTCACTCAGAGATAATCAAATCTGACTTGTTTACATGTTTGGTGCTGGTATTTCTGTATTCAGCCACTACATCTTTTAAAATCTTGGCGAAGACACTTTCCTCCATTTTTGTGTTTCCTTTTAATGAGTGAGGCAGATATTTAAAGTTGGCTGGGCACGGCGAGCTTTGGCTGTCCTCTCCCTGAAAGGCAGCACCTCGCATTTGTGTGCAGAGGCATGCCAGGCGAGATGGTAGGGATTCACTTTTTTTTTTTTTTTTTTTTTTTTTGTGTGTGTGTAGGAGTGATTCCTACCGCCGACATTCTTTGGGGAGAGGATGGGTATGGATGTTTCAAGGTGCATAGGGGACAATGGCAGGCGATTTGAATGCAAGGGGAGAAATGCAAGCAGTGACCTGCCCTCTCTTTTAGATGTCTCTTTTAGATACTACACCTCTGGGGTTTCAGCAGAGCAGCCCATTCTCAAGCTGTGATTCATGGACTGCTAATGGCACGGGGAGACTTTTTGAAATGGTAATACAGGCGTAGCCAGCCCGAGAAGACCCCGAAGGTAGTTCCCAGATGGTACAAATGAAAGGAAAACCCAGAGCAGGGTTTTCCACTGGGGATCCTGGTTTTGCAAACCTCCTCCTCAAGCTTATTGATTTTGAGGATGGGCCTCCAATTGATCCCATTTATAGAGTGCGTTTATATGGATTATGAGAGCTGTTAAAAACTTGAGCTTGAGTTTAGGGGCTGGATTGTTTGAATTCTGGTGTGGTTTGTGTGCTTTGTTTTTTTTTTTTTTATTATATTTATTTATTTCATTTATAGTTTTGGGGTTTTTTTATTATTTTTCCTTTCATTGCCTTTTCTCTGATTTGGGGTGAATAAATTCCTAGGATTTTCATGTGATTATATCTGCAATTACATCTGTAAAACAGGGTGATCCAAGAAGCTTAGCAAATATTTTCTTTGGCAAACAGAGTTGCAAAGAGGAGATGTGGTTTTCTTACCATTTCATTTAAAAATAGACTTACTTAAATTATCAGATGATTTTAACGCTTAAAATCCACAGCACTTCAGTCAGCTTCCCTTTGTTTTGTTTTTTTCTCTGAACAGTCATAATTGTTACAAATACATTATATTTAAAATATTGACAGACTTGAAACCTAGAGTGTGTTTAGTCCCCCCCCTCCAGGTCTGAGTTTGCAGGTAAGCTTTCACAGGTTGGGCTTCAGACTAATTTTCCAGGAGGGAAAGAGTGCATTTGGATAAGTCACTACTTATATGAGAGCACATTTTAATTCATGAAAATGAACCCAATTTCTAAGATTCTCTTAAGTAATCGAATTATTATTATTTTCTATTATTTGTACATAGTCATCACTAGGTGGAGGCATACTTTACATATTCTATTGAACATGTCATCTGTTATGGACTGAGATGAATTGCATTGATACTGCGTAGTTAAGTGAATGATATGCTTTTTAACCTGAACTCCTGAAGTAACCTGTTACCACCAAACGCCCAACTCTCAGACTAAGCAGACTAGTGCTTTGACCACTACTACTGCTGAAAATCAATGAAAATTGAATGGTTTTTAATCATGGGCTGCACAGAGATCTCTTGAATTAATTCAGAAACATTGTTCATGTGTGGTAAAGTTAAAAGGAGAAAACAAAGCAGGTGTCATGCTGCCAGAGAGAGAAATAACAAATATCTATGTGTTTCAATACCACATTCCTGCAGTACTTAATTCAATGTACAATGGATTGACTGGGGTGTTTGTTTTTTTTTTTTTTTTTAAATTATCTTTTTAGCAAAAAGAGCAAAGTCCATTCACAATCCATCCATATTTTCTCATGGTCCAGAGCTACCTGCTATAGATTGTACAAGTTAGATTTTGACTGAGGGTAACAAGACCAACCTCCGTTGAATCTAATACCCTGACTTCACCCAAACTCCCCTGATTTACAGATTTAAGTAGATCTTACGCATTTATGCGCATATATATGGTGCCATGCTTATGTTTCCCTCTTGTTTTATGAGCGGATGGGGCAGAGTCTGCACGAGGTGGTCCTCGGCTAGCATAGCCCCAGCTATGTGTTTAGGGGGCCACAAAAGGACTCTTCGGTGTGAATGTGGGAGTCAGAGGCAAGAACTGTCTCTTTCTCCCTCCTTGGAATACTGTGTTACGGCTCTTTGCAGCTTGTACTATAGGAGGAAGAAGGGTCATGGTGCACAGATTATAAAGAAAAAATAAAATTCACTTTATTCAGAGAATAATCCCTATTTTTTTCCAAGGAAGACACATATTCTCTTCTAAACATGCTGAAAAAAGTGGGGGAAATATATTTTTACATCTCTGCCATTTTAATGTGATTTAGAGAATGGAGTCAGGATGGTTGAGTGAGATTTCCTGAGCTTTGTGGCTGCTCAGCCCCAGACTGGCATAGTGGACAGACATTGCTGTGGCCTCCTCCTCTGTCACTCCCCTGGGCAGTCAGCCAGTTACACCCTGGGGCAAGTGCCCTTCACCCCTTCCGTAGGCCAGGGCTGTAAAAATGCTATAATGGAGCAGAAATATGCCCACCTCTTTTTTTGTCGTTGTCAGTGTCCTGTCCCGCCCCCCCCCCCCCCCCCCCCCCTTATTTTTTTTTAATATTGTTTGGATTTTGAATCACACTTTTAATAATTATATTCACAGTCTAAAATTCAATAATAATTTTACTTAGCGTTCACAGAATTGCCAACCAGTGCTCAAAAAAGGATGTCCAGCGATTTATCAGCGCACAGAAAATAATTTTAGCAATATTTTGAAATGCATTAGTTATAGTTTTGGTTTGATTTCTAGAATGTAAATAAGTTTTGATTTTTCTGTTTCAAATTACTTTTTTGGAACTAAGGCTTTTGAATAAGAGTCCCTCAAACCAAGCTGTTACTCCTGGGAAATTCTGTAGTGGTATGTTACTGGCATTTGAAAAATGCACACCTTCTGAGAAAAAACAGGAAAATTCTGTCAGACAGACTGATGGGAATTCCCAAGTTTGGAAATGCAAGTTCTGTTGGAAAACAATGGCAGCACAATTCAGCTAAGGCTGCAGTTGGAGTGAAAAGGAATATGTTTTCACCATCGCATACGTTTTTATTTTTTTTCAGTGTCATTCTAGAAACAAATATTCTACAAGATCAGTTAAAAAGTGCAAAGTAAGGAATAAGAGAAGAATGTGTGTTGGAACATAACATAGACGTTACCCATGTAGAAAAGTGTGAAGAAATATGGTAAAATTGAATGTAAACAAAGAAATGGGGAAAATAAGTGTGGGAGTGAAAAACTGTGCACAGGGAGTAGGAAGAATGTAATGCAATAGTAGAAGATCAAAGGAAGGGTAGCCAATTTTTTCAAATATTCAGTAATAACTTAGATGTAGCAAGGTAAAGGATTGGAACAAAGGGTCAGAATATCAGAAATGGAAAAGGAGAAAACATTATATATAGTGTACATTTTTTTCTTAAAGGATCAATTATTATCCCCATCTCCTAGTATTTCAGGACTCTTTTATAATTACTAGTATTATTTTCGCTCCCTCTTCTGCACACACACTCTGTCTCTCTCCCCCTTCTAGGCAACACTTCTCTACTTGCGCAGATTTGAGGGGGTAGGAGGATCTCAAGGGTTCTTTGCAAGATGCTCGTTTCCCACCGCAGAGTGTGGCATTGCCAGGACTCTTCAGGGGACTCTCTGCCAGCTATCCTTAAAAGCTTGCAGAGGAGTGGGAGAAGATTTGCATACTGCCCAAGCAGGGCCAGATTTGAACTCCCCTCTCTGCTGAATAGTGCATTACTGAGTAAAGAATGACACCAAAATCGTTGCAGCTTCTGTAGAGTAGGTGCTGTGCTATGTCAAGCTATTAGGGTCTGTTAGGGTCTGTCCCTTATTTCTTTCCTCCCCCTACTCCTAAGATGCTCCTTTTTTTATTCAGGCAGAGATGTCTTTTCACCTGCATTCCCCACCCCCCCCCCCCCCCCACCCCCCCGCCCTTTCCTCTAATTTTACCTTTCTCCACTCTTGTTTTCTTTTCCTTTACCCTCTATTTCAGATTTTTTTGTATTTTAATAACATATTTTAAGTAATTTTTCTCCCATTCTCAGTGTGATGACAGTATATCCTGATGGAAAGATAATAATGCCCAAGGAGGTTTTCTTTTATGAATTCTGCTGGTGTTACTTTCACATGCACACAAATATATCATCTTGATTTCTAGCTCTGGGTCATTTCATTGCTCTTGTATGTCTTGCTACGAGATGTTTCCTGTAATTAAAAGATTAGGTTAAATAGATTATTTGTGCTGCCCTGTCTACATAAATGTTCTGTTTCTCTGCCTTTAGATACTGGCTTTTGTGTTTTAAGGCAATGTTGTGGTACATGATGTTGCATCGTGTCTCCTTTGTCTTTAAGCTGCTGACTTATTGGTAACAGAAGCAATCAAAGGAGACATTTACTGCCACAGCCTCGTAGGGTCAGTGAATTAACAGGTGCCAATAAGTTCTGAAGAAGTGTTTTAATCGTTTCTAAAGTATTTAATTAATGGACTCTTTTAGAGGAGTGGTGACTGAGCAGACAGAAGGCTGATAAATATTTAATGCTTGTATCTAGGGAACTTTTTCTCCCTTTCATGTAATTTGAGGTGTTTACTAATGGAAAACACAACCTGAATTGTTCTGTAGCATGCAATCAACAATGAGCTGCTAGTAGATTGGCCAGGGTTTGGATACCAGTCAGGAATTTATCTATATGTGCTGTGATATTCCGCATCTATAGTAAGTTATGTTTAGAGAGCATTTTGGAGTGAGGTTTCCCTGGTACATCTAGATATCTGTCAATACTTATGGGCTATAGGAAGTAACCTCTAATAACCTGATCACTGGAATATTAAGAGTGTGTGTGGTTGTTTACTTGGGCGGTCACAGTTTCAGTAACCACCACTTGTTGGGTGGTAGTTACTAGAAAATAGACTTTAGATCCCAACATGGTTGTTGATCTGTGTGATATGCATGACATTTCCTTTAAAATGTGGTAGCATGATACCAGTAATGCCATAATTATGCCTAAAACTTTTTGGTTTTAAATTTGGTTCTTATCATAACCTGTTTTGTTTTCACTTTAGAGGAACATTTCCCTCCTTGTTATTGTCTTAAATTCTCACTCTTTACTCTTTATTAAAAAAAAAAATATATATATATAAAAATCAGTTGTGTCTGAGCTACATTTGATGTCGTCAAATTCCTCTTGCTCTTGAATTCTTTGTTCTATTTCCTAAGAAAATACTAAATAACTTTCCTTTTTCACTTAATGTCACTACCTTAAGGAATGATGTTTGTGATAAGTTAACACGGCCCCATTAATTAAGTACCATTTGCTTGCTTCTCCATTGGCGCAAACGTTGCAGTTAATCAGCACAGCTTTTGAAACGGCAGCACGGTGGAGTTAAGTAGGCAAAGGGCACAGTCGGAGTTCAGGGTGAGAGACCACGGAGATTTGTATCACTTAGTCAATCTATATAGCCAACTGCACGCTTCCCTCTGTTCCTGCCGCTCCCTCTTAGCTGTGCCTGACCGGGCGATCTCTGTCCCGACTGCCCTCGAACGCCGAGCCGTGGAGGTGCCTCCAGCCGGCGGCTGGGTTGCTCGGCCAGGAGAGCTCTGTTAGCCAGCCCTGCTCCAGCCATCAGCCCTGTCCTGTGGCACTGCTCATCCGAGCTCCTGCGCTGTGCCACTGGAAGTTCAGAAATGCAGAAACAGCTGAAGAAATTGATTCTATTTGTTGTTGCAGTTCAATAGACCTCTGATCTGCAATGCTTGAGCACACCAGGCAGTTCCGGCAGAGCCACCTTTTACCATCGTTAGTATAGGGATAGCCTTGTTATCAGGTTGTAGGAATTAATTTTGTCATATTAGGAGGGAGAAGTTATAATATTGCAGGATGGGGAAGCAGAGTGTTGGCTGGCCAGTGCTCTCACCGGCGGCAGCGTGTGAGAGCAGCTCAATTGTGTTGACTTGGGAGATCACTTCTAATTAAAGTTGCATACTATTAGAGTAACAAAAATGTGTTTATATAGTGTCCAGGCCTCTTAGCTGTAAAAAAATGTAACTAAGAACACGGTGATATAGTGGCAACGTTGTCTGATGAATCCAGGAGCTAATAATGTGAAAGGATAAAGGGACGAGGTCGCGGCATGTGGCTCTTCACCTGAGCAGGGAACAGAAAGCTTCCTTAGAAGTGTCTGATCCCAAGGGATTTAAAATAGCAGCAACTTCTCAAGGTATCTCTTATGTTACTTGGAGATGTGAACACACAGATCTATGGAAATTATGTGACACGGGGCAAAAACGCTTATCACCAAAAAGGCTGAATCCTTTAGAAGGTATAGCTACTATATACGACAGTGATAGTATGCTATATTCCATAGCTTACTTTTCTCTCTCACTTTAACTTTGTCTTCTACCTGCTTTTTCTTTCCTCCTCTGTATCTTTATTAATTCCCTCACTATTTGCAAACCTTTTAGGAGGAGTGTGTGATGTGTCCATTTATTATCTCTAAGGATGGTTAGTGCTGGGTTTGAAGTCATCCACATTTTCTTTCCAGCCCTGTAGCATGTAAAGAAGAATGTGCTTATAATCAGTCAAGGTAAAATAATTGGAAATGGGAATAATAATATAGCAACGGCCAATCTATTTGTCAACTCGGCTGCAATGGTTTTGGTTTTCCACTTAACTCAGTGAATGTGTACATGGCATGTGGAGGAAAGCAGTCATTTCTCTGAATTTGATGTATGCAAAACTGATAATGCAGTTATTGCAAATGTAGATGATATCTGCCGATGTAATTAAAAATACACATCTGCCTCTTTGAATATGCAGTTCATTTGTTGGGTTTTTGGTTTTAGTCTTTTAGAGACAACTGTGCCAATCTGAGCAAGTCGTACAGTAACTTTGTTTGGACAAACTCTCAGTTTGTTACTTTTTGTTCATAAATGCAGTTAACAAGTTCTTTTGTACTTCTTTGAGTGTTAATTGATGTAAACAAAGTCTGCATTTTATCTAATCCCACTGAAGCTTGTTAAAATTAGAGATGTGCCAAATTATTCCAAAGCAGGTTGTAAAGTAAGTGAACCATTAGATCCACTGGCTCACAAATGGCATAGACAATGTGTGCTCTGTTTGCTTCTTTTTCAGGGACTGTTTATGTCAGAACTTTCAAATCACAGTTTTTTGCATCTTTAATATTGCGTTCAGTTAATCTGTACGGCAGAAGTATAGTACAAGCAGCAGGGCTGAGCGTGACTAAAGCTATTTCTAGAAAAGTCCACATATACGCTCCTAATTGAGCATACCTAGCAGTCAGCTTTGCTAATTTCTATATTCGGCATTTTCTTTTCACCAAGATGTCCGTTTGTTAGCATTTTATCTTTGCAGGAATTATGATTTGCAGAGTTTGTTATTGCCCAGGTTCCAACGTGTTATTTTAGTGACGGTAATCTAATACACAGGGCACCATGCTAGCCTCAGCTAAACCTCTGGGGCGCAGGGCAAACCCCGAGGCACCATTGCCATGAAAAGGTCAGTGGGGTTGGTACCACTGCAGGGAACTGGTGGCCCTTCCTCTCCTAGCCTGGCAACTAGCTCCCACACCAGGGTGTTCTCAAAATCTTGTTCCTCAGGCTTCTGTGATTCTGCTTTTTCTGCAGATTTATCTGCAGATATCACACACATCTATGTGATTTGTCTTTATCTGCTCCTTTGGCTTGTCTTTTGGAAAGTTATTCTCTTACATCTCCTGCCTCTTTTCCTGACTCCAGGACCTTTGGTCCTGTGCTGATACAGGACAATCCCATTTACCAGCATAGTTGGGCTACTGTGCCAGTCCTATAAACACAAAAGTCTACATTTCTGCCCCAGTCCTCATCCCCTTCCTGACCTGAATACCAAGTGAGTTCCCTCAAGTCTTCTCATACTGAACCATGAAGACAAGCTCAACATGCCAACGGCAGAGCCTGGAGAGGAGCTCTGCACTCACATTCAGACATGTGCTGATGGTCTGGTAGTAAAGCTCATTTCTGATTTATTATTTATTTAGCTGATTTCCACATGAACATCGTTGTAACCAGGATGGTAAGAGGGTCAGTATGGATCTCAACACCAAGTGCTAACCATTATTAGTCAGTCAAGTATTCATGTATTATTAGCCTGAGTTAACGCTTCAGCTGGACTGTGCTGTGTGCTGTGCTGCTGGTGCTGCTCTTCTGGAGTCCTTTAAAGCTGGGCATGTTGTGTCCCCTTGTACTTTCACTGTAGGCTCCTGGGGACAGAGTTGATGGATCTCTTCTATGTGTACATAGTGCCTGACACTATAAGGTACATGACTGGGTATTCATGTTAATACAAATCATAAAAGCTTAATTTAAAAAAAAAAAAAAAAAAAAGCAAGAAAACATCTTTCTGCCTCTTTCTCACGTTTAGTTTGAAATTGTAAAAGGTGACCAGGGATGAATATCCTGTAGTCGCACGTTTGACAGCATCTTGTAGCAATTATTGCCAACCAGAAGTATGATCCTTAAATGTTAAATGTTATCTCAGGCAAAGGTACTGCATCTATGCAGCAGGAGCATACACTGCTGCTCTCAGGGTGAAGGAAAGCAGACCTAGAGGGAAGGTGGCTAGTGCTGATGATTTTCCTGGAGCTTCGGAACTGGCTAGCTAGATCCACAGGGGAGCTGAGGCACCTAATTAGGAATCAGATTCATAAATATCCTTACGGACCTAGAGGCTTTGTTTTAGCTTAATCTGTAGGGCTTTCTTTTCCCAAGCAAAAATGTCTTATAGACAATTCTTTTATCAGGTAAAGCTGAGATAATCTCATGATGCATGTTAGACAAGACAGATCTCAAAGATCATTATATATAGATGTTTCTGTATCTTTCATAATTCTCTGTTTTTTTCTAGCTGCCAGCACCATAGTATCTAATCTTTCTAGCAAACAGGTGGCTCTTGCAGCATGCTTTACAATCAGTCAGACTTTGGCTCAGTCTAATTTGCTTAATCATATTAATTAATTACTTTTGTAAATGTCAGAAAAGTTCAGCACACATTTTACTTTTTAAAAAGATTTTTTGAAGATCTTTCTAGTAAATATGTAACTTTGAAATATCTGCAGTATTTTTACTGAAATTGAAGATCATAGTTATTCAGATTATGCATTACAAGAGAACTATTCAGCTTCCTTAGTCACTATTTCACTTAGCCAGTTGAATTAATTTCAATTAATTTGTTTCCTATTTTATAACAGTTTAATCAGGTGATACCAACCAATTTCAGCCTATCACCTGTTCTGCTAGTTCCCTGGTTTATTTGGCAGTCTGTGTGGCATTGTTGCATTCCACACGCTCTCTGACTGGAGAACAAAGTATTTTTAATGGGAGGTAAACACTATAGACTAGAAATGATTGGGTTGTACACAAAAGCCTTGATTTCTGTATACTAAGGCTTCGTTGCTGAAAAGTATTTTTTCAGGTAAACCGCAAAAGATAATTTTAGAGCAAGGAATTAAAAGGGTTACATACCTCCTAATGGTGGAACTCCTGTAGGTGTTGTGAGTGGTCTGCCTTGACCAGTGCTATTTGTGAACCAAAACGGTGACACTGTATTCTTGATTTATTTCATATTATTAATGAGAGTTTGAGAACAGCCATAGTACAAAGGTTGACAGTTTTGTGCAGTACTGTTTTTCTGCTTTTTTTGTTGTATCTGTGTTTAGATGATGTGACTGTTTAGTAAGTCTCAGAAGAGAGGTCAAAGCATAGGTGATGCTTTGAGTGACAGGTCTGAAAAGAAAAATACTGAGACTATACAGAAGTCTGTAGTCACTGAATTGTAGCAGCCTAGGTGAAATAACAGCAAACAAATGTTCCTACCTCAAGAAGCCTTGGGGTAATCACTTTAAATAAAGCCTAATTGAGTAACAAATCTACAAATGGTGTTTTTCCTTACATCTGACCATGTTGTACACTTATCATAATTCCTTTGTGCTAAAACATTTTCTGACTAATGGCCTCTGATGCGTGCAGTCTCCACTGCCAGTCTGGGTGTAGACAACGTGCTCCAGATGTGCATTGTAAGATCACTGTCCTGCAGCAATAAGTCCTTCTGTTCCCATCTGTAACAATATTTAACTTAGAACACGACGGTGATTGCTACTGAGAATTCCTTTTCTTCAATCTGTAGGAAAGCCTGGGACTTTTAGATTAACAGTAAGTGAACACAAGAAGCTTAAAAAAAAATACATTCTGCCACATGCTATCTTCGGGTTAGTTGTTAGCTCTCCTCTTAAGATCAAGCCAACAACAAAAAGCAACTGTATGTATATGGCTGTATGTATATGTATGTATGTAAGCACTCTTCTTTCCAACTAGTGACATCTCCAGGCTGCAGGTGCTGATGCCAGGAGAGCATCAACCATGCAGAGGTGGCTTTTTATCATTTCTTGGTGGTTTGCTCACTGCTAGCTAGCTCAGATGGCAGAAGCAGTATCTATACAGTGGTATATATACAGGTCTTTACAAGGAAGTGGTCCCTAAGTGGAGGCCTGGAATTGATAGAAGATTTTCTAGATGCAAGTCCTATTGCCTAAACCTGGTAATTCATCAAACCAGTATGTTTTAAATGAATATAACTTTTCTACAATACTTTTGTAGAGAAATATTCTGGCTCAGAGTGGAGTATGTGCTCAACAAGGATAGAATCCATAGCAGCAAGTTGCAGCCAGCGTGTATATATATATATCTGCAGCCAGTATATAGTCCAGACTTCTTTATCTCCATCAGGTTTATTCTTGCACCATGCATAATGCTGGCTTAGAAGCAGTCTTAACGTGTAATCCTTTGAAGATTTTGTTGTTACATGTGTGCTTGTGTTGCTGTACTATCTATACTGTTAAGCTACTCGTTTGGGCAGTATCTTCTGTTTTCCCAACTCTGCATGGAAGTAGTGGGCATTACATAAAGAAAAAGCAAGCTGAACACAAGCATAAGGGTTTGTTTTCATTGCCTAGGAATTTGTCCCTTTAATTGTGAGAGATGGCTGTGTGTGGTATTCTTACAATGCAACAAAATGAAGGTTACACCCAAACTTGGCCCCATTTACTTTAAAGTTCACTAAATCTCACCAGTCCTTCAGCGAGTGTGGGGTAAATTTAAGCAGAAGAAGGCAGATTTTGTGTGGATCTGGACCAATTGACGTTTTTTGGCAGAAACAATAGAAAACATATTACGCTGTGTTTTTATGTTTGTTTCCTCACACTGTGTGGTTTTGTCTGGTTTCTCTGCAAGCAAGGTTCAAGCTGGCGAGCCACGCAGTTTCCTTTTGATTTCTTTGTTGTTCGTTTATTGGAATTTGAGATTGGAAGCAGATACAGTGGATGCAAACCCAAGCGAGCCAAAATGTTTTCAGTCTGCCTGAAAGCTTAAGTCATTGAATTTTATACAGCAGTGATATTAAGCTAATTCTTCCAACTCTTCTGGAATGTATATTTCCGTTAGGATGGATGTAGTCACATAAACTAGTTATTTTAATATTCTTCTGAACTGGAATGCAATTACTCACTCGAATTAGCCATTCAAAATATTGACTAAAGGGGTTATGACATTCTGATCCTTCACAAGAGTATGGTCAAAAATCCAAAGTTTGTCAAGATTCAAATGTAAGAACATGAAATGGAGTATAAACACAGGTTATGCATACTCCATCTGCATCAATAACATTTTAAAAACTTAATAAGTGTAATACTGCTTGACAGAATATCACAAGATGAACTAATATTTTCAGTTCAATTGCATAAAGGCAGTTTAAAAATAGGACTTACCATGCCTTATTTCCCTGATGAAAGAACATGTGGAAACTGTAAGATATGATAATCCAACATAAAATATACAAATGTACAAATTTTATCCAAACGCTGTAGACAAACCAATATGGCAACCAGTATAATGTACTCTGCTGCTCACTAGCATGCTTTCAGGATCAGATCTTTAATTATTTTTGTGTGCTTAAATATATTTGATGTCTAGATTCAGGTCTAAGTGAAGCACTGGGGCACCAGTGCTTTCACATCTGAAGCTGTTGTTTAGCATCTGGCTCCCACCTGAGCATAATTATTAAGCATCAAACACTGTTTTGCTCATCTCCAGACTTCAAAGCCTCAAAGGATAGTCCTTGTGCTCCTCTAAGAGCCTGTCATGTTCATCATTGGTGCTGTCTGACTTAGGGGGTTCTTGCAAACCTTCTAACAACCCTGTGGGTCTGCCCTGCTTCCCAAGCCATGCAGGAGGGCAGTGGGGAGCTCCAAGACCAAACATCTCTCCTCCACATGCACATAGCGCAGTATGAAGCTCAGAGGAATTTTTTCCTCTTATATTTTCATTAAGAGCAAAAAATTGGATCCTTTTCATAAGTAAGAGGACTGGAGCGCTTTACCTGGTGTCTGTCCCACTTTATGTACTTACTCCACTTTTTTTTTTATCTGGGTGACTTGCTCTGAATGAAGATGCCTTTTCTTCTGTTGGAATAAGATACTAAGATCTCCATCCTTCTAACCTGAGAGAGGACTTTTGTAGTCTTCAACCCTGAGCTTGCAGGACTTGTTAGGGAGCTGCCTGGGACAGTCAGCCTCATCCATTTCCATCTCCAGGTTGTTGTGTCATGAAGCTGTTCTCATTTGGAGCTTCCACCGTGGTTTTCCCAAGTATGATGGCATTGCCCTTCCTCAGCTCCACAGGAACAGGGGAACACAGCTAGACATATACACGTAGTCAGAGGGGAAAAAACGGTTTTGTACCTATGACTGTTCCCCTTCAAAGAGTATTTACTCACATGGCAGCCCTCCTCAGCATGGTGTTTCTGAGCTGGAGCTAGCAGTGTTCTTTCCCTGGTGGTATGAAAGCCGTGTGGTGGTAGGCTTGCTGGAGCGTACCTGCTGGCTGCCTGAGAATTAAAAAAATAATAATATGACTTTCAGAAATAAGACTTATACTGTGAATATATGCATAGTAAACATGTTTCAGAGAACAAAAGCTGCGGGTAAATGTGTTTGGGGTTTTTTTTGTGTTGGTAGGTCAGCTGGAAATAGATATATGCCTTGTTATAGAGGTGTTACTCTCTTATTTTTAACTTACCTTATATTTAACTCCTGGTGATTTAGAGATGTCAGATAGATGTGGTTTTGTAATGAAAAATGTGTAATCCTCAAGAAATTTAAAAGCAAACTTTTCTAAAAATTTTATACTTAATTTTCTTGTGTAGATTAATGTGTCAAGCAAATGATAAATATCAACAGTATTTTAAGAGCAAAATACTTTAGATAAAGAGCAGAAACAAAGAAAATACATGTCGGGTACGTTAGGATATGAGTGAGTTAAGAGTCTTTGATAGCGGTTACTCTGCTAGTCCAAATAATGACTAATTACCATGGCAATCCTTATGTTCTGTGCCATACGGACCCCACCATTCCTACTTAAAAACACTAATGGCAAATATACATTGCAAACAGATGCCATGTGCACATATCATTTGAAAAGGCTTTCAGGAAAACAAGATTGCTGGTCTTTGGATAGAAGCAGAGCTGTTGCACGGCAGGATGGCAGAGCACCAGTGATTCCTGTCCCACAAGAGAGTCCCCATCTGTGCCACCACTGCAAGAGGATTGGGGATGGAGTGAGAGGGAAAAACCTGGCTCAGGTCTGAACACAAACCAGCCTCTGCAGGTACAGTTTTTCTGTGACACTAGCACACCTTGGTCTTAAAATATTAAGTCTGAACAGGCTGAGCTGCTCCCTAATTAGCTTCCAGCTGGTGGTAGCCCTCAGCTGCTGGGGAACAGCTTTGGAAACCAGACTGCTGGGTAGGTGAGGGTCTCTATCCAAGGCACTATCTGGAGGAACAATATTTTAGGTATTTAGAAATTATTTTTCCTCGACCTGTTTCAAGCTAACTTCTGCCCAGCACAGCCCACTTTGTCACTGGCTAGACCATGGAACTCCCTGCCAGCTCAGGTCACCTTATGGTAGCTCTGAAATAAAAGATGCAAATTATAGATTTGTAATGCGGGGGCTGGCGCAGCTGCACTTTGAGTGAGGAGAAGGAGAGGGCTGTGCATCAGCACTGCTGGTACCCCAGTACAGCCCTGGGGGCGGTGGGTGGGCTGCAGCAACCCCGGCAGTCCCACACCTGTGTAATGGCAGTGGAGGCTCGGTGCAAAACTTTTACTTCAATAATGAAGGAATTTAAAGGGGGGTGGGGAAACAGACCTGCAGAAATAAGTTTTTGAACTACAAATGTGTAGTTAAATTCTGGCAAACACAGGGCATCCATACTTTCCAGATTCCCTTGCTGTAAAAGAAAGAAAGGAAAAGAAGAAAAGGAGCAGGTGGGTGGTGGGTGAAATAAAAAAAGGAAAAAAGGAAGTAAAAAAGAAAAGGCTTTGGCTTGCAAAAGATCACCCTGGATCTTATCACTATGTTCTGGGTTAACCGTCAAACCTTGCAAAAAATGAAAACAGAGGCCTCCTTAGACCTGATCCTAGAGATCAGGGGGTTTGGTCCAGAGTCTATGTAAATGCTCAGCCTACTGAGAGACTGCCAGTGTGTGCGGTCTCTCCCACCACCCAGCTTAGCTGTGCTCCTGGCAGCACTGGTCTGTACTGGGAAGTGGAGAGGCTGTAGGCACAGCTGCCACCAGGCAAACTCAGGGGACACATTAACGTGCCACAGTGGCCAGGGGCACAGCTCTGCCACCTGACACAGCATGAGGCAAACCTGTCAGGAGAGGATCGCGGTGTTTGCAAATCAATCGGTGAGCAGCCTTACGCATTAAAGAAGTTGCTCTCTGATGTCTCTGCCATTTTCCTGTTTTGTGATTTTTAGAGGAACTGAGATATTCTTTTTTATACCCATCCAATTCTATAAAAAGTCCTTAATAATACAAAAGTTTGCCGTTCACAAATACGGACAAAAATTACTTCTGACATGAACTGCCCTCTACTAGTTCGATAGAACTTTTGTCAAGACATATATAACCAGCGACTCCATGATAATTCCTGAAACATCCTGAGATCTTAGTTAATGAAGCATGGCCAGGAACTCACCAATGGAGTAAACATGTCAAGGAAAATGTGTTTTTTTCTCTTAAAATATGGAAATTTCAAGACACTGAAAGACAAAGGACTACTGTGGCTTTATGATTGTTCAAAGCGGTATCTTTAGAGCTTCCAAACATTTTAAAATCTGACCTTAGATTTCCTCCAGCTACCTGCCCCTCCTGTCCTGCACGTTAGTCCTACATTTTTATTGCTATCCAGCACTGTACTACTGGGCCCTTCAGAATCATGCTTACGCTACACATTCCTCCAGACGGTCTTTCACACTTCATAAGGCTCTGAACTATCATTAATTAGGAGGCATTTCCTTCTGAAAGTCTCCTATATCTCTCTGATGGCGCATGAAGAAATAGATATATCCTCACCAAATGAATAGTTTCTCCCTGTTGGTCATTATCATTGTGGGACAGTGAAATCTGTCCTGGTGTCACCGAACATGGGCACATAGAGTAAGCTTATAGAAAACGTTTGGAGCTCCAAAGGCAAAGAGGTGTTTTGTTTCTTTATGAGTGCAATATCTGTGCTCATACCCATACTGCTACCAGCTGCAACAATCTCTCCATTTTTTTTTTTTCAGCAAATCTCATTATTTATGTTTCAAGTTGCATCTTTTATAAGAGGTCCAACAGCAAATATGACGTGCTATTACTTTCAATGCATTCAGTGTTTAATCTGCATTTTGGTGTTTGGGTTTTTTTTTTTTCCTTCTTTTTTCTGACTTAATTTCTGGGTGGAAATACTGCTGGATAATTTACGCTATTAATACTTTTTTTTAATGCTTTTCTGTATGGGGAAAAGCACCTGGTCTCACCACTTTATGCATAGGCTAAAACCCAATGTAGAAACCTCAGCCTTCTTTTCATAAACCTTGAGACATTTATCTATGTTATGTGTATTCAGATACTTAGGAATCTTTTCTATCTCTCCCCTAGGACATTACAGGACATTTTCCATGTATATCTTAGTGGGATTGTTCAGCACCGTATCCATTCCATCTACCTCCAACTTCACCTGAAGGGCAAAATCCTTAAGATCTTGACACAATACTGATAAATACATGGAATTATTAAAGTTGCCTTCTCAGCAGAATAGGATTGCTGCCGCCTTTGTTCTCAGGGGAATATATATTTCACCCAGTAGCAAGACACCCAACTGCTGCTACAATCAAAACTCTCTGAAATGCCTTTAAGCTAATCATCTTTGAACATAAGCCTTTGTCGTTAAATCAGGGACCTTCTAGATGCAAGGCACAGAAACCTTTTTTGTTTTTTCTCCACCTTGCACAAAACAGCTTTAAGCCTGTCACCACTGACAGTAAGGTTCAGTGATCTGTCAACATTCACCCCTGATAAAGACAGTGAGAGAAATCCATGGCTCTGGAGAGTTCAGTAGAGACCAAACAGTATGTTTGCAAAAGAGCATTTTTATATGTTTTCTTGTGACAGCACTAGTTTAACAGAAAATAGTTGGAGTGTGCCAAAAAAAGGGTAAAAGAGAAAGAAAAGGGAAAAAAAAAAGGAAAAAATGTAGTAGTAAGTTAGGCTAGCATGACATGATGGATCTGGGCTATGACAAACAGAATTGGAAAAAAAATTCCCTGGGGACCAACTATACCAGGTTTGCTGAATTGTATTTCTTGATTTCTTACTGTGCAACAGTGCTTTTTAGTGTTAGATTGACTAGACTTCAGAATATTTTTAAAATTGTACAAATCACAATCCATGTAGCTTAAAAATGAAAGATGTAAAAGGTTTAGGAGTTTGATGTATTGAAAGGCATTCTGTATTCCCTCATGTGAGTATTAAATGTACACTTTGTCTGTTTGATGAATTTTAAATCTTTGTGGATTGCAACATGCACCGCAGCAGTTTAAGGGGGGCATAAACCTTGGCTGAAGAAAAGTGTAAAGGATGTGCAGTGGTCAGGCTTCAAACTAAGCTATTCTTCACTTTTTTCTGATTTTCCTAGGTGCTGCAATACACACCTAATCCAATTTATAGAGAGCTAAATAAAAGCAGTTGGGAAAAAAACCTTGAAAATTTTCTGTTGGAACTAACTAACCCTGACTACGTGAAATGCAGGGAGATTTAGTGTCACTTTAATTTTAGTGTTATATGAACAAATAAGGAAAATATTTACAAAGGAAGGACAGGCAAAAGGGACAGAATATTTTGGTATAATAACTGCCTTTATTCAAGCCTACTGTCATGACGAACAAGGGTCTCGCTTGGTGACAAGCGATGTGAGGACAAAAGGCTTTAGGGGCTCAGAAAATAGCATTAGATGACATTCATCTCAAACCCTCTGGTTTCTAGGTACATCAACAGAGAGAGCTGGCATGGCAGGTCAGCAACGCAAGGCACGTTTTACTGAGTCCCCAGTTAAATTCTGCCTCCCCACGATCGAAATCTCTCCCTCCGCTGCCGCAGCATTTTTAAAACATGCTTAAAAAGTGCTCATGAGCACAAAACCCTATGACATGAAGTGATGGGTTGTGAAATCTAAACAAAATGTAGTATCTGTGTTTTAGTGGGGATGGTTGTGGATGTGTGTTTCTGATGTATGTGTGTCAAGTGCTACTGGAAAGCTGTTCTTATTAGGGAGGGACAGCTGGATCAGTCTGAGTAGAGGGTGAGTGAGGGTGAAGGAGAGAGGAACAGCCCAAGCCTTTTTTTGAATTTGTTTTTATTCAAATCAAAACACCTGGGTCCCCATTTCGTCGCTCCTCTTGAAAGGTTCCCTTCCCTTCCTGCTTTAATACTGAAATGTTTACCATAACTCAAGCTTCTGATATTAAATTTTGAATTCTTTGGAGATTTTGAGGAAGAGATACTCATGACTGAGCTCTCAGACAAAAAACTTGTGATCACATGGAAACGTAATGGTGGGTGCAGGTTTGAGCCTGGGCAGACGTCAAGTGGTGATGAACATATACGAGACTTACTTTTCAGACCTTCAGACCTCACTATGAACATTAACTGATCTTCATAGCAATTTCCTGGTATAGGAAGGCTGCACTACATTTGTTTACGGTTGGGGGAATCAAAGGTGTAAATACAAAAATAGGAATTGCATATCTCATTAAACACCCAAGGATTCCTGTTTCTAGATCCAAGGCCTTGCAGCCCCTATGAGGCCATGGGAGTTGTGTCTGCAGCTGAAATATCCCACATCAGGGGCCACTTTAGAGTTCAGTGTCTAATAAGGTATAAAAAAAACCCCAAAACACCAGCAATAACTTTTTAAGGGACATAAAAAGTCTTCTCCTTTCCATGACCTTCCAGCTTGTATCATCAAAGGTCACCTGTGAGATTATAAGTAAATTCTGGACTCTGTGAGGGGGATAGCGGTGCTGTTGCCAATTGCTTTGACTCGCATTATCAGGCATGGTACTGCCAATCACTCTGCTGATGCCTGTCAGGTTTCCACTGCTGCCAAACAGAATGTAAAATTGACAGGGAATATTACAGTGCTCGTCAAATGCTGTGAGATACCTCTGCCTTGGGGAGAGCAGGCACCTGTGGTTACAGATAAGGATCAGGGCTCAGGAGCACTTTGTTGCTCCCTTTACATTTTTTGAAATGTATTTGTTTTAAAAATGAAGTGCACAGTTCACCCATATTGAGATTCTGATTATGAAATGGATATTTCCACAGTTTGAGCTAACATCCAATATTCTTTTCAATGCAAGGCTTACACAGAGATGTGAAATAAAATCAGAATGGGATTAAATTTTTGACAGTGGAAACAATACTCATTAATTCCGTCGTCTAAAGTTTTGAGGGGTTGATCTGTATCTTTTTATAATATGTACTGTGGTCAGTTCCAAAAATCTGTCTACATGTTTCTTTTCTATTTGACATAGTTTCTCCGATTTCAGGAAGTTCTCTTCCACCTATTGCTATATACTTGGGTCTTTCTGCACAAAACCACGTTTTGTATTTGCACAGCCATCTATAGAGTGGTTCATTAATCATCTGTAAAGTGTAGGATTTCGCAAACGTAATATACACAAAAACTACAGCCAGCTGGACTTCTGGATTTCTAATAGGACAACGACATGCCAAAAATACTTTGGCATTACAACCTGACACTACGTTTTCTGTAAAACAGAGAAGACTCATGAATACATTCAAGAGAAGTCAATAGCTTGTGCAGCTATAGAGAATTATTTAATTAAATCTGGAAGCTTTCGAGGAAGCCATAAAAATGAGGTTAATATGTCAGACTAATAAATTCTATATAATTAAGCTCCCCAAATATAGAAATTTCAGAATACGATGCTAAACAAATCACAGTAGGGACATCAATTTATTTAATCTTAACATTGTTGCATTGTCTCCATGAACTTCCATTGGTGTCACAATAAGATTATTATGACAGCACCATTAAGCCCCATTCAAATGAATGGGGAATTAGTGTCATGATGGAAACAGCTGCAGCTAAGAGCTGCTGTCTACGATCAGTAGTTATTTTCAAAAATTCTGATATTTTGCTATTACAATAATGATATTTTCTCTTTAGATATGTATATAGTGCAATGAAGAAACCTGGATTTTCAAGGCACAGTGAAAACCAATGCAGCAAAATGTAAAACGTGTGGCTAGATAAGTTATTCCACAAAATATTCACTGTTCCAGTTCCATTTGCAATTTTTTTCCTGATGGGTGTAACGCCTCGTTTGAACAGATATGTGGCTAGATTTTAGGACTGTCTGTTGATAACTGGTATGTTGTCAAGAATCTCTATTTAGTCTGTTGTCCACCTTCCTCTTTCCCAGAGGACAGAGAATAAAAGACTTTTTGTCAGTCACAGAAGTCGTAGTGAGGGTGGGATGGAGATCATACCCATGACAAGTAGAAGCAAATTTAATGACTTGGAGTGCAGAGTGCTCTGAGCTGCTTCTTTGATACCTGCCCACCCTTGCTCACCTTCCACCCTTAGTTACCTATACAGCACCTCTCCATCTGCCTTTCCACGTGCTTCTGCACTGCTTGGAGGGAATGCTTCTGCTAAACCCACTCATGTCCTAACATTGCGTATCACAACGTTCCTTTAAAACCTAACAGATTCCATAACGAGTTTAGGAGTTGAAACTCTTTAAAACAGTTTTCTTCTCATATATTGAACACCGAGATCTCTGCCGATTTGTAACGAAACATATTTAAATTTATGCTTATATATTCCACATATATTCTGTTTAATAGAAAAAGAAAATATTTTATTGATAATATCAAACATAAAGTTGGGAGTTCTTTGTGCAAAGATGCATGTCTGAAACATATCTACCCATATCTAAAAGATAATTCTCCATGCTTTCCAGGGCAGATTTAGATTAGTATGCATGTTTCAGTACCAAAGTAAAAGACTAGAGATATTTAATATTTTAAGCTCTAGGCTGGGGGTGTTGCAGAGTGAAATCCATGTTGGTTTATGGTTGATATTATAATTAACTGTTTGAGTGAGATCACAACCCTATGGATTTTGGAGTGGCGCTTAAGCAGAATGGTGGTTTTCCTTCATAATGAGGATTTCAGCTTTTAAATTAAATATTGGATACAGTAACTCGCTACCTGTGTAACAGTTGGCATTCCTCCCTAAAGGATTCAGACGTTATAATAGCATGGTAAAATGGCAATGCATAGTTTCACGGTAAAACCTTTTTCTCCTTGTGCAAGTGGTGTGGCCTGTCACTCATCACCTGTACATATCCTTTCTCACACAGCCCAACCTGCTACGATATTTCTGCATCCTGTGCTTCAAATAGTTCAGATTGCTGAAACTTGGGAGGTCAGTTTGTTCATTCCTGCTGTTTCCTTTGGGCATGTTAATGGCTGCTGGGATCTTAGGAGAAAACCAGTAACTTGAGCCTTACGGTTGTATCCCCAGGCCTTTGGGAATAACAGCTCTTCTGTGCAAATGGAAAGTAAGCACCTGTTGTAATCAAATTAAATACTGTTTTTAAAAATACAAATATTATTATCTGCCAGAATTATGCCAATCAAAGGGAACCAGTTGGTGGTAGAAAGTACAATACAAGACATGTTCTAAATAGGTATACTGTGCATCTCTCGTAGAAGCTTTCTTTGATGAAAAGGCAGTTTGTTCGGGATACCTAGATTGAATTTCTTGTAAGGCAGCTGCTTTAGAGGATATAAGATATTTCTCTCAGCCACCTGTTTCCTTTTATTGTGTTAGCAGTTGAGTTTGTTGGGCCAGCCCATGCGAAGAGATAAGGCAGAGTTGCTGTATTTTGTTTATAAGGGCATACTTGTTCATGCTTTTAAATATTAGTGGAAGGGCTTCAGCAGGGTAACCCCATGTGAATTGGACGAAGCAGCTGCTTTTATTGTGCACTTCAGTTACTTATGGTTTTGCATCTTGGCACACCGTTACTTCTTTTTTTACTTGCCTTGCCATAAGAAAAGAGTTAAACTAATTTTATCTTTTTGAACAGCTGCAGAACCAAAGGGGTGGGGGGTGGAATCTAGACTTTACAATAGAGAAGCAGTTATTAATCAATGGTCTTCAAACCAGCGCCATGTCTCGTCATTGCTTATGCTTTTTGTGTTCCTTTATACCAAAACAGTCTCAGTATTTATCTTCTGAGTTGATATATTTTTTCCACTCAGACAGCCTCGGTGAAGCTTCATCTAAGTTGTATCATATGAGCAAAGCAAGTGCTCAGTGTGGAGGGATGGCTTTGGGTCAGTATGTCGGTGGTTATGACAACAGAACTCAAAATGCCACACAAATACCTGTGCAGCTGCAAATAGAAATTCTTCTGGTTTTGCCAACTTAAAGCATGCTTGGAAATGTTGGGTAACACCCCCAGATTATAAGGTTGAGAAGTAGTTAAACCACATTTCCTTCTTTGTAGGAATATTAAGATACATTACTGGTGAAGTGTTTGAAGGCAAGAGAATTGCTGAGACTAAAATAACATTCAGACTCCAGTGAAAATAGTCCTGCCATCTACATCACAAAATCAGTGCACAAAAAAAAAGATTAAATGTTAACTATCTGTTTAAGTGTCGTTTACATTAATTTACCAACACACAAAAAAACCCCAAACCCTGACAGCTGGGCATTTAAAAATATGAATGTTGCAAGGTGATTGCAGTTATTTTTATAAGGGTACCTGATCTCTGCCTGTTGACACTGGTGATGTCTTCTGACTGAATACATGTTCAGTATCTTAAAAATTCCCCCAGAATAAACAAACAAACAAACAAACAAACAAATAATTGATTTTCTCAAACTATTTTTAATGTTTTAAAAATCCCAAAGCACTTCACTCTACTGCTTATGATTCTTGATAAAATCATGCAAACACAGCCAGTTTGATGCTATTTTTTTGTTTACAGTATAGCTGTGTTGTTTTGGTTAACAGAATGAAGAACAGCACAGTTAGACTACAAGTAAAAATGTTTTATTCTTAGTTTGTTTCATCAATAAAAGCTGACATTTTTGCGAGAAAGATGTTATACTATTGGAATTAACTCTTAGTCAATTGTAAATAATTGTATTATATTGGTACGTTATCATGAAGATTAGAAATCATTTCCTACAGAATCATGTTCTTGCTTTCTCAGCACTGTTTCAATTGAAAGGAATTTGAATGAAGTGCATCTCATTACTAACATAAAGTAGATGGAGCTTGAATAATTTTTATATTTATTTTCCATAGATAGCTATTACATTTCTTATCCTATCCATCCAAATTTTATAAAATAAATTGTTTTAATCCATTTTTTGGAGAGAAGCAATGAATTTGTTTTTGCAGAAGTAATACATCTGAATATATTGTAATATGCATAAAAATCTGTTAACACAGTTATTTATACAAAAAGTGTAGCTGCCTTACCTTTGATTTAATTTACATACTTTATTTGCCTTCTGACAAGTTCTTCCCTTGCCTTTTTTTATTTATGTGCCAAAAATATGTCTTTTCAGATAAGTCAACTAAAACTTTAATGTATTGTATATTTTAAAACTACATAAAATGTTTTATGCATTCGCTAGTTTTTTCCCACATGCATTTGTTAAAGGTGATGCTATATCAAGATTAGACATGTTTTACCACTGATAACAGCATAATGACATTGTATTTCTTAAATATTATGAGCAAATAGATGTGTTCTATTTTAAAGCCCAAGCTGACATTTAGGTTGAATTATCAAGCATTAAAAAAAAAAAAAGGAAAAAAAAATATTACTCGAAGGTTAAAACTTTGGCAGCCTTCATTTTTTAAATATAAGAATTCAGGCCCACACCCTGAGAAAGAATTTGATGCATTTACTTTAAGTATGTGAACAATGTGAGCAACATAATTATTTTTCCATTCAAATGTGGAAAACAATAAAAGTTTCCCATATGTAGTTCATAGGCTGTAACTCACATCACTCAGCACTAAAGCAATAAGCAATAGAGTGTTGATACAAAGAGCTCCAACTCTGGAAATACCAGCTTAACCCTTGCCGGTCTGTCTCTGCACTTTGCTACTGTAAACATGGTTTGAATTTACATAAACCACCATTCATATTCTTGTGAGTTCGTAATATAAATAATGCAGAAAATCTCATTCACTTCCCTAAATTATGCTAGTCATTATAGATGATTCATGTAAGTATTAATCTCTTGGATGTGGCAGAAAACTAGGGAGGAGAAACTACCTATCATATCATTTGCAGTTAAGAACCTGCTGCATATCCCTAAGCTTTGCTTGAAATGCTTGCAGTAATTGGGTGTGCATCTTTTTACTCTCCTGTAATCCAAGCAGCAATATGGTTTTCTCTGTGAGTTCCTTGTGCTAGAAAATAAAATTTCTGGAATTATGCTAAAGCAACAATGTGCCTGGGGCCAGGATGGCGTCCTGCTGCATCACCGTAGCGTGCAAGCTTAAGGGAAACATCTACAAACCTTTTTATTTGTTTTATCAGGGTTGTGTGGTGAGGGGATAGAACTGGGCAAGCAAATGCTTAAATATTTGTCTCCTCAGAAAATTTTAGTGTAAATTGATTTACGTCTCTGAAGGCCGGGCCTGAAAATGCTGGCTGCCCCTTCCCTGGAAAATCTTGGCACGACAGAGACTCAAATGCTGTCAGGATTAGCTTTATAACTCTGTATTTTTGATGAGAAATGCACCAAGATGTAGGTCGTTGGTTTCTATACAATTCCACATCTTTGGCTTTCTCCCTCTGCTTCACGTGCATGGTCTTCCTCTGAGCTTTGGCACCTTTTCACCTTCCAGGAAAAAAAGGGCTAATGGCAGGCAAATCATCGGATTCAAATAGTTGGACTTTATGTAAATACGGATGGGACCTGTAACCTTGCTGTTCATACCTGTGAGAAAACTCGTGCACGATGCTCTCCAGGACAGGGCAACTAGTGACCGATAGAAGAAACCAGCTGTTGAAACCACTGATGCAGTTTGTGTTTTGATGATGCTCTGACCTCCTTGCAGTCTTAGCGGCTGTGCACGTACTTGGTGCCCCGCCTTTCTTGAGTCGAAGCAGTCCTTGGCGGGGAGCTGGCTCGGCTGCACGGTGGCCAGGCTCCAAAGGGTGCAGAGTGCAGGGTAAGAAGCAGCAAGGCACAGCGGGGAGCAAACACATAATTGGGCATTTCTCTGTAAAGCTCAGAAAAGTAGACAAAGACTTACACTGGAAAATATATTGCAGCCATTAGTCACATATATTAGGAGTTGGACATTTATACCTGATGTTCATTAATAATTGATGGATATATATATTGCTGGATAATTATATTTAAAATGCTTTAAAATACTCTTCTTTTTTTTTTTTTTTTGTTAAAGACAGTAGTGCTGTAAAACCATTGTTTTTGCAAACAGAAAAGTAAACTATACACTCCTTAAAACCAGTCTTAAAACCCACTTCTTGTGCAGTGGCTTTGTAATACTGACCATCCTGCCACATTCCGGACCCCCAGACCTATGTCAGTTTCTAGCTAGAAGATGAAGGAACATGAAGGTGGGGATTATTACAAAAAGACATGTAATTCATACTTCTATAAATGCTATTGTGAAGAATCAGACGTGTAAGGTAGGTAGTTTCTGGAGGTTTTGCCGTTGCTTACAGAGAATGCTCTTAACATGTCCGTGATCACAGAAGACCTTCAGGAATGGCATGTTCATAGGAACTGTGTCACTGTACAGACAGGACAGGGTTTCAGGTAGATACCAGCATTAGGCTTAAAACTTCACATCTCAAATATTTTGAGGATTTGAACACCTTGCATCTCAAATTTCAAAGCAGAATCCAGACCTCAACTGGAGTTTTTGTGTAAGCCAATTCATAATGTTTTCTTGCATTTTCTTGTGACAATGTGTTCAGACTTGGTTTTGAAAACCCAAAAGTTTATTTGTGAGAGCTTTTAGCTTAATTTTATAGATTATATAGTATTCTTTGCAATGAAGTTTTAAAAGATACAAAAGAAAAAAGCTTGCTCAAATGTAGAAGTTATTTTTGCAGTAACGTATGTCATGATTTTTAAACATTCAGGCCTTTAAACTTTTTTTTTATAGTGTATGTTCTTGCCAATCCCAGCACAGTTCTACAAAGTAAAATATTTGGCAGTGAATTCATATTAACAGATGGAACAAGAAATTAACACGTTTTTGCTTCGCTAATTCACAGTTCTTTTAATACGCTAATTCTAAATCACCTGTTCTGACTTTGACAGGCTACAGACACCTGTTTGGGGTAATATTCCACAGCTAATTATTACATGAGAAACTCAGTTTCCAACAAAAGGGTTTCTGTGTGAAATTGTCATAGTTAACAAATTAGTAATACCAACTTTATACAAAAATAGCTTGCAGTTTTAATTTACATGTACTTAAACCTTGCCTGAGGAACCAGCAGCAGAGGGATTGCATGGGGGCAGCTGCTCCCCCAGCACACCGGCGAGCTGGTGCCTCTGTCCATTCCCTACCCGTGTCATAAAGTTCTCGCCGTAAGTCCTGGTCCTCGTAGCTGAGTCAGTGATACCGGGCTGTGGGAAGCACGGTGCTGCTCACCAAAAACCGGGAGAAGAGGGTGAGAAGTTTCTTTTAAGGAGAAAGCTTGGAGTCATTTCCAGCTCACCGGGGTTGCTGCAGTTTAGAGTCAGAGTAAGGAAAAAAAGAGTCTCTTTTTGAAATGATAGCCCTGCTGCAACATAAAGACATTACAGTGCTCTTACACTTTGAGATTTTGCTATTTACCTCTATAAATCAGATATAGCAGTTTAGAACTGAGCTTCATTGTAGGATGTAATGTTTAAATATTGCCCCAAAAGCTGGCAGCAGATAATTTAATCCCGTATCATTGAACGTGTGAGCTTTTATTTTTTTAATGTATCTGTGCCTGTAAGAAAAAAAAAATACATGTTTTGTGGTTGCCTTTTTAGAAGTTTATTACACTTCTGTCATAATGAGTCATCATGTTCATATGGGAAAGGGGGGAAGGGAGAAGAGAAACTATTCCATCTCACTGCTCTTCTCCTCTGCTCTCTCACTCTTGTCATAAAAGAGATGATACAGCCCTCATCCTCTGTCCCAGCTGTGCACCAAGCGTGGAGGACAAGTAGAGTCTGTAGCAGTAACAACTTTATGGTAATGGTGGAAAGAACAAATCTGGCATGGAAATGAGGGGATAAGCAACACTGCTGAGAATAGGATGAGAAAAAACCTCAATATGTGAGAGAAAGTGTGGAGAGAGACTGGACACAGGAACATCTTACAATGCCTTACAAAACAGCGCTGGTACTACCATGAACTGTTTATACCCTGTCTATCTTATCACCTTTAAGTCTTAAAATGCAAAATTAATCTTCAGTCCTTTACTCATCCTGCTTTGAACCTTCCTTAATTCATGTCCAATCATTTCATCAGGAGCTTATTGATGGTAATGATGTTGTGTTGCTCAACTGTGAGACATAAATGACTCGGTAAATGTCTCTCCTTTGTTCTATCTGCTTTTGATTCTTCCTGTCTTTTTTTCCATTTTTCCCCACCTTTACATCTACTCCTCCTTCCCTTTTCATAATGTTCAACTATCTTGTCAGACAATCTATTGCAAATTCTGATACAAATCACACAGCCCTAAAAATGTTGTTGCTATGATAAGCCTAATTAAAATAATACAGTTCATAGGGAAAATTCAAAATTTATCTTTCTTAGTAGGCTTTGCTTAGGTAGGTGTGCTTCCTTCAGCAATCTGAGGCAACAGGAGTTTCTAGTCAACCCGGTGGACTCAAATATATGGGTCACTCATTGCCATTCCTGAGCACCTGGGTGCTTTGGAGTGGCAATATATTTTGCTGCCAACCCAAGATGACTGGAGTTGTCTTTACTTTTCCTGTTCCCTGAGGAAAATAAGTAGAATCTATCCCAATTTTTTAATTTTTTTTTTGTGTGTGTGTGTGTGTGTGTTGTGCCTACACCTGCTTTATAGCTTTCACCAGGAATAGAAATATACGTGGTGGCTGGTAAGTCAGGGAATGTTAAACAATCCTGGAGAAACATTGTACAGATTTACCAGTTATTCCAATGAGATTATGCAAGTACTTATAATAAAGGGAATGTAAGTGGTCCACGATGGCTCCGTCTGCCAAGTCAAATTAAGTTCATTTACTCTTACTGCATTAGTTCTTGTTCTTCAGAAAACTGATTAAAATGAAGCTGCCTGCTACCTGGCACCTGGTGTGAGCACAGACCCTCTGATCATGTCACTCCTCTAATTAGAGATAGTAATTTTATATTTAAATAATTTTACAGGTATAACTCTCAGTACAAATGCCATATAGTGTCTATAATTCCCTTTAGTGGTAGCTATAGGAGTGTAACAACTCTTATTATGAGTATGCAAACTGTAAAGTGTCAGACTCAGTGCTGTGTACTGTTTGTACAATACAATAATTAAAAAAAATGTTACAAAAATTACGTTAAATTGTCCGTTTGTAGTAATCTTCCACAGCTTGTTAGAGAGAGGAGGTAGAATATCTGTCCGGCAATTTCATTTCTAGTTTCTGTAGGACAAAAATGATTCTAAATACTGTATCCCCCTGTGAACTAAGATACCCCACTCATTTTTAAGTGGAGCACAAGATAGTCCTTCCTGCCACCAAAACTGTACTTAGGGTCCGCAGAAGATGGGTAGAGTTAGGGCTGGCAGCTACACTGGGGGGAGCTTTTAGGTTTTTGACTGTATTTGCATGAATAGTATTTTATTGCTAATGTCTGTGTCCTTAAATGACTCTTACTTAGTGTATGACAGTAGTTTTCAGTTGTAGTTTCTGCATGCTGCTTTGTAAGACTTTGTTATTGCTTTAATCAGTTTCATTACACCTCGGTGTCTAGATCCTCTCCTTGTCAAAATATCATAGTAAGGCATTAACCATGGAATGATGATATGAATCTTAAGGCAGTAGGATCTGGCATTGATGCCGAGGGATTTCTGCTCTTCCACTTGTGTAGTCACATATTCCTGTCTTTTCGTTTGGTTATTTATGCCTGACCTAAGCAGAACTCCATCTAGTTAAGGCCACGTAAGAAAATTTGCCTCTTCGGTTTGCAGTGGATTTCTCAAGAATCACAATCAGCACATTTTGTCTGTTCTGGCTTATCTGACCCTGGAAAGCAACAGGACGCAAGCCAGGGAAAAATGAGTACCCAGGAACAGCACCCCATGAGCAATGCCTTTGCCCACTGTGGCTGGGAAATAGCTACCAAGTTGGTTGTTAGACACAGTGATTGATCCCCTCTCTTTGGTGGTTACGTGATAGATAAGGGAAATAGTCAAGTCTGGAAGAAGCTATTTTGTGCTCCTATTAACTGGAGGATTTTCAGCAGATGTCTTAATAGTTGGAAATCAGCAATAGTATGTGGATTTATTTGTATGCCATCTGAACCATTTGACTTGCCAGATGCATGTTGTTTAATAGCCTTTTGTACATCATTTTCAGAAGATAGTTCAGTAAGATTTTCTTTTATTGTGTGAAATAATGCATTTTGTGGATAGTGTTTCCTATTGTTAGAATGTGTGTTGAAGAGACTAATCGGGTGCAGTCGTTGCTGAGAAAAGAGAATATGCAAAATGCTAGCCCATGCATTGAGAGGCACAATAGAAACTTGTGATGAAGTCATCCTTTATATCTTTTTTGAGCATCACACATTTTTCTGCTTTTTGGATGTCTTTTGCTTGGCAGAGATCTTTTGTTTAGGTACTTAAAAGCCACTTTACTGCTTCAGTGTTTAGATTGTTTCAGTCATTCCTATCTCGTTACTGTCAACATTATCATAGACTAATATGGTTTAAATTATTTGCAGACATTTCAGTCCTCTACCTTCATGCGAAGATAGTTTCAGCTTTCTGTTGTTCTTCTATTAAAGCATATCTGAAAAAGATAAATGAAATCCTAGTTCTTAAGCTGACTTATATCACACAGTCCTTGCCAATCACTGTATGAGTCAATGCATATGAAATACAAGAACGTACTGATTAATCACTAAGAACAAGTTTGTTTTATTGGGTTTTACTTTGCTTGTCCCTCAGTACATCAATGACATACGTAAATACCCCTGGTCTTATAGCTATGTGTGTGTTTAAAATATAATATCACTGTATTTACTGTGCAACATGAATGGTGATTCATTCAAAAATATTCACTGATTCCTATCATGTTGTATTAGATTCTGGGAATGAGTCTTTGTATAGCAGAGATAGTGAACAGCAAGGAAAAGAGCCTGAAAGTTGTCAGATTAGGCTAATATTAAGATTTCATAAAATTTAATTTGTTGCTCAATTAACATCGAATACTACGACAGGACTATTTTTATGCACAAAGGTGTTAATCAGAGTCTATGGAAAAGAGTGGCCAAATAAGGATCAGGAAGCTCATCCGGGTTATTGGAAAAGCTGCCGCAGAGGTAGATGTGAATTACATAAAAAAAAATAACCTTCAAGGGAGTCAAGATTATCAGACTGAAGGTGCCTCATTGCTTCAGTCACTGGAGAAAACTGCTGTCTACCGGTGACATAGGTCCCATTTGAATCTAGATGCAGGAATGTGTAGGACGTACATTCAGCAACTCCAGCCACCAGATGGTAGACTCTGCTTACTGGTTAAGTCAGCTCTAGTGTCTGGTCACCAGTTGGCAGAAAGAGCAGTAGACAAATTACATCACCTTAGAATCACAAAGCACAGTATAGCCTCTGTATTTTGATACAAGTATAACCCTTCTTTCAAACTTCTGTTAAAACACAAAAAACAACTGAATCCCTGTCAATATTACGCAGCATCTATAAATAATCTCCAATGTAGACCGAGAAGGAAAGTATATTTTTATTAGGCTGTTTGTTATGTGAGTGGAATTAGCAAGAGACAGTTGGTGTAGAAAATTAATGAACTAGAGTTTCATGGCTGGAATTTACTCCAACCTGCCTTATGTTACCAGTAAAATTTGTTTGGGGAACCTCAACATACTCTTTAGGAGACATTTGTCCATTTTGCCATATGATCACACAACAGAGCACATTCTAATGGCATTCTCTGCTTTATTTTAAATTTTCCTTTCATTGTGTAGAAACAAAATACAGTGATAGAACACAAATGTTTGCATTTATAGAAGACATTTTTGTCAAAGCCTATGAATCGTTTGCATGTGTGGGAGATACATATATATGGTCTAAAGTTATACCAAATATTTTAAAAGAGCCAACGAGGACTAATTGGACAAAATCTCAATGATTTTGTGCCTAGTAAGGTATGAACTGTAAAAGTCAGATGAAAGCATTGGGCTTCGCAAAGAGAATGAAAACCATCTGTTAGAAATACTTTCCACAGATTATACTCGGTCCAGCTATTAATTAAGTGATTTTGCATCACTACTTTCAACAGAGCAGATCCTTCATTACTGGGTGCAAACCAGAGGTATGCATTTGACCTTCCATGTCAAAGAAAGGTGGTGGTATACCAACTTCCAACAGTGAACGAAGGAAAGAAATGGAAGGGTTGTTCCCTATACATGGATATACTTTATCTCAGAAGCAATGCTGCGACGTTGCAGCTGTGATGGATTTTACTTTACAACCTCCACAATAGAAAACGCTCACGTTTGATGCTCAGGTGTGTACCATCACCTCCAGTGCCATGAGCACTGGTGTAGTGAGATGCTCACACCCTCCAGAGCTACCTGAGAGAAGCGTGGCTGTGAAGCCCAGCCATTCTGCTTGACTTTGCCAGTGGGTTTTCAGCTCAGTGTCTGACAGACCAGTTGCCAAGAGACTGATCCAAGGCTCGTTTAAAGGAATGGAACTGTTCTGTTGCATTTGGTAGGCTTTAGTTCTGGCTTCATTTTACTCAGTAACCTTAGCCTGCTTGCCATCCTCACTTGCCATGCATTGCCACAAGACTGTCCTCTGGGCTCCTGGTGGCCTTTTGTAGGTCAAAGATGGAGAATGAACAGATGATAGCAAACCAAGGGCAATTTCTTGCCCTTTATTCTTTTTATAGTTATGGATGGACCATGCCTAATATCCCACTGTCCTCCACATCTAGTTGTAAATGAGGGTTTGTCACGGCATTGATACTCATTCGCCCGTTGACGTTACTTTGTGCATTATGTAGCAATATGCTCCTCTCTGCCCTCATTCCCCCTTGCTCTGAGGCAGATGATGTGGTGAATGGCAATTTTCATGGTGAACTATGTAATAAAGGCTTTCTAGTTTCCTACAAGAAAGAACTTTAATACTTTTTAATTATTATAATGTCTGAGAATATTTGCAATTAACAGGTTCAGTGGAAGGCAAGCATCCTTATATGTCTTTGCTGATACTGTTTAGCTCTGATCTTTCAGCATCCCATTGTACCTCATGCAGTCCTATGCTATTTTGTCTTCCACTTCATTGAACAAATGAGTTCTGTCCTAGGGCCAAAATCTGAAAGTAAGAAGTGCAGCTCTCTGGAGTAGGCCCCTGACTCAGAGGAATAAAATACCAAGATTCACCTAATCTTCTTTGGCATGAAAAATTCAGCTGGACATCTCATACAAAAATGCTTCTTATGACCTCTGGTACTTTCTTCTCAAGTCAGACTACTGCATAAAAGTCCATCTGGTAATAAGTTGCTTTTTCTGCTCCTTATTCTGACTATTCCAGGAAGCATTATCCAGAGCTGTACAAAATCGAATGACTGATTTGTTCAAAGCTAATTGAAAATTCTCTCAGCCCTATTAAAAAAAAAAAAAAAAAATCTGTTCTGGATTTAGTTAAGCTTTTTGTTGAATCTATATTTTTCAGCTTTAAACCTATGAATCAGAATGTCTGAACTTGAGTTCTAATCAACAATTGCGGTATGGAGCGTGCAAGGAGATGCCTTAATGCCACGATGCTATGAACCATGCAGCTGAGCTGTTATGCAGGGAAAACAAACTGAGACTGTTATGTGGTCACTGCAGATTGTTTTCTCCCAAGACTAATCAGGGAACTACATAATAATGTGGAGAAATTGAAATCGTTCTAAGTGCTTCAGCTGACTTTCTGGAGACAACAGCAATTCCTTGCTGCTGTGACTGAACCTCCCCAAGCGTCCAGGCTTACTCAGGCACTGCTACATATATGCGCGAATACATAGATGTGTATAACTGGTGTCTCCAAGTGGGTGATATGCTTGGGCACAAGAACAGAAGTCCCTCTTTCAGAGGACTCCCTTTTTCAGAGACTGTGGAGAATGCAAAATTTCAGCATAAAATCTCTCCCTATGGCCATCTCTTTTTGTGCATCTTTGTGCTAATGGCAAGCTCTGCTGCTTCATATAACAAACCTTTAATGTTAATGAAAGCACACAGGGACTTGGGGTTAAACACGTGTGGGCAAGTTCCCTTACATGCAGCAACTCCAGATATTTGTTTGATTGATTTGCAGAATATCTGTATATATCACTGTACCCTGGAAGAGTGTTACAAGAGTTTCTCTTTGCTGTGTAATCCACCTATAGTAAATGATTCATTGAAGTAAATTTAATGCTAGCTGAAACATTTACAGTTTTCAAAACCACAACAGTGCCAAGGAAATGAGGGTGATTGAGTTGATATATCAAACTGAGAAACGACAACAAACCAACGTAAATGATGATTGGTTAATCTGGGGTATTTTCCCTCATTTTCTTTTGTGATTCTGACTAAGTATACCTAAGGTACATTTCTAAATGGGCATGCCTGTTTCAATTCCCCTTTTACAGCGTGTACCAAGACATTGTATAAAAATGAGGTTTTGAAGCCATTTAGTGCTCCACCAAAGTAGCAGGGCATTAGGTTCTCATTCATTCATTTGAAAACAATTAGGAGAAAATGCCACTTATCTTAAATAGTATTTGTCAGATTTTCTTCATCAAACTTGGTAAATACATATCTTCTGACATTTTGATGTATAATCATCAGTCTGGGGTAAACCTAAGTGACTGGGCTTTGGCCCGTGAATAGCTTTTGTTTCTGTGTGACATTAAAATGTTGTGTTGGGTTTTTTAAAAAAGATGTAATGAATATTCAAAATTAGAATTATTCTCCATTGTATCCACAGTAGGTCAAGTGTCATAAGATCAAAAGAATACTTAGTATGCAATCTAGAGGTTTTATAAATGTTTCTGAATTGAATTTTTTTGTATGGTATATGCTTTGGAACTTCTGCTGACGAGAAGCGTAAATTAAGTGTCAGTTTTCATTTGAATGGACAACTAGTTAAAACAGAGGTATTTTAATTGTCTTTACAGTTTCTTTGCGTTCATAGGTAGTAATAGACATTCACTGGTTTTTTTTCCCTGAAATCTTCCTTTGAATTTAGTTCCTACAGTATTACAGTTTCGCTGTCCCCTATCTTTATGCGCCGCACAGTCCGGTCATCAACAAAACGTTCAGTGGTACCACCTGAGGACATGCATCCTTTACCCGAGTGATGCTCCTGCATGGGGCATCATTGGGATTGTTGCTCCTAAGTTCTTGACAGTCAAAGTTAAGGATCATTTGCTAACATCTATACAGTGGCTTCTTGTTTAAAAGAGATCTAGATGAGTTTGTAGTGTCACCCTGCAGTGATTTCAGTATCTGACAAATATTTTATGTAGTCATAGATTCCTGATACAACCATTTGCCTGTGATTTGCCTGGACCTCTGGAAATGTGGATCTGGGTTATGACTCCCCTGTTCAGCCGCTTTGTCTTCAAACAAATACCTTAATACCCTAAGTCATAAGTAAAATGATCTAAATTGAAATGAAGTCAAATGGGTGTAAATTATTTGATGCAGTCTCTTTTCTGTGGGGAAAAGGAATATGACCTGAAGTAACAGGAATGGAGGTGGAACAGGAGGAGAGGGCAGCACTGCAGTTATAGATGAGGGAGGAGGTGGGGTTTGTTACTTTAATAATTGTTTTCCATGTACGCATAGAGTTAGTCTCACATTGCCTGTTTTAACTCTTCCCATTGGTTAATCCTGGAGGGGCTGAGGGGCAAGTTTTCATTTGCAGCTGAGTTTAAAGAGCCTTTCTGTGCGCACAGCGGTGTTTTCTGAGGGTGTGAAGGAGCTGGTGCCCTGCAGGTCGGTGTGGCTCTCGCTTGCCCTGAGCAAGGAAGTCTGGTAGCTCCAGGGAATGCCAGATTTACCAGGTGTGTGCAGGAGGATCATAGTACACGTGGGCAAAAGGCCTTGTGCTCCTGGAAAATGCAAAAAGGGTCTGTTGCCTGCTCTGAATAACCAGCCTAGGTAGCTGTGTTAGACTTCGAGATTTCTTGTATCTCCGAGATCCTCAAACCGCCGGCAGGAAAAGGGCTGCTCTGAGTTACCAGCTAAGCAGAAATTCTTGCTGATGGGTGTGTGAACTGTGGGATAAATGTCAAAACAGAGCATCCATTGATTTCTGCTCCCTCCCCGAGCTCTCTCCAGCCAGTTGAACCCTGTGCTTGAGGGTATTTTGTTCTTCAGGTGTGACATTGCGACCCTCTTCCCAAGGCAGCCTTCCTTCTCGTGGCACTCGCCCCATGCTGATAGGGAACCCAGTTATAAAAGACAGGACATAAGCACGAATTTCATTTTGTTAAGGCTGATTACCCATGATAACAGAATATTCAGGATTTAGAGGACTCTGTACCTGATTTAACTCACACCGTGGCTACTTCATTGCAAATTTAGCTAAAATTGGTGACTGCAAGAGAGGCTACCTGTGTTTTGGATTATATTAGATCAGTTTTGTGACAAGTAGACACTTTTTGCCTACAGGGCATGTATGCCTACAGTATACAGAAAAGGTGAGCGTCGTAATGACGTTCCAAAGACCCAATCCCACTTTCCTGACTCATTTGAAATAAGCAGTGAACTCAACAGCATCGTTGTTTTAATAAAGGGTATAATAATAATGAGAGCTCCAGATTTTCTATGAAATAAGAAGGTTAATGTAGTATCTGGAGTCTGACCTCAGGTCTAAATTGTGATTCTAATGTTAACCATTATGAGACATAGCTTCACACCTCATAAATCCAGTCAGCCTGTTTCTACTATCCGGTGCAACATTTAAATAAAGAGCAGTTTCACAAAGACATGCATCACTATAGATTCCCTTCTTGCACTTTTTCAGATCATGTTGCTGCTTTATACAAACCACCTTTCATAAGCTGTCTGCCAGAAAGCTCTAAAAATAATAGCACAGACGCTTGCAACAACAAATTGGCTACCTCACTTTCAGTGAATCGAATGTTCAAATGAAAAGGGTTTTGCTTCCAAGTATTTGAGGCATACCTTGAATATGTTACCAGGCTCAGATGTACTGGTTATAAAAAGAAAATGAAGATAAAGGAGTTGTTTACATTCATTGTGATTTCCACATTTTAAAATAAGATGTATTGAAATGAAGGGTAAAAAGAGACAGTTTGACATGGTTAGTAATTGCCCATAGATGCAGCTTAAAAAAAGTCCGTGGTGGTTTTTAATCTTGAAATTGTACTTTCTACATCATCTGTATGGATGCATGCCCATGTCTACGGGTACTTGAGTTGTCTGTCTCACATGGGAAAGACTTGGGTTCATCCCATGTCCAGGAATGACAAGAGGTGATATGGAAGGAGCAGAGTTCATCTGTGCATGTCTGGGTGAGGACAGAGTTCCTACCTACCTGCCTCCTACCAGCCGGGGAGCCTCAGATAGGATCAGGGCAGCACCAGGTTCCTACAATTTGCAGATGGCACTAGCTGCTTTCTTTCCTTTGTAGCTAAGAAGGAATGGTCCGCTCTTCATCATGCTTTCAAAGCTAGAGTAAATGTTGGAAAGTTGAGATATTTGAGGAAATTACATGATCTCTGCTTATTTGGCCCTATACATACTAATGTGACCAATAGCACCACCAAAGTCAATTAAAGTATTAGTGAATATCCTCATGGATGCAAATGTTATACACTCTTGCCAATAAGAATACAAAACAACCCAAAACAAACAACGCATGAACACCTCTTCATAATACCGTTTTTGGGTTTTGTCCAGACCTATGAAAACACCTAAGTGTGTATAGTTTTTTTTCAGTCATGGCTACTACATCCAGTTATCAACTGCCTTCAAGTGGGCTGTGATGACATACTTAGGTATTTATGGGATCATTTTTCATAAGCTGTTCACGTATGATGCTTGCAAGCCACGCAGCCTGCTTTCCTCTGGGAACTAGAAAAAAGAACAGCTGAAAACTGAGCAAAACTATACAATCTTTTTTTAAACATCCGTTTCTAAAACCGAGTTTTTATAGTTTTCCTCCAAACTTCCTGGGACAAGTTCTTCCCGCTCTTCATATCGTAAGTGATAAAATGCAAATGTCAAACATTATTAGTTCTGTAGCATAAGTACTAATTTTTGGTTTTGCTAAGCAGTTTACATAGGGAAATCTGGAACGTTTCCAGTTGTCTTCACTATCATTTAGTCCTTAAAACCCAGAACAGACATTTAAACCAAAAAACATTATATCTTGTGTGCAGATGCACATGCAGCACCATAAGAAGATGAATAGTTGCAGTCTTGAACTGGCGTCGCTATCAAATAGACTCTGTATAATTAAATAAGAAAGCATTTTAACAAAAAATTACATCTCGGGCACTCCTTTGTGAGTAAAAGAGTGAGCTGCAAAAGGAGAAAAGTCCACAAGTGATTAGCAGTTATCTTCATGAGAAATTTCCAACACCTCTAATTTGATTTTTTTCTTTACTTTAATGAATACTTTTCTCAGTGACGTTGTTTGTTGTTGAAGATACCTCCCAGCATCATTTTTAATGTCATTACAATATGCAGGCTCTGTAGTTTGGCAAACTTAAAATACCAAAGAGCTCATAAAAAACTGTGGCTCTTATGGCACTACAGATAGCAGCTTCTGTATTAGATTTGTACTACTTTAATGCTGCCTTTTCTGTATCTCAAGGCTGTTTCATGCAAATATTTAAGCTTAGGTATTCTCACAAACAAGCAGCCATAACATTTGAGTAACTTTGTTTTAAAAGAAAGACTTTTGAACATGCAGGAAATATTAGTACATCAAACAAAGTGAAAGACAAGGTAGTTTAACTTGTTGGTTTGTTTGCTGAAACTCTAAAGTAAATATACTGTAGCTAAAAGTGTTCCATTTTTATCTGCCTGCTGCAGTAATGGCTGTGTTACTTCAGGGCTTACACTTCAATAATTGATCAGGGTTTGTATAGCACCGGCTAAGAGCAAAAATAAGAGTGTTGCTTTGAACAAACTGCTGCAATGTTATAGCATTAGGCACAGAAACAAGATTCTGGAAATATAGATATATAAAAAACAGGAAAAAGATGGATAAGTTGGAGTGGTAAATACTGCTTCAGGCTAGAAAGTAATGAGAATTTTTCCATAGAGAGTTTTGACCTGCTATTCAAAAATTGTTTCTTGTCTTAATAAATCCTAAAAGTGTAATTTACTTGCAAAAGGGAAAGAACAAAGGCACCAAAATTCTTTTGATAACAACACTTGTTAAGGTTGATAAGTTGGGTTTCAAATGTGTGAAGAAAAATGTGTGACAGTTTGTTTTAAGGTGACAACCTAAGTGTTCAGATACTTCCATCTTGTGCTGTTTATAAAGCAGTACACTAGTAAATGCTTTACACATGTATATTTGAAGTGGAAACAATAGATAACATATCTTCCCAACAAATTTTGCAAAAGCTTCGGTATCTGTTTATAAATGTACAAAATCATTGGTATGATTCATCTGTTCAGGTTATTTCAGAACATGATCAATATAAATCAAAATTACATGCATAAATATTTCTTTCTTTTGGGCAATACATTATTGAGCCTTCATTTTGACAATATTTTCTAGTATTTTTGAGGTTTTATATTGTCTTCTGAACACTCAACTTTACTGCTAAATAGAAGAAACATAGCACATTTACTATGCTGCTAAAAATTAGTGCTGAATTGATAGTGTGAGAAATCCTCAATAAAAGTTGAAAATGCCATCCTTAATCTGTTCTTCACAGAGCAGGTTCCTCCCAAGTGGATAATTTTGCATAGCATAGGTATCATAATGTCTTTTAACTTTATGGATTTGTCAAATATTTTAAATTTTATGACTAAACGACAGGAAATTTTATTTATATACAATTCAGTATGGTTATCTCAAACTAAGTGTGCACCAGTGTACACAAAGGAAAGCAGGGATGAAACTGTATTTGAGGGCACTCCATGTTTAACTACCTGGTAGCAGTCAAAGCCTGTAGGTTATTTTTCGAATGTACTCACAAATAATTATTACACTGTGTGATTACTACAGCGCCCTAAAGTTTCTCAAAGGATAAGAAAAAGAACTTGATCATTACAGCCTTCTCCTCCTCCCTTCATGTGTATAAAGCACTAAATGAAAAAGTATTAACTGGTTTCCAAACAGTGTAAGCAGGGTTGCATGACATATGGCAGTTTGTTGTTATTGAGTACTTCACAATAGTACATGGATTTCAGTCTCAAATGCTAGACATTTTTATATCAGAGAAAAAGAGTATACTTCATAAACCTCTTGCCACCTGACCGTGGTAATTCCAAGGCACCACATCTCACTGTTATGTACTTTCTGCTTAAGTCATTGTGTGCTAAAAACAAAGCACCAAACCAAACAAAACCTTCTCTAGTGTTGTTTTGAAGTGACGCCACTTCAGTGGCATTTAGCAAAAAACCTGCTCAGATGGCAGGGAAGTTGCTCCAGCGGAATTTGATAAAAAGCCAGTTGCATGGTATTAAGCCACATTCCTATTGAGAATTTGTATTGACAATGTATTGCTTCTTGTAACAAATATTACTTGAAAAAGTAATGAGAAAAGTATGTTAATGTTCAAATTCTAAATAACATCACCTTCCACTGTCTTAATCCAACTGTATTCATTCTGATTTCTCCATGTCCATCTAAGGAAGCATAATGTCTAGAAGTTTTTTGGGATTTAAAAGCTAGAATTCCAATAAAACCCAGCAAATGCATTCCCATTCTGGAGAACCACAGTGTATCTTGTCAGAACTGTTGCTGTGGGACTCCTAAGTGTGATGACAATCCCGTACTGTGTTTATGACTCTAAATAACTAACAGTTCTTATGGAAAACCTTATTTGACTCAGCTACAGCTTAAAAGCCACTTGAAGTTTGAGATATTTGAGGTCAAGATCTTGTTTTGTCCCATTTCTATTCCTATATCTTGTTGTCTTTAACAATATCAGGCCTAAAATAAAGACGAACAGAGGGAACGGTATTATTTGCTTTGCAGAAGGCAAGGCTTGGTATTTGGAGAACCAAAATGAGTTTTTACTTGCAGCGGATTGACAATGCAGTTTTGGTGGGTGGGTGGTCCCTGGCAGGTGACCCCAGCTCTGCTCCCATCCCCAGAGCTCAACTGAGCCACTACTGCCGCGTCCAGAAGTTGTAAGAGCAGCAGGTTTACATCCTAATGCCAGAATCTTGTTCTTTGAGAAAAGGAAGTGTCAGTATTGGTGGGTGAGAGCTAAGCTTGGAAATGTAAACAGATCTAACGCCCTGTGTCCAGCATCATGCTGCCTCTGCTAATAGGTAGCCTCAGAAGAGAAAAAAAGAGCTACCACTTGAGCCAGAGACAGCAGTCCTGTGGTGTAGCCAGGGCAGGGGTGAGTTTAATGCTCTGTCTGGGATGCAAAGAGAGAGGGGGAGACCGGACCTTTTGGTAGAGTGCAGGACTATGTCAGGTTGCAACAGCAGAAGGACCTGATTTCTTCCAGAAATCATCCCTGATCTGCTAAGGGTGGTGCATCAGACCTAGGAGATGTGCAGGTCTGAGATTCTCCATCTCCTTTTGGAATTGTTCTAAACAATGTGAAAAATGAAAGGATAATAATATTGCAATTAAATAATACTTAATAAGTGTCTAGATTTCTTATCATAGAACACTAGAATGGGTAAATTACTGGCATCTTTTAAGACTCCTTTCTCAGCTTCTTTGTGCGTTTGGGCAGGCACTGCTTTATGGATCAATGTCGGTTTCGCATTTTCTCAACTCTTACCACAAGCACAAATGTTCGTCTTGAAAGATAAAAGCAGTTTATCCTCTTCATTGCAAAAGAAAATCCAAAAATATAGTTTGAGGTTGTTGTTACTCTGAATTTGAGCCAGGGATGCTATCCTGAGTGAAGGTTCACTGTTTACAATCATTAGTATCAGACACTCCTCAAGGCTGTACTGTGGTGTAAGGTTGTAACAGGTTTTTCAAGTAACTTTTTTTTTTTCTTTTAAACAATATAACATTTAAGAACTACATACAAATCAGATGTTTTGTTTGAGTATTTTTGACATATTACACTATATTTTGCCTCTCAGGCCAGCCTTCTCCTAGAAGACAAAGAAATAAAACTTTTGATTTTGTGTAGAAAGAGGTTAAACAAAAGAATGTCTTACAGCTGGGCTATATTTTTCCAACCCACCCTTAAAACAAAATATAAGACTAAAATTCACCAATAACACTGAAAAAGTCTGTGGCACACATTCCTTGCTATGATTCATCGATACAGTAAAGCACAAGGAGCAGGTGGCAAATGTAAATGGTAAGTAATGTTTTTAAGTGGACTGCCTTAGAATGATGTGCAATAAGCTATCAATTAAAAAAGGTAACCTGATCAATTGATGGTCCTCTCCAACCATTGCAATAGCCATCAAAGCCAAATTTTGTTGCATAGGGGAAAGCCTTTTGTCATAGCAACATATTCACACAAGTAATAGTTGCATGCATAACATGGAAAATAAACCCAAACAAAATGACTATTAATACTATGTGGGCTTTAACCAATAGTAACAGATAAAATGTGCCAGGCACTTCCAAGAGACACATCTAGAGCCCAGGGACTTTCTTTGCCCTGAGTAATTGCCACCTGAAGAGAATTATATATGTAAAGGAAGACAAAGGAGAAACTTGTACAATTAAAGGCATCGGTTTTCTTAGCTGTGTACTTTTGCTGTTTTCTCTTTTGAATCCTTTATTCTGGGGATCAGTGTAAAGTTTAGGGAAAGCACACAGGGAAGCTTGTTAACAGAAAGAAAAGAGAAGGGATGGAGAAGATAAAGGAGAAGAGAAAGGATTAAGGGAGTGATGGCTGAAAAGAAAAGAAGGGGGAGCAAGATGAGTGCTTTCATGCAGCCTCTTAGCCCACACCATACAGTAACCCATGGAACAGGTTCATACACACAGTTATATACTCTTATTCCTCACCATTGTTTCTGGTACGTAAATATTGAAGATTTTTTTTCTCTTCCCCCCCCCCCCCCCCCCATCCCCCATCTAATTAATACTGCCAGGACTAAAAGTTAACATATATGTAGAGGCAAGATAAGATGGAGGAGCTGGGAACGGCTGCCTGAATATATGAGTGGAGAATGTGGAAAGGGTGAGGGGGGAGCCAGCCCTGGCTCCTTCTGGATGTGGAAGGGCACTGTGCAAGCAGGAGAAATCTGTATGGTGTGTCGATATAGCATCTCTGGGTTTGGGGAATTTACTGTAATAAAAGCAGTAGAAAATGAAATACAAACCCAGTATTTTAAAATGTTTTTGCAGTTTGAATAAGGCACTCAGTAGTTAGGAAATGTCAGGATTTTATGAATTTAAATGAGCACTACACATACATACGTGTTTTGTGATAGAGCCTTTAGTGATGGGATCACACTGCTTTTTTTCAGAGATCTCCTAGATCCTTCATTAAGCAGGAAGAAATCTTTGGGGTAAACCAGAGATCTGACTGTTTCTTCTATATTCTGAAAGTATACAATGGGTTAGTGAGGGAACTGTGTGAACAAAGTAAGGTGAGATATGGAAAGGAAAGCTGAAGCAAGCCTCTCTCACAGAACTCAGATCAGCTCCTCCCATCCCCAGTTTCTCCTTTTGCCTTCACGGTTTGCCACTGCTGATGTGCTCTTCCTTTGCTGGAGGTATGACATGAGACCTCACGGAGCCACAACACACCTTCTGGCTGCTCAGTCCTCTAAGTGAAATCACTGGGGGTCTACATCTGACCCAATAAAGTTCCATCTACTACCAGTCTGGGAAAAAAAAAAACACCCCAACCAAAAAAAAAAGCTTCTGAATTTCTTGTAGTAGATGCACCAAAGTAGCAGATACTTCTGATCTTAAACTCTTTGTTCCTGAAATATCACATTGTGGAGATTTCAGCTGAGCAAGTGACACCCTTTTATTTCCGATGGGTCTTGTAAAATGAATTAAGAATGTAAACACTCAAGTTCTGTTGTGTGAATGCTGCAGGAAAACATGCAAATACCTTTATAATTATGAGTAGGACCTAAATTCTGTGTTACAATGAAGTAGAAAGTAGTAGAGATAAAATGAAACACTGGTTAGTTTTCCATCAAACTGCTCGTGCTCTGAAAGAGGCAGGAGCCTATGGAAAATATCTGTATGTGCTCATGTGATGAAAGATCACTGCAACATATATATATATATATGCATGTGGGGAATGGATAATGATCACAGTCATTAGGCAAACTTTAAATTAATTTGCTTTCCAAACTTGATGTTTACAATAGTTTGCATATATGTCTGTAATGTGTATGATAGTGTAATTTATGTAATAGTAAATATTACTTGCAGATGTATGCGTGGGTAGCCTAGGGTAGGGATTCTTCCCGTTTTTATAAAAACCTGTTTAGCCTTTGTTTAAGTGGGTTGTTTTGAGGATGCTTTTGGAGGAGAAAACTGTTGGGCACCTCTATAGTTGCATCCATGTGCTTGTTTAACAGACACATTAAAAACCAACGCAAAACGTATCGGGAACTATCTTCAGACAGCCATCAAATCCCCTTGTAATGTAAACAGCAGTCCCCTGTTCATACCTTCATTTTGCACAAGAGCAACTACATCAGTTCATCTGCTGTGGTGCAAATCCTACAGCAATCTTAAATTTAAAAAGGCGTTGCACTTAAAATAATCTAAAAGATCCATGCTTGGGGTAAGAGGGGCACGCACATGAAATCCTGATGTTGCCTCTGTATTTTGAAAATCCTGGAGCTTAGCACCAAAAATAACCTGTTCTGCATCAAGTACTCTCTTGCTTTGCATCTTCTTTATTTCTTCCCCCACCCCCCCACCCCCCATACTCCTCCCCCAGGCTGGCCTTCTCTCTTTATTTGTATAAATAATTGAGGATGCAATTATTTATGGCTGCACATAAGGATTCTCCATGTCTAACTATCTATCTGTGCCCACAGATCAGATAGTTTGTTATCTATATCACTATTTGCACCTGCAAGTCATTGTGCTTGGAAATTATCTCTTCATCTAATTGTGTGCACAAACAGAGGTTGAATTAAAGCCGCTTTAAAAAGAAAGCCCCTTCTGTAAAGTGGGTGCACAGATACATTACATCCACAATTCAAAGATTTTTCTCTCTGATAGAGTAATTCCTAGACTCATAAAATACCTGCTGCCATTGAAAAGACGTCGGCTTGAACATCTCCTCTGTTCCTTCAGGTCTACGTGTAGCAGCTGGTAAAAAGTGGTTGGGTGTAAGCACCGAGGTGCCCTCCGTATCTTGGTGCTGGATTGGACCACGCGTGTGATGTGTAATTTCAGTGTATGCTACCATTGTGCTGCTTTTGAGGAGGGCGACACAAAGGCTGAACGAGACCCTTTTAAAAGTGAGCACATTCATTAAGTGCCACACTTCTCAGAGCAGAAAGCGAGCACCAGCTCTGGTCCCAGCACTTCCTTTCGCTCAAACCTCAGCCCTCTATCTTGGGCATTTTCCTTGTGAATCATAATTGTGCAATCTGTTTCCCATTTTAGCATAAAAATCTAGAAATGGAGTAGGCTAACTTTAAACAAGCTGCATTTTTCATGAACCAGGTTGTAAAGTTCACTGCCATAGAGGAGGCATGTCCTTGTAAAATTCTGCATTAAAGAAAAAAAAAAAAAAAAGGTTAACTAAAGATGGATGGCATGGTATGTCAGGCTTACAATTGCATTTTTCTGTAAACATAAAAGGGTTAGAAAAACTGGTCTCAACTGTTCAAAATACTTTCGAATAGCCAACAAGAAATGATGTTTACCATTTTACAAACGCTACGGCTACTTTATTGTCTGAGTGGCTTCCATGCACTCCAATAAATTTAAATTGGATATTTGCTGTCCAAATTGACAGTGGCTGATTAAGCCAAAAATAAGAGCATTCGCCTTTAAATTTTAGCTGTGGCACCGTGTTATATTCCCAACATTATGTTACGTTGCATCAAGGCAGTCACTACAGACCAAAATTTTGATGGATATAAAGCAGATCAAAAGGGTATAGTGATTTTGAAGTCAGTGACAATAGATGCTTCAATATTTGTACATTTCTACTAAAGAGACTTGCATTATTTTGTCAGTTTGTTTCATTTCAGGGGTATTCAGAAATGATATTCATTCTTTGATATACGCCTTAAATTGTACAATTTAAGAAAACTGACTGAAAAAGATAAATTAAATGGGTAGAAATATTTTCAAATCAAAGAACAACTGACATATATAAAAATGATGTATGTTTCTTACATAGTCCACAGGGAGAATTCTGCAGGCTTGCTATGATCTCTACAATTTGCCTCTGGGCAAACGAGGCTTTGGGATATTCTATTATTCCTTTGGTCTGTTTATCATGGAAACTGATGTACAAATCACAGGTTCTTTTGGACCTCTCCTTTCCGTTTCCTAGATCTGCTAAGAATGAACTTATCACCTGTCCTCACCTTCAGTGAAGTGCTTTGGGGAAGGTTCAGTGACCAATAATCAATTATTATTGAGAAGCAATCAATTGCTAATCTCCATAATTATGCACATCTCAACACTATGAACAAGAAAGAGAAACAAAGCTGCACTCCAAGCATTGCCTTGTTAGCAGTATTTTGTTAACACAGGCTCTAAAAAAAGCTGCCGCAGCTGGTAGCACAAATGTGTTTCCAGTATTCAGGCCATCAACGTGATTCGTCGCTAAATGTATAGAATCAGCTTCTTGCTAAAAACTACAATTACAGGTGATATACAGATTGAAATCACAGGGCTGGTTTGTCGAAGAAAATTGTCCTAATGATGGGTTTTCGGATCGGGAATGCAGCTCTTTTCTTCCTCTGTGATGGGTACTGAAGGCAGCTGCACCTGCCTCTGTGCTGTATTCTGCCGCACTTAATGATATCTGATGATATCATTAGGCAAAGTGTTCATAAACAGATGTTGAGCCTGTGCCTAAATGCTGTCAGATGAGCGGTTGCTGGCCTGAAACAGTATTATTTATATAGAACATTTACGTTTGTTATGTTAATAACCCCACTATTAGCTCTCTGGATGTTGCGATAGGAATGTAAATGTAGTTAATATGAATAACAACCTCTTTACTCTTTGTGCTGCAGTTGAGTATAACTTTTAGGCTTTTAGAGAGAAACAAAGATTCCCCCCACCAAGTCCTTTTGACTTCATGATTTTTTTTGGCACCATTCAAAATTTTGATCAGCAGATAAATGGTAAGAATCTGTAGGACAGATGTTAAAGACTGGAATTTGTTTCTCTTAACACTTCATGTTTTCAAGAAATTCTAGTATTTATGTGTTTTCTGGTAATTCCCGGACCCAGTTCATTACCCTAATATGTCAGAGTTTTGATTGTAGACACTAAATTGACAAACACCCATTAAAAATAAAAATAAAAAAGTACTACAACTAGAATTATGATCTGTATTTCTAAGGATTATTTTCTGTGATTGTTTAATTTATTTCACAACAATAACGAAATACTGGGGAGACCACTTCACTCAATATTCATCTTTTTTGTTTAATCTTTCAGTCTGGTGTTATTCTAGTGGTGCTTGAAATACTGCTTTACAATTGCTGAGGGTTTATTTAGCCAAAGTTGCATTTTATACCTCATAGTTAATTCATGTAGAGTAAGTTATGTAAATTTTGACAGTCATCAAAATGTGCAGTGTTTCTCTAAAATACAGCTTACTAGCGATAGCTCTGTTATAAAAATATCATTGGTGCCTTTATAATTTTATTTCATGTTTTAACTCTTTCTGGATATGATTTGGGAGTAGAGGTGCATGTTGCAAATGGGGTTTTCTTGTTTGTTGCAATAGCAGATGATGACAGTATTTCTGCTTTTACATGCCTGAGGTATTATTAACTGATGTGTTGCTATAACCACGCTTCGGAACTACAGTAAACTCTTCTCTTCGTTGTGTGTATTAACGATTTTGTAGTCCTCCGTGTGCATGAAAATGTTAAAGATATCAATGTCAGCGCATGCCTGTAGCATAAGGGAAGATATGTGTCCGTGCCCATGGCAGGGGGGTTGGAGCTAGGTGATCTTTAAGGTCCCTTCCAACCCAAAACATTTTAAGGTTCGATATTCTTCTCCCCACCTCCCACCCCCCACCCCCACCCCCCGTGAAACCCTGTGCGGTTTTGTTCACTTGCCCCTATAATCTCTAGGGCTCTCCTGTGTCTGTGTGTGTCTCCTCAGATGAGTAGCCTGCTCCATATTACACTGAAACATGCATTTAGGGGGCAAATAAATTTTTGGTGTCTCTTACAAGAAGAAATGGGAATGGGAAGACAGAGGTAGGAAGCCCCAGTATTTGACCTTTGGAAGGGAATTTAAAGGCACCCTACTAAGGGAACTGGCTGTTTGGGAAGAGAAAGAGTGTGTCTGAGGAGGAATACAAGATAAAATAAGCCATAAGGATTTAAGAACTGTTCTTGAAGATGAAACCCAGAGCCTTTCACAGGTAGTATTTGGGTACGAACCCAAATGCCACCAGTGGCATTCAACCATCCATGTTTTGCTCGTGGTAGTAAGAAAATCCTGGTAATCTAAACATTTCAAAACCTTAGTAAAATGAGAATTTGAGTGAGGAAAGGTTTATGATTTGGAAGTTTTGGGTTTTATTCTCCAGAGAAGTAGGCAGAGAAACGTTAGAAACTGTGTTGTGCCTGTTGGGGCTCAGCTGCACTTGGAGGGATTGAGGTACCGCTGTAAGGAGCACGGGAGAGGCTGCAAGATGGGAAAAGCAGTGCTGTGTTCAAGGGTTTTTAGGTGGAAGCTTCTTTGGCCCAATACATAAACCTTTGGCAATCAATGCATTCATTAAGTTTATTTTTAATAGGCTAGTAATGAGGACCACAGAGTATGTCTTACGACATGTTTATGCTTTTGGGGCCTGAAGTGTGTGTATGTGTATCTAAAAGAAGAGGATATTTCTGTAGCTCCATCTGGTCCCATCTACTGTTGTTGTACATATTCTATTGTAATCAGTAGGAATCAAGTGAATATTAAGGCTAAAGAATCACATCATGAAAGAAAGATAAATTTTGTATAATAGACCCATTACAATTTGTGAGTAATCAGCCTTTCAAGAAGAGACTTTAGAAAGCACAATGCAGATTCATTGCTATTTCCCCTTAAATATTTATTATATGTTGTATTATTAGGTTATCTGACATTAGAAAAGAATAAAGAAAAATGGCAAAACAGGATATTAAAATTCTTAGTTTTTATCTCCGTTCTTTTGCTGAATGTTATTTATAGATTGGTCTGAAAGAGACAGCAAATGTAGACGTTATTGGACTTTAAACAATTTAAAAAATCTGGAACTGGATCTGAACTTTGTCATGTCAGTCCGATTTCAAATAAAAAATAGGAATCAGTAAACCATTTTGTGCAGAATTGGTTTAATTGTGCTAAAATTCATGGGGATTTGCTTGCTTTGAAGAGATACATTTTTATCCAGACCTCCAGTGTCTGATGGCCTGAAGGAAAGCTGTCTAACCGAAGAAAGAAAAGTGTAATGCTGGCGTACATTAGCGGTGATGTTAACATATCACACTATCAGTTCATGTTGTGATGAGAACTGTTATAAGTGCTTGGCAGAAATCACAGGTTACATCACAAAGCATGCAAGACCAGAGAGGTCACCATTTTAGTTATCAATAATATACACTCCTCTGAATTTTACTTTTGCAGCCTTCAGACACATTCCTCCCCCCCCCCCCCCCCACACACACACACAGGTATAAGGATATTTCTGGCTTTATTTTTTGTTTGGTTCTTTCTTTGTCGTATCCTGGTTATTGCATTGCGTTATGATATCTGTGGACAGCATGAGTTTTCTTTGTTTCGTGTATCGTTGCTGGTTCCTACAAAAGGTGACAGAACTTGTTCTATTTCTTAATAAATGTTTGCTCTATTTTTGTTTGCTGCAGTGTTGGCATTCAGTAATGAGGTGTTTAAAATAAAGCCTATAGGTTAAAAAATATCTTCAGCACCTTGGGCCAAATTCTGTGCTTTTACACAGAGCAAAAAACCCCAGAGCAGGTCCATCAAGGAAATCCACCGGTATAGGGAGTGAAAGGCAGCCCGGGTCATCAGATTATTCATGGGATAAGCCTTCTTTCATTAAAAACAATGTGGGCTTTGTCACCCAAAGGTTTTGCTTTATATTAGCAAGAATTTAGTTACACTTCCACGAACGTACCTGTAGCAACAGTGGTTTGCTGCAGCAAGCAGTATTTTCAGAAGACAGTGCCGAGCTAAAGGCAGAAAGAACAGTGGTGACTCCTACCTGAATGAGCCTGATTTTTATTTCCTTTTTCCATTTAACAAGCCACAAACTGAAAAAATGACTATTTTTATAAATGAGTTCGTATTATACATAGGAACACAAATAAAATCCTTACTTCAGCAGGTAAGGTTTTAACCTCGCTAAGCAGGAAGAAAAATTAATTCTGAGATGAAATCTACTCAGAAATTAAAAGTGCCTGGGTCTCCACACAGCACAAATTTCTTTATAGTCAGTGGAGACAGAAAATCTGATAATCAGCCAGAGGAGGCTGTAGCCTCTTCACTTCAGTTTTGGACCTACTGCGAGGGAGAATTTATGCAAAAAAGCTAGAGGATGAGAAACTCTCTTTCTTCTGACTTTTTTGGTTTACTCTTTGCTTGCAGCTCTCTAGGAAAGGGGTAGGCAGAGCTATTTGTGTGTTGTATACCAGTGGCCCAAATCTTTTTCTTTCTTGTGGCTGGTGCAGGGAAGTTAAGCTTAGTGTAGCTAAGCTAGAGGTAGCAAAAAAAAAAAAAAAAAAAAAAAGGGAGAAGGGAGAAAAAAAACCTGGAGAACAAATAGATAAAGTATACATTTACATTTCTCTATAAGGTCATGAGGGCTTAGTTCTGCAAAGCCTGCCTCTGCTCCCACAGTAGAGGTGCGATGGCAATCTCCTGGGAGGCGGTGTGGGTGTCTGAGCACTGAGTGAGCAAACTGCTGCTTGGCTGCGCCAGGGCTATGGGAAGGATTGCAACAAAAATGGGGTGTAAGGGGCTTGTGCAGGGTCTGAATTTTTTTTTTTAAAAAAGCCTTTTCATAGCAATGCATCTGCTGGAAATCATGGGCACATCCCTGCTGCTTGTAGAAGACACAGCCTTGTCTGCATTTAAAGATCCATGTGTTTCAGGACCTGCGGGGCTCATCCTGCAGTGTATATGTGCACTTTCTTTCTGCAGCCTTCACAGTTAAGCAGTGGAACTTGATTTTTGACTAAACCAGGTAATGCGCAGTAAAATACTCCTCTTCTAGATGTTGCTTGTTGTGCAGATCAATGTTACAACCCACTACCTGAATGTTTCTGGGTTGCTCATGAAAATAAAACTAGAATAAAGGTGAACAGACCAGTGTAGTCTTCAAGAAAAATATAAAAAATGAGCCTAATTAGATCTGAGTTTCTGGGAGTGCAATGGCAAGTCAGACTCATGGAGTTCAGTGAGCACGCATGGTGTGGGACACACTTGGTTCTGGAGTTGTCTTCACATTTCTTCTCAGCGCTTCTCCAAGACTGTGAAGGATGGCCTTTGAAAGGTCATTCTAATGAGTTAATGACAATTCCCCAGCTTTTCCAACCAAAACATAAAATTCCCAAGGACTCTGTGTGCATCTGTGTATACTTACACATGCACTTTATCGGAAGTTAACTGAATATTATATATCCATATTTTGCTGTTGTGTTTTGGTACTGAAAATATTCACCTCACAGTGAAAAATCATAACATTTTTCAAGAAGGTCAAAAGATATTCCCACTTTCATCTCCTTTGTTTTCTCTTAATTTATTTTGAAATGCCATGTTTTATTCAAATCAAAGGAGATTCTACTATAAACTTGCATGCCATATGTACAGTTTCTAAAAGGCTCTCTGCTTCTAATTGATATCTACAGTATTTTATTATATTAAGATTTTTTTTTTTTGGGGGGGGGGGGGATTTCAGAGAGGTAGACAGTAATAAATTCTCCACCACCTCTTTCTGAGTTGAAAACTTACTTCTCTTTCTGTTTTGTTCAGATTATATTGTCCAATATTAAAGCAGGCCTTTAAATAGATGACTTCAGAAAAAATATCTGAAAACATTAGATGAATCATTATTTCCTGTTGTGAACAGGGTGGATTTTTTAAAGTGAAAATATCTAAACACAGGCCCATTGGTGGATGGCATGTAACATTTACTCAGCTCTTTCGAGCGCACAGCTGGTCATATCTGATAATGGGGCACTTAGCAAGAAAGTGATCTTTACCAAGGTAGACTAAGGTAGGCTATGGTGCGTCCATATTTAAATGTCCCCAGTGTCTTCTGAATTTTAGATAATGCAAGGAATAATGAAACATCTGTAGTATCTATTTTTGATTAAAATGTCATTAAGATGATATCTTGTCATTATTTCATACTGTTTAATTTTCTGTGAAACAAGCGATGCAGGATACAGCTTTCATGGTATTGTCATAAAAGAGGGAGGGATCATTTGAGCACCAGGATCGACATACACCATCAGCAGGCAGATTTTTCTGTCTCTGTCTCCTGGAGAAGGCAGTTTGTTTGTGTCCAGCCAGAAGGAAACTGCAGAGCAGAAGGCCCACGTGGAGTCAGGCAGCAATGTCACTCCTCTTATGCCTTTTTGTAGCTCACTGCAAAGGTGCAACCCAAGTTATTAAAAGTATTGGCAAGCAAAGGACTGAAAGAGTTCTTAGCCTGTAACTGTCCTGTATAGTTGCAGCTTTTCCATATTTTTTTTTTTAATTCAGCTAGATCTGAACTCCCAATCGCTTACACTTGAATATTTTGCAGACAATATTTTCGACAACTCCCAACAGTTCTACTCTTATCAACATTAGGATCATTCACCACCGAGAACATATAAATAAGAGATTTGATACTTGATCTCACTGTTTTGTGGTGTGGCACTTTTTAGTTTTTATTTTTTATTTTTGTTTGTTTGTTTGTTTGTTTTGCAGAGGGGGTTGTTTGGTTTTGTAGGATAATTTTGAAGAGGAGATATGTAGGCTCATGAGTTTCATCTAACCATAAGGGCAGTTTGATAGCTAAATGCAGATGCTTAAGTAGTATAGACATAATTTTCAGCAAGTAGTTCTCAGTCCTTGTGTGTTGCAACTAATGTCCATAATTAATGAAAGTGAAATTATAGACAATGAATTAGTAACTATTGATATAAGGCGATAGATCATGGGCTTTTGCTTAGTATGTGTACTGGTCTTTAAAAGATCGTTATGTGAGCAATAACATTGAAATGTATTTCTTCAGTGCTTTAAAAATAAGAAACCCAAACAATTGCAGTAGATTAAAGATGGCAAATGAAGTTCTCTGTGGTTAAACCAAAGTGATGTACCCATCTGTCTCGTCAGTATTTCCCTCAAACAAAAATAACTGGTTTGTCTGACCTGCTGGAGAATATGTCAACCCATTTCAAGTCCTCCAGGCCTGATTGTTTAGTTGCGTCCCACCAGAAGTTATACTCCTCTGTAGTTCAAAACAGAGAGAATTCAATACAAGTCTGAATTCCTGTACGCTAAAAGGTACAGCTGGAGGGCGAGAAAGCTCTGTGCAAGATAGGCAGAGCGTTAGACTCCCCACCTCCCCTGAGCCCTTGGTTCGTCTTTACCCTCCTACAACACACGAGAAACAGCACAGAATGCAGAGCAGCAAGCAATTGCCGTCCCCAAAATGTACTAGCAACGTGATAATGTTGGCAATATGAGCTATATCATCAGCTGATGTAAATCAACGTAGCTGTAAAAGAATTTATAATCCTTTATAGCAGTTGAAGATCCAGCCAACGGTTTAGGGAAGAAAATGCTCAGCTTTTTTGTAGACATTGGGGAAACTAGAGAAGCAATCCAGGTGGGGAATGAGAAAACTGATGCCCAGGAATAAAGGAGTAATACCAGGTAGACCAGCAAAGAAAACACGGCTCTACTGGCTCAGTAATCCTTGAATCTTATGGCACTAGTTTAATGAGATCTCTTCATCTTGAAATTAAAGTACAAGGAGTTTTTTTACAGAGAGCAGTATTCAATAACAAAATATTAAATGATAAACACAGATTGCTTAAAATCAGATGGGCCATTTTAAGAAAAAGCATTTTAGCTCATCATGATATGTAGCACCTTATTTAAATTAGGAGGTGTTAATTCTTAGCTTGAATAATATATTAATATAATATGTAAAGTGAATGGCATTGTTAATCACAGTCGCGCCTGGAACGACTTTGCTTCTGTGCACTGAATGTTAATTTTGCAAAACATTAATTTCAAAGATTTTGCAGCAGTGCTTTTGTAATTAAATATTAATGTCACATGTTATTGCAGTAGCATGTTTATGAAAGCCGGCAACACTTCAAGTCAACTCATTTGTTTTTATATTTATTCTTGTACATCTGCAATCCCTTCCATTTCACAATTTCAAAGTGAAGGCCATTTTGAATAGTCAATATGTGAACATTTTTCATTGTAAGCGTTTTTTAACATCCAACAGGGTAAATATTTAATGTTGTGTTTTTAGCTGGTATAATTTTTCAGAAAATTGGCTATAACTTTTAACAACTCAAAGGTACCTAAACTGTCTACATTTTTGGCATAAGTGATCTGAAAATAATATAGCAATAAACATGATGAAGCTGTGAAAAAATACTTAAAAAATTAGAAGCTTATTTCTGAAAGTTTGACTTCCAGAAGTTGTGATCTCACAGCCAAGCGCATTCTATTGTCATTTTATTACCTGTGATGTTTAGACTTTATATTCACTTAAGCCATTTCAGCAAGTGCAGGACTGACTTTGGAATAACTTTTCCAAGTCATCTGTTTGCATTTGTGCCGGAGAATTCATGTCCGCAGTATATTGCTTAATGATTGTTGTTCAATATTTTACAATAAACATTTTCTGTTTGTGCCCTAAGCCACTTCATGAGCTCTGGGAGGATTCAAACTCAGAACATTTTCTATTGGGGCCAAATTGTAAGGGCAACTAAGTTTGTCAGCTGCTTTTATGGAAGTGTATACAGTGTATCTGTGCCTGTATTGCTTTGCCCAGGTCTGTTTTGACCAATTTACTGTATCTCACAATCTTGCCTGTGGCTCTTCAAACCTGTGAATCTCATTAGTCTAAAAAGAAAGTAATTTCCATTTCAGCATGTTGGCGAGACGAAATTTGTTCGAGGTATCATATTTTAAACCATTCCTGCTCCCCCCATCCTCCTTTAGTATAGATCCCCACCGTACAGCAAAACAATTTGGCAGAGCAAATGGTGAATTATAAAATATGTTATTTACTCTATCACAAAATATATGAACAATCAAGACACATTGTTTAGTTATAGGCACATTTAATAGTTAAAAATTATATCTGCACCTGATGTTGCATGTTAACAGCTAATACCATTTGACAGTGATGAAATTAAAGGATGAAGAAGAGATACAAACTACATTTTACAAGCATGATGGGTCTCCAACAATGCCATTTAAATATTATTTGTCACTATTTAAAATGAACCTTTCCCCTTTAAGCTATGCCATTATGCTCATTTGTCCTGTCACCACTGACAGGCTCTATGACTCACACACAAAAATGGTCATTAGGTACTGCATCTTCATCTTATTTAAAAAAATAGAAAGCATTCTGATGTCTCTAAAAGCCTGTAATTATTTTCATCCGAGGAGATAGTGTTGCTTGGAAGGTAATTTAATAACCTTTTGCATGTACCTGGGGAATGCCTCTCTGGGGAACCAAGGTGCCGACATGCCATTCAGTCGTCAAAACATGACCTTTAATGGTTGCTTGGAGAGAAGTTAGCCTGGAACGTTGTACACAGCGCGATGCTAATTCTGCTCTCTAATGTATGCAAAATTTAGTTCTTGAGCAATGATCTTTGTAAGATGAATTAATATAGGTACTGCTCCAGGAAACAAAAGAAATTGCAGTTGTGAGAGCTTTTCCCCACCATGATCTTTTCCTACATTGTTTTGAAGGAGTGCCGGAGCTGTCTGATTTTTTATTATTTTTTTTTAGGCAACAACACTAGCAACAACAAAACTAGACTTGGCAATATTTTCCAGAATTTGTGGGTTTAATTCCTGCTTTGGTAAGGAATGCCTGGTATCTCTCACAGGAAAAATGGGTTGGTGGGCTCTGTGGTGGCTGTAGAGGTTTATGTTAGACTGCTGTGGCTGAACAATCAAATGCAGGAAGCACAAAGTATAAGAAAATAAAAGGACAGCTTGTAGGAAAATGACTATACATTGTGAGTGGCTTTGAAAAATTACAAATGCAGTTATGGGGTTAAAGCAGAAAAGTGTTGGCTTTTCGGTAGCAATAACATATGCCAGGCACCTACAGGATATAGTAAATGAGGCACAGACTATGTCCTGTGACATCAAGGTCCAGAAACTCTGTATTTGGGTACGCTGATGTTAGATCCCACCCTAGTTAGAAATGCTGGGATTTCAACTCCTACCCCTGACATGCCATCCGTCAATTTATTAGCACGCTGGTGCAGTAAGCCACTGAACAGGCTATATCAATTCATTTAGAGGTTTTTTTTTGGTGGTTTTATATTTTTATTTTTTTTTTTGTTTCCCCCTCCCTCTTCCCTTTAAAATGTCTCTAATCCTCAGCTCTGCTCTCTCAACCAGTCAACATTAAAGATTTATGTTGCACTTTTTTTTTTTTTTTTTCATTGCCACACCTGAATATGGATTACTTAAATGGGCTGTAAATAATTCATATCTGGGAATAAGTTTCCATTACTGACCAATGTTGTAATTTAATATACTCTATTATGGGTTATACAATTTTAGATTGTTTTCTGTGTGCATTCAGCAGTCGGGCAGACAACAGTTTAAGTAAAAAGGGCAAGATGTTTGTTCAGCTTATTTTCATGTTCTGTGCTGTACTGGAGGAAGTAAAATGCTAGTTTTAACAGCATTCTTTGTAGCTGTTCATGAAAATAAAAAAAAAAATCTTAACCTGAATCAGCATAAAGAAAACTGAATGAGTAAAGGGAGAGGGGGGCGTATTAATCTAGATTTATATTCACCAAACAGATGTCAGGTTTTAATGTAAAATACAAACATATTTTCCAGTAACCCAAAATTTATCCCCCTCTCAATATGTGTGCGGGTTTTTTTTTTTCTCCCCCTTCCCTTAACCAGTACTATTGCCTGTCACATGTGGTACTTGATAATTCTGTCAAAAGTACCTATAATAGAAGAGAACATATTTAGCAAGAACTTTTTGAATAAGGTTACACGCTACGAATAAAAATGCTCCAAAATGTTAAAGAGCACGATATTTTTTAAAACTGTCCATGTTCAAGTGTTTACACTTAAAAGAGGTTTAAACAATTTAAAATTAAGTTGACTATCGTAAAAAAATTAATAATAGATTAATACATGAAAATCTATGAAGTCACATAAGATAATGATTTAAAAAGGAATAATTTAAAAAGATGAATTAAAAAGTAGAATCAGAAAAGAAGGCCAACATAAACTAGGGAAAAACATGCTGTGAATAAAGTCTGTTAGATCTTGAAATAGGAGAACTGCTAAATAATGCATAGTTTTATTTTTCTATAATTTGCATAAACCTTAAGAGAGTATTTATTTGTGTAAAACTTGATGTATCGAGTAAGGAGAATAAAAAAAATGGCATTCATTTTGTTTTCATTTTGGTATTTAGGAAAAATATTCTGTTACATATGGACTACTTAGACCTAATCATCTGACTGAATGTGATGTGTTTCTTGAGCCAGGTTGGAAAGGGCTGGCTTGAGAACAGTGCCCTGGTCTTGCTGCAGGCTATGCAGGTTGGCCCAAACTCTGCTGGGGAGCAGATGGTGAGCCAATGCTTGTAGTCACACTTACCTTCCTTGCTAAATCCATAATCCCTCACTGGACACGCAGCCAAGGCAGGCTTTGGAGGCAGAAAGGAGGTTACAATCTGGACTTGGGTATTGACTGCCAGAACTGAGAAAACAGCTCAGAAATTTCAAATGCTTAACAAGTTATCTGTCTTGTCCCTAAGCCAGTGCAGCATTTTTAAAAGTAATTAAGACATGATTGAAAATGTGTGTGCCATCTAAATACAAAAATCTTCGAAAATAATCAAAACCAATAATTAAAAGCCACATTTAATATACTAGTTAGTAAAAAGAGACTTATTTAAACAGAACTCGCTTTTCCTTTTATTCTACGACGCTGCTGAATTTTTTTTTAAAGGATGCTTATATTCAGGGCTGGGAGAGAAAAATACTTTTTTTCTGAGCAAGCCACTGAATGAAGCTGGATTTTTTAAAATATACAACTGTATGGAATTTTAGCTAACAGTGTGGCGATGATTAAATTAATTAATTATTTAATTAACTTCATACTGAGTGAATATTAGGCATATTATTATATATTAAAAGATATCTAATATGTAATGATAAGCATGATGTTCATGCACAGAAAAAAATAACAGTTGCTTATAATAATCACAGCATGACTTTCCTTTCTAAATATTTAATCTATTCTAAAAGAAGACAGTGATCCTTAAAAATCTATAATTTCAAAAAATATTTAGTAAACAAGCAAATTGTGGTCAACTGCAGTAAAGGGTATGCCATCTGTTTAATGTAAATATCTGGGAAAAGGGAATGTCATATACAAAAGATTACAGAAATATAGGGAATATACACAAGCCTTACTTTGTGTGTGTTGTGTGTGTATGTTTGTGTATGTGGTGTATGACATTTATTTTTGCCCAAAACATAAATGTGGACTTGGTCACACAGGGTGAACCTCTGCACCAAGATACAACAAAGTATTTAAGCATGGACTTAATTTAAAGCACATGCATCATTGTATTAAATTTTGAGAGATTAAGCTCTCACTAAGCATTTTATTAATAAAATAAAATATATCTCATAAATCATTTATGGGTTCTATGAAACTTATCTATCATACCATTTAAAGATGTAAAGTAATTTTAAAAAGGAATAGTTAATTACATAATCCATTTTATTCAGAACACAGTTAAAGTTATATTCTGACCAAACATAAAGACATGCTTAATTTATATAAACACCATACCCTTAACTCTGACCATTGGCCTCTTGGGATTTTCAATATATTTGTTTCTTTGTCCAAAAACCTGTATTATTCTAAAGGATATTGCCATTTGGAAACACCAGTTAATGGATTAACCAAGCGACAGTTAAAATCACTTACATTTGAAGACATTATTTATTTGTAAAGAATAATAGAGAAATATATAGCATTGCTCATTTGCAGTATATTAGAAGTGTATATGTCCATTCCCTTCTGTCAGAGACCAATCACTGTAAGCTAGTAATGGGTGCATACATAATGTTAACTTAATTGAAATTCCTTCTGAAAGATTTGTGCATATGAAATTGCACTGATACAGAATAAGGTTTATTTTAGGTTAGAATTAAGACTACTCTGTTGAATAAGACAACATGTATATATTTTATATTGAATAAGAGTAAAGGGTCGGATTCTCAGCTGTTGTAAATTGGTATAATATATGTTTTCTGTGAGATTTATGAATGTCCTTAATATTAATTTCCTTGCCTTTAAGCACTTAGGTTTGTTAGTGATGCGATAAACAATGGCATTATTTTCACTTAGCTCCTTAACTGATTTATGAAATGAAGTACTTTGGGCTTTGGAATTTTGCAAGTTGTCCTTTTTTCCACGGCCAGAGCCGGCAGTTCCCTGGGCTCGAGAGGGGCTGTGGAGCTGGGGGGCCACAACCAAGCTTTGTGCTTGTGTGTCCTTCTTCAGATTTGTTTTTTTGCTTTTCGTGCACGATAAAAGAATGAAATTAGATTATTAAATGTGATTAACAAAAGGAAAATTTTATTCCTCCCTTGCCTTATTGGTGTGAATAATTAAATTTAAATGAATAGGATGATTTGCAAAGGTAAGAGGGGTGTGATTTGGACTTTGGGTTCACATATGTTGTTGATGATGAATTTCCTTGTCTGTTGTTGGGACTTTTCTGATATCTATCGTAGCTAATTTTGCTGGTACCTGATTTGATTTCAAAGACAGTGGATTTGTTCGTTTAAGAGGCTTCCTATCATTAATTTATCTCTGCCCTTGTGCATTCAGGTAGTTCTCCTTTATTCACAGGGAGCTGCTCATAAACATGAGGCCAGCATTTGGCCCGGTGTTTTGATGTGTTTGTTGCTTTCAAAGCAGGCTTTTAGGTATATGTAATAAAGATTTTCTCTTTACACATGGCAGTCTTCAGAGACCTGTCTGTCCAGAGCATTGTCAAACTATAGGCAATCACCTATTCTACAGTGATTTAATTTCCTTCAGTGTGTCTTTTTCATCCCCTGGGAAATGTGCAGTATGTCTATTTCTGCTGTGTTGCCCCCAGCTTGCTTTGTGAACAGTGAAGCAAAGAATTTTTTTTTTATATATATATATATATAATTATTTTTTTTATCAGTGTCTACCTCTGCTGTCAATAAATTACCCATGCCATCTCTTAGAAGACCTTCTGTCTTCCTCACTGACCTCTTGGACTATATGTTCTTGAAAAATGTCTTTTTATTTATCTTTATCATCTCATGCAATCTTCCTTTCATTCTCCACCTTTGCGTTTCTTATCATTTTTTTACACTCTCAACTTCATCCTGTAATCTTCCCATTCCCCTCTGTATCTGATATTACATACCTCGCACACCTCCCTTGATCATTCTGCACGTGCTTGTTCAGACTAATTGGCCTTTTTAACTGCTGTTATATTTGCTGCTGGATGGACAGCGCACATGCTCTTGTTGAGATGTTGATTTATGTTGGGAGGATTTTGAATTCACCATCCGCTTCCTTTGCTTTCATTTTCTTTGGCTTAGTCATCTTCTTTTACTATTTCCAATGGCAGGAATGATTTTATTTTATGTCACTAATTTTGCTAATTCTAGACAAACAGGGGTGCTCTTTCTGGAGTTTTCAGATTTCCTATCTTTCTGAATATGCCCTGTTTTCTTACTCAGAAATGAAGTTCAAAGGCTAATTCCTCCTTCACTTGTAGGATGGCAAAAGGAAAATTGTACCAGTTGTTCTTTTTGAAGGAGAAAGCCAGAGGGACTATATATCTTTTTTTGAACCCCCTTTTTTGCAGATATTTCCTTGTCACTTGGCCATGGATGGTGCTGGGGATGCTCAGCATCCCCAGCCTCTGTACCAAGGCTGTTGTTGGTCATGTTATACCTCACCCCTGCAGCACAGCCCAGTTACGAGACTCTGCACGGCTGGGGCCCCAGGGTGCCTTAGAGACTGCAGGGATTTGAAAGAAAGAGCATAACTAAATTAGGAAAAGTAAACTTTGAGATTAAAAATGGCCTGATAGAGACATGTTAGGCTGCTCATGTCATGTTAATATGGCAGTGTCTGTGCTAGATTTTTTTTTTTTTTAGTGAAAAGTCTGATCTATTAAAAATTATCTGTGTTCCTGTAAATGGCCCTTTGGAGCCCCAGATTCCTGTTGTGTTGCTGTGATGCTTTGCAGATTCCCATTGCTGCTGTATCCTTCACAACATTTCCATAAAGGAGTGGTAGCAGGGTGTTCCTCTGGTGGCTACCTGAACTTGGGTTTGGCCACTGCTTTTATACATCTCCTTTCTTTTTTCTTATTTTAAAGGAGAAATACTGTGATTATTTTAAGAGTTTCTAGGAAAAAAGCAAACAGGGAAGGTTAGTTTATTTGTGGTCTTCCCCACGTTTTTGGGAACACAGGCTTAGGGCCATTTAGTTCCCGGTTACTCTTTTGTGTTCAGGAAACTGGGAATTATTATAAAAGTTTTCACTACCTCTGTTTGGCAATGCTTTTACTTTAGCTTCAAAACAGCATTAGGTTGTCAGTTTCTTTTTAGTTCCGACCTTTCTTATATTTTCCAATAGTCATTAAATGATTTCTAATCTCACAGTACTCCTAGTAACCAGAGATTAGTAGAAAGTATCTACCTGAATTGCAAATTCTTTCATTTCTTCTCTCCATGGATAAAAATGATTTCTCTGTGATACTTTCAGAATCCCTTGTTGCATAAATCAAAAAAGTTGAAAGGTTAAAATTGACTTGGTGCCAAGTTATTGCATTAGACAGCAGATTCCATTTACTTATTTATCTGTTATTTTTATGTTTTTAAACATTTTGGCACGATTTCCATATTGTGATTCTTGCATGCTGCACATTCAGACTGTCAGCCTTTGATTCCCCCCAAGGAGATGTAAGAAGAGGTCTTGTTTCAGACTTGGAAGTTTTTATCTTATTGTTTTTTTGTAAAAAGCTAGGGGAAAGTTTAGGAAAGGTTTTTAAGTTTGATTGACAAAGTGAATTCCTAAAAGTGATATAGCAGCACAGGACTCAATAAGCCAGGACACACGCTACTAACAGAGAAGAAATGGTTTTATATATTATTCACCGATCTCCAGGGTTTCTATGCCAGAGTTGGCTTACTTCCCATATATATTATTAAATGTTTTACAGTTCAACATGCGTACGAAAGGAGTAAATGATGTGATACATACAGTTTAACCTACATATGGAGTAACTTAAAATTAAACCATTCAAAAGTCTATCACAGGGTATGGATTACACAAACCAGTAAGGCATACATAGATAGGGAAATAGCACAGCAAATTATGAATCTCTTCTCAGCATTTGACCAACTTTCCCTAGGTGCCTCCATTCCTAACCTCTTCATTGTATTATTTTTTTTAAAGCAAAATTTTTAGTTTAACCAAGCTAAGCAGAAGATACTGTAAGTGATTGTTACTAAAGTCATTTGCATGGTTCAACCATGACCGAGCAGAGGTCAGGGAAGAGCTACAGGTAACCAAACCCCAAAGGTAGTAAGGATGTGTCTTGGTACGTCGTGTATCTCACTGTGATTCCATTGATCTGCCTGCTGAAATGACCGACGTGTTACCAGTTATAGACTGGGGCAGTCCAGCAGGTTGTCCTGGTTAATCCCACACTCCATGCAAATAACACATCTGCTTTGTTACTGTGACACCCCTTGTAGTTGCACCATCCAGTGGGATTCAAAGTCATCTTTAAATCATCTCTGATGGGTAACCTGCTTAGGTTCTGGCATATGTGGATTAAGGGACAGCAAACTTGCTATGGCATTTTGTATTTTTTGTAATATTTTCATATTTTTAAACAAAATATTTTGGTATATATTAGGTCAGGACTACTTAAATCCAGCATAGCTGTAATTTAAGTAGTGCTTGCAACAATATGCTTGCAGTTTTGAAAGACAGCACAGCATCGTTTCTTCATTTAGACTATTTCTGCTTCCTGGATGCTAAGAAAAATATATAGGAAAAATAGCTCTGCAAGTCAATATGCATTATACATTTTAAATATTCTTCATTGTGGACACCTTTCTGCTTTACAATACAAGGGGAAAAAAGTATTCTGAGATTTCATGTTAGAAAGGCATTTTTAATCTATTTTGTCACTAAAACCTATTTTTTGCTCATCCACTGAGAGGTAGCATTCTTTAAAAGTTTTAGGTCAAAACCATAGTTATGTATAGAAGAGGATACTGAGGAAAAAGTAATTAATTTATTGATGTGCATAACAGCTATGACCACATCCTATTTCTTTATATTCTGATTATGGCAGTTTGATACAAAATTACATATTTCAGTTAACTCAGCGAGGTGAGCCAAAAGCTGAAAGAAAGAAACACTTGTATATTAGCACATTTACTTTGACTATTTTTATGTTTTCTTCTTCATCAAAGCTAAGAACTTAAAATATTTTTAAATTTCTTGCATAAGATCTGAGGATAACCAATGATACTAAATTACAGAACATATGCAGTTAAAATAATTTCTATATGTATGATCACAAGTCCATTGTCGGTTGGATAGCTGTGCATTCTGAAGGTGGAGGTTCCTGTTCATCATGTACCTGTTCCTTACAGGAGCTGCCCTGATGCCTTTTTTTTAGAGTGTAGACACAAATTCCATCCCACATTTCCGCCGTTTTGGTTCCCCCATAACTGACCATGATCCCAGTTCAGCAGCTACTCACAGATTCAATACCACACATGTTAGAAGTCCTGTTAATTTAATTGGTATTACCATTGGCCAAAATTATGCATATGATGAAACCTTGGTTAGATCATTTAGGATCTATAGCCTGCAACTGATTAAAAAGCTTGCTTTTTTATCATTGTTCTTTGGCAATCGAAATAAATCTGGAGTTTATAGCAAGGTTAGTAGACCTTGGCTTTAATCAGAATCCCAAGGGGAATAATACACGTGAAGAACTAGGCTCTTTCATACCCAGATAAGATCCTTTCCGTTCCTTTCTCAATTACAATATCGTCCATATAAGATAGGCCCTTAAAAAGTCCTCTTTTTAATTTCCTTCTCTGAGTCTTTTAATTAAATTAGACAATCCTGTTTCATTAGGCTAGAAAGAAGTTGGGAATACTTGGAGCTTTGCAGAAAGAGGGAGGTAAACATGAAACGCCTTGCTATTAACATTGAGCAAACTCTTCATTTGTGTAAAATTTATCCATGAATAAGGTTATTAGGAAACAATGCTAATATTACCGTGAGTGAAGGTAATATTATTGTCATTTAAACAACGTATTTCCAAGATAACTTCATTCTGGAATGTTTCCTGGTAACACTGAATTACATCAACATGTCTTTTTAATTTGCTTGATCCACCTTCTTGATATCTACTCCTTCAGCAACTTTGTGGAAATGTCTGTTCCTCAAGTCAAGATTCCATGCAGGTTATTGATTTTGATTTGTATATTTGTATATACTTTCAAAGTACTTTTCTCCAGATCTCAGATTTGGAATGGAATCCTGTAGCTTATCCAAACAGGAACTTCATATGCAGAAATGAAACATGAGATTCCATCTAAGTTCCTATAGCTTTTAGCTTCTTGGCTAAAAACGCACATCCTGTTTGATAAGGGTACAACTGGAATGTATGATGATACAACCCTTATTAGAAATCTGATGCACAGCAAATGTCTGAGCCAATTAATAAAGATCAGTCTTAAAAGGAGCTTTCCAAGGACCTGTTCTTCTCTGCCGTCACTTTTACTTGCTAAACCAGCAATAGATGAGTATCCAGTCATATCTTCATCTCATTCAATAAATGAATGCTAAATCCACTTGCAGTCAAGTGGATTAATATAATCACTAGCATCATCAGACTACTTTACTTAATTCACCCACATCAACTTGTTACTGAAGCTGAGTGGTGGTTTCTAATTTCTGCTTCTAGATATTCTGGGAAAAGCCTTAAAATAAGGTGAAAATACTGTATTTTGTTTTATGTTCCTTATTGTATATGCAATATGGTTACTACAGTGATGTGGTGCTGAAACCTACAGGAGCTAGGTAGTACCTTGTGAACAGAAATAGGGGACAGTTTAGATTTGACAGCTCGGCTTGAATATTCTATGTATCCAGGGGCCAAAATCACTAGTTTTGAATAATACTGAAAAGCAGAAAGCTGTGGCCAGTGCTGCTTCACGATTTTTACTGCCAAGGGTGCAGTAGCGGTGGTCTGGCTGTATCACAGGTCCTGCTTTGGTGTATGGCACGACAGAGTACAATACCATTTCTGTCATGTTCATGTCATGGCAAAGGGTGTATGTCATGCTTGATCTTTGCTCAGCTGACCAAGATCGGGTCAGACAATACAGATAAGAAAAGTCTGAGCAGCAGCTTCATTGGCTGTGCTCTTGTATGAGGGTTTCTCTAAAACATCTTGGTAAAACACATGGACTTTGCGACGCTCATAGGTGAGCAGCTCTAACCATTGTCCTACTGGCTAAGAGGAAAAAAAAACCCTAAAAGCAAAGTGAAAGTAACCTATTTTTACTGTGATATTGCTGTGATTTTATAGCCTCCTACTCTGCTATGGAGGAAGAAAATGAGTATCGCAAACATTAATGTCCACTCTTATGTGTAGCTTGCAAGTACAGTACAGACAGATGCTTTGTGTTACACAGGTTGTAAAGGTACAAAGAAACTTTTCATAACTTAATGGATGCCTTACAGAACTAGTCAATTTTCTCAGATTTTTATAAAGAACAAGCTATAAGGACACCATAAATAAGCATTCGCAAATGAAGAGTTGTATTGATTTTAATCAAGGGAATTTTCTTCCATAATTTAAAAATGCAGTTTGGTATCTGTTCAGTGAACATTGTGTTTCACCAAAAACTATTTTGTGATTATTACAGTCAGTTATCTCATTAATGATTCCTACCTAACACTGCTCAGATCCTTCAGGCAACCTGAAATGGATTAAAAAAAAATTTAAAAAAATGGGTGTCTGTATCAGTATTCCCAGAAAAGCATTTCTCTTGTAACATGAAACAAAGGGGTATAAGCTCTTAAATGTATTAAAAAGTTTCAAGGTCCTTTCATTCCTAATTATGAAAAACAAAAGAACAGAAAGTGGCGTGCCAAGGGGAAAGGAGGAGTGAAGACCAGTAACACAAAAGACAGATTTTGTTTGCAGACATGAGCTGAAAAAATGATTATGAAACCCTAACTCACGATGCATAAAGAAACCAGCATGACCTAGAAATAAGCATCACAGAGATATGACACTTAGGTGTTGCTTAAACTGTAAGACACAATACGGCTGGGAGATCCATATGTAGCATGCGTAGAGGAGCACAAGACAGACCCAGGAACCTTTCTCTGCTTTGAACATAGCTTGTTCATGTGGCAGAAGGACTATTAGTACTAAAATAAATGGCGTTTATGTTTAAAGATTATTTTTTTTTAACGTAGCTTTTAACTTGGCATTATGGACCTCATTGTAGCAAAGGCAAGTCACTTCATTCCCTCTTCCATCTCTTTATCATTTCAGGTAGAGGCATTAATCAAATTCTTGTAATCAGGGAAATAAAGGTCTCATGCCATGCCTTCTGAGGGTCTCATGGACAAAAGGAGCTTAGGAGGAGACCAAGAGAACACAAAGAGACAGGTGTAGCTGCACATTCTGTGTAGCTGGGATGACACCCTTATGCTTTATTTACCAGGCGCTATGTGAAGGGAGCTTGTTCTTGTTCGTCCACCCCTCTGGGTGGTGGTGGCTACCTAACCTTAACACGATTTTCAGCAGAATAGCAGCAAATACATTAGTAAGGCAGCTGTCTTCTCCTGCTCTGAGTGGACCCAGAACTTAGGCAGATATTGCAGAAAAAATAACATGCCTTCTCACTATATCAGTTGTTTAAGAGAAGCCTGAATGCATTTTCACCAGCCTTCCTCCCTGCCGTCTTTGTCTTTATTTCATTGGCCACTTACTGGTTTCTGTTAATTTGTCCTAATCCCGATTTTTCTACGTATAGTTTGTTTCTCCTCTGGCTCCCATTCCTATGCCACTCAGTGGTTACTTGTGTGGCAAATGAGCAAAAAACTTGGCAGTTGTTGCTGGGGTTAATGTGGAAAAATAAATCTCAAGTAATGCCAGTGTGGATTTACTTCTCATGCTTAATGGCACCAGCAGATGTTTGAGGAATCCTAGACTTCCTGAGCGCCTCCACCATGCAGCTGACACTGCTTGGCGAGGTCCTAGTGGTGGGGGATGTGTGTGTTGTATACTTGCGCTTTAATTTACGGATGCTTCTGACTCTGGATGGGGCCTGTTCTCACCCTTCTCACACACAGTCCTCGCCGTGTCCCACTGTATCGGGTTTATTGCTTTTGCTGTTCCTTCTTCTGCCTCCCATGCCAGCACCTTGAGAGGGTTTCAGTTTCAGTAAAACTCTCAACACCTCTCTCTGTTGAGAATGTTTCCTCAAATATCAGGCATCTCGGGCACATGGGAATGGGTGTATTTAGCATTTTCAGCCTGTATGCCAAAGGTCCTGAGATGCAACTTCCAACCTTGTCGTAGTAATACAGATGATGCTGTGTGGATTATTTGCTCTCTCATCTGCAGTGGTGTGAACCATCTCTTTTGACACTGGCAACCCAAACCACATCCTCAGTCATGATAGATATTGCTGAATACAAAATCATTATTCAGAAAATATTGCGGTATGCTACAGTCAACTTTTAATGCACATCAATGAAATGAAGGGCAGGAGGAGCAAGTATTATGTGATGAACTGACACTCGACTGCCCGTCACAAATGCCCTGTGGTTTCTGCTGGGACATAGAGACTGGTTTGTGAATCTTTCAGATGTTTTGATTTCCACGACAAGTTCTTTGTCTTGTGATACGCGGGGTAGGAAACATCTTAGTACTTTTTTCTTCACAGGGAAATCACTCACTAATATCTGCTTTAGATGCTGACTGCTTTAGACAGTGGTAGGTTGTTTTTGTTTGGTTTTTTTTTAGGAGTAGCCCTTAGTGGCACTAAATTTAACAACTAACAACAGCATGTGCCTCACACTTGATACTTCAGGCTATGGTGACAGCTTTTAGCAATTTGGAAAATCCCACAGGACTCAGAGTGGCACTGGCTGCTGTCTTCTTTGTTTGCATTTACTTTTCTGCTTTGTCAATTTGTTCTGCGGTTGCAAAAGTAAATCAAGAGACCCAGATTTAACCAAAATAAAGTAGTCATAACTACCTCCCGTTCTTTAAAATAACCTCCCCAACAATAAGCCCATTAACTGATAATAATCTTAAGAAAAAAAGTGCTTGAAATTCTAAAATGAGAGAGAAAGAAAGGAAGATATAGATATCCAGCACTGCTTGGAAGAAATGACTATAGTAATACTCACTCAGGGTTATTTTTCCTCTTCTTTTAACTTACAGTGCTCAAGGCACCCTCCAAGGGCCTTGAGAGAGTGGTGCGATGCTCTTCTCACACATGCTCTTCAACAGACCTTTTACTACAATCAATCATTGAAAAATATTTTTTGTGATTCAGTCTAATGCTTGGAGGGAGCTGTAGAGATAGAAAAGGCTATTGGCACTTGCAAAATATTAAACTGAGTACTCATGTGGGAAAGCTCAAAAATAATAGATAGGCATGGATAGTTTTTTTCATATTTCTCTACACACACAAAAAGCAAGGAAAATGCAATGCGAGATAGATGCAAGAAACTTTTTCCTTTCTCTACTTTCTACTTTTTCCTGTTAAGGTGTCTGCCCTCACCAGGATTTGTAAGTAGTTGAAGGTAAAACAGTATGCCTCTTGAACCCTCCTGTACACTGACCATAGAGTAATTGGCCATGGCGAGGTGTGCTCTGAAAGTCTATGAAAGAAACTTGAGCAAATTTTTGTGAAGCTTTGATTGGGATGAAGAGAGTTTTGACTACATAAAATACAGACCAATGACAAAAAGCAATCGCAAAGCCCTTCCTATTGCATGTTAATTGTTTACATAGAGAATTTATCACCGTATGACTGCCAAGTTGAATTTGAAGTCAAATATTAAAAAAAAAAAACAACCAACAACAAAACAGTTTAAGTGGAGATTTGAGAAACTGTACTGACTTGCCTCTTCATTTTTTGCAGTTTTGCCTGTGTGCTTGTATACAGTTATCCAGAATATGGCATTGCCTGTTGTTTCTTCCTGCAGGCCATCATGCATTCATTAAGGGATGCTAGGAAAACTATTCCTTTTCTCTCTCACATACAGAAAGGGTAGTTAAGAGAGGTCTTTTTAACCTGTACGTGGGCTGTTTGAGTCCTTGTATGCTCTCCTTTGTCTTTCTCTTCTTACTACTGCCTTTAAATATAGAGATAATACAGGTCTCAGGAGGTTGCAACTTGAACTGTCTCTGATACTGTCAGCTAGGGAGATGAGGAAAGCAATAGTATAATACACTGAAGCTGGTGGGGAAAGTCAAACACAAAGTGTTGGTTCATCTCCAGGAAGTGGGAGACTGTGCAAGGAGGATATCGAGGACTAGAACACCCTGGGCTGGATGCCTTGGGTGACAGCTTCCAAGCAGAGGGAGCTGCCAAATGTAGGAGGTGAGGATGTTATGTGCATAATCTCTCCTCTTCCTTAGCAGCTATGCACTTTCCTGCCCTAAAGCTGGAAGAATTGGTTTTCCTTTCCGCTGCAAGCAGACCTTTTCAAGCAGATAAATCTACTAGAACTAAAAAAAAAAAAAAAAAAAAAAAAAAGAAAAGAAGAAAAAAGAAAAAAAAGAAACAGGAAAAAAAAAGCAACCAACAAACACATGCAAATGGACTAAGTTAGAATTGCATATCCCATCTGCTTCGTTCATTTTTAGAATAAGGTTTTCATACCTTGTACTTCTCTTTTTTCATTAGATGAAATAGCACTGCATTGTTGGCCACCTCAGTACCAGAGACAAACTAAATAACTATCCTGAGCATATGGAAAGTAAAATTTAAGGAAACAAACCTAGTTCTGCCAGAAATATCTTTTGTCTGTCTAAGAAATAGAGGAACAACTCCTAACCTGCTTCTTCGATATAGGAAATGGTTTAAGATTTATCAGCCATTATACTGTAACCCTGTATGACTACAGGTCTAGAAACTCTGTGACCGTAATAGACATGGTGGCACTTCTCTGATCAAATATGGCTCAGTAACCTGATGCAGCAGTGGAAGCTCTAAGGGTACTGCTGTACAAAACATTTAATTATTTAACTGGAGGAGAGACACTTATTGAAAATGACCTGGGAGTCCCAGACGATGGAGGTTAAATATGAGCTTGTGTCATGCTCTCACTGAGAAATCAGTACAGGATAAGGTGGGCTAGATGAAGAAGAGAATGGGAGGTTATTTCCCCCTCCCTGTACAGGATGATGAGGCCACCCCAGGTGTGTGCTGCCCAGGTTGGGACCCCAGGTCAAGTGTAGCATGGAGAAATGGGAGAAGGTTCAGATGAGGCAACCAGGTGCCTAGGGCACAAGCCCCAAAGAAGAGGTGGAGGGCAATGGGCTTGAACAGTCTGATGAGGACCAAGGGCATTTGCAAAGACACAGTGATGCCCTTTTCAGTAGCAGCAGACTGAGCAGTTGCCACAAATTACATCTTAAGAGGCTCAGACTGGAGTTCAGGAAAAATATTTTAGTAAGAGCAGAGTACAACACCAGAGCAGGGGCCTTGAGTGGTTGGAGAGTCTCCACCCTTGGTGGTTTTCATGACTTGGCTAGAAAAAAACACAGGTGACCTGATCTACAATTGGCAATACTTCTGCTTGAAGTGGAAGATTGGACAAGACCACGTCCAGTGTTCCCTTCTGAACAACATGTCTGTGATTTTCTGTTAATTTCTGGCAAGTTTGAGAGGTGCTTTTCTGATAGACAAAGAAAATTTGTCTCTAGTTAATGTACTTTATAGTTATTCTCCACACCCTTGCAATGGCATTAGACAGGGAGTTTCTTCACTTTTTGCCTTAAAATATTGTGAGACAGGAGGAGAAAGGAGACCAGTTAATAACTTATACAAATAAATGATTGTTTGAACCATTGGGATTAAATTTTAGTAATCAATACTCTGTAAATAGAAAAAAAAATTACAATTTTTCAGATTAACTCTGTGCTGGCCACTGCCAGCTGTAGCTGGTTTAATTTTGGCAAATGATCAATCATCTTTTACTACTTGTTAATAATTTAGTGCACTTTTTATGTATAATTTTGGACAAAATGAAATTTTATTTGGAATTCCTGAAGAAATACAGTTTTCATTGGAAAGGATCCCACCTAGGTTGTTTTTTTTTTTTTTAAATTAAAACATACATTGCATCTTTGTTGAATAAAATCTGTTGAAGGGATTAATGAAAGTAACAAAAGATATTGAAGATGGGAATGGTTGTCTGTGCTACAGAAAAGGCTGGTGGATCAAGTCAAAACATCTTTTAGCTGAATAAAATGTGCAGATGGGGCAATATGCATCAATACGTACAAGGGGTATGAATTCTTTTTATGGTCTAGGTTAGCACTGGAAAGAGTAAGAACAGATTACAGATTGGGATTTAGATTATGAATTTAAGCCTCAAACAGTTTAGTGAGTTTTCTTATATAAAGGCAATCAAGTCACTTAATGAACTGATCAGCAACCAAAATATGTCTTTGGCGTTTTGAATAGGGTATATATACTTCCTACAACATATTTTTTCAGGCAAGGGCTTGGAATGTCTGATTACTACAAATTATCCATATGTATGTAGGATTTATGTCAATGCTTCTTATGCCACTGGAGAATGGATTTCCATTGAGTTTTCCCCTGTGGAAATCATGAGTCTGAACTCCAATATTATTTTTGTTTTGAGATAAAATTAACTGTGTGCTTATATGATAACTTCAAAACTATGGTGTGCTCAAACATCAGTAGCAGACCTGAGAAACACCCTATTGTTCTTTTAATTAGGACAGCCAGAGCCAATTAATACAGCAGGCTTGCCCAACTAATCAAACAAACCAATTTTGGCTTGGGGAGTATAAAGGTCCTTATGCAAATACTGATTTACATATCTATTCCTATATCTACATACATGCAGAGATTTTCACTGAGTATCTCTATCAGTAATAACAAATTTTCTGTGAGGAAAAAAAATTAATTGATGGAATTTGGAGACCCTGCATCTACCTTGACAGTGTAACATGGTCATAGTGCTTTGAACTGCGTAAGTGGACACTATCTACTTGTTCATTGGGGCCCTTTGATGTTGCTGTTAAACTAGAACTTGTTCATAGGACAGTTTATGCCTTAGCATCCAAATAAATGGTTTCCTTAAAATACACATGTTGTAATTCACATTATCGATGAGGAGATGAGCTTTTAAAAAAATACTTCTTTTAAAGATGTCTGTGGAACCACTGAGCTCCCAGTACGTAGGTGGTGCAACATCTGTGCGTTGACATGTGAGGCATCTTTAAAGCTAAGCAAGGTGGAATTCATTACATTCAAATTTTAACTTTTTCCTTACTAAAGATTGTAAATTAATGAAGGTGGGTTTTTTTTTCCCTCCATAAAATATCTTATTAAATCAAGCCTCAGAAAATTGTAAGAGATGACACTTAGGAAAAAAATAATTAGTAATAAACAGCTCTCCAGTTACTTTTGCCTGTGCAACCGATAGGATGACATAGAGTGAAAGGAAGCACAGCCTTCTGACTTTTTTCATATATAAGAGCAACATTTGTGCCTGATGCAGTTAAGTAAGCGTAAGGACTATTACACAAGAGCTAGCACAGAATCTGTGATTATCTATTTGGGTTTCTGATCACCCATCAGGTACACCAAGATGAATAGTGTTGGGAAATATCTTCCTTAACCCAGCTAAGTAACTGTCATGAATATCAATGACAATTATGGTTTTAATTCACTATGTAGCTCAGGGAAAGCAGGTGTCTTCTGATAGCCTGTGTATTGTCATATGTCCAGTGCCTGAAAGGTAAATGAGATTTTGCTTGTTCAGACATCCATAGTAACCAAGAGTCCAAGAAATTCAGTAGATTTAGCTGCTGGAGGGGAATTCACATTGGAAAACTACCAACAGAAACCAAAGAGAAAGCAAATTTCATAAAGTGGCAATGCTGTGATAATTTTTCTACCTATATTTCTTAGATTTTAAGTCCATTTTACTGGCAATTAAAAGTCTTCATCTTTTGATTACAGTGAAACAATAATCTGGATTCCATTGGAGAAGTGTCAATATTGTGAAATCATTACCGTAACCTTAACAGAGGGTCTAAAGTGATGGATCAGCCTCTTGAGCTGGAAGTTGATTACTCTAGGTCAGAATTTAGACCTATTTATAGCCTATTGAAGGTGATGCTTGTATTGCCTTTGTCTTTTCTACACTTGATCAATGAATAAATGGGAGATATTTTACTGGACCATTCACACTCTGGGACCTTTTAAAAAAAAGGCATTGAGGTTTTGTTAAACTTCAGTAAAAACCTTGCTGTTTTCCTTTCACTTTTGCAAACATGGCAGCACAGTGCATACCTTTCCAAAACCCAAAGATGCCGTGCCTGTTTTCCTCCATCAAATTTTTTTCTTTGCAAATCATGCTGACTGCACCGTTTGAGCTTCTGCTTAATTGTTCTTTTTAGATAAGCACATTTTACTGTATCTGAGTGCATTACTAACAAGCCACAGGTCTGCACCAGATGGGCAGGTGAAAAAGTGATTATGAGGTGTGTGATGATGGTTCTGTATCCATAATACATTCATCCCAAGGTTCACTCGCGCATCTGTTATGTATGTTGTTTTTCTTTTTTACTAGTACCCTTAGAGATATTTAAGCAGGTGATTGTCTACAACTAAAAGACGATAAAAGAGAAAAAAGTGAACAAGGGGTCTTTAAGGTGGCACCACAAAGACAGTGAGACGTGCGTACTGCTGGTATATGCCCCTCAGTAGCTCATATAAGATTCAGATGAATATAACAGTGTAATAATTTTCATTAGCAGGTTTTGGATTGATACTTGCTCGCATATTAATGCTGATTACCGAGTCTTGAATTTATCAGGGTGTAGCTGAACTAGCTGGTGCCGTATCAGGGAAGGAGTGAGGTGGGAAGCACGACCTTGCTTTCTCTCCGGTTTGCAAAAAAGACTCGGAGGGCTGGCAAGCCCAGACCCGATCCAGGTGTTTGAATTCCCCAAATATTCATCTGTGCCTAAACTTTCAAATGTCATGTGTCTGGAGAGGGCATTTTAATGCAATGCTTCACTCCTCAAAGCAGACATAGCTCAAGTTTTTAAAGAGAATTTTTTTTAAAAAAAGTTATTTTTAAGGTGTTTTTAATTAAGTCGTTGCTGATAAACAGCTTCGTGTAAAGGGTTTTTTTATTTCCCCACGTCAGTTATTCATTTGTTTTTATAAAATAACTTTGCAGAAGCTTTAGTGGTGCCTTTGTTTAGTACCAATTACAGAAAGGATTTCATGCAATTGAGATGTTTTCATTTAAAAACATGGAGATTACACATGCAAATTCTTTGCTGAAAATGGGGAAAAGCAGTAAGGTATCCTTGGTTAACTTTTTAGTTATTTAAAAGTAGCTTGTTGGAGATTGAATATTTCTATGTTTCACTAGAGCTTTTAAATATAAAAGAGATATGAGACTATATCTGACACCATCAGGCATATTATATTAAAATTTATGAACAACTTCATCAAAAACCACTTTCCTTCTCCTGCATAGAGACAGATTTGTTCTGACATAAACGTTACATGGCTGGTTGCAGCCTCAGATTAATGCGAAGACCCTGGCGATTCCTTTTAGACGTTATTTTATGAAATAATACCTGTCAGCTGCTGCCTGATCCCAGAAAAGGGGGCAGGTTTTCCAGGTCATCCTGCCATCTGTCAGCTAAAGCTCATCTGTCCCTCCACATTACCACCTGATCTGTGCTAACAGGCCTCACAGGGAGCCCCGCTTCATTGGCCCGGTGGGAGCCCGGCAAAGAGACTGTGCGAGGACATCACCTGTGATTCCCAGATTTAATTATCACTGAAGTGATGAAGATGTGCACGCAGATTGAAATGTTTTTGAATAAATGCATGGCTCCAGACAGGATTCCCGCCCCCCCCCCCCCTTTTTTTTTTTCCTTTTTTTCCTTGCTTTTTTTTTCCCCCGTTTCCCCCCCCTTTTTTCCCTTTCCTTCCCACCCCCCTTTCCTTCCCCCTTTTTTTTTAAGTTTCCTTCTCCCCTCCCTCTTCCCCCCACCTTTAATTCCCACCCCCCCTTCTTCCACCTCCCAGTTCACTCTGCCACTTCCCACAAAAACGTCGTCTGTTTTTTCCAACAGGCATTGTGCAAAACATGCGCGTGTGCACGTGCAAATACATAAAACTTGAATTACAGTGTTTAATAATCAAATTAAATATAAACATTGCTGGAATTGTCATGCATGCACTCTCAGGAAAAAAAAAATCATCACCCTGCCTCTGTTTTGTACGTGGCCTTTCACTGCAGACATGATTATTTTCTGAAAAGGCTCCTTATTATAAAATTCTAAAGCCGTATTGATTGTTGCTGGATGGGAAAATCAGGTTGAATTGTAATTCCAGCTCGTTACCTCTGGTCTGCAACGCAGCCCGATGTGGCAGGTACCTGGGGTCCCCTGCCAGGAGGTAATGGTGGGGTTTGGCTGGGGCTGGGCCGGCAGCAGAGGGGCAGGGGGAAGGAGGGCACAGACACCCCCCCCACACACACACACACCCCCCAAAACACCAGCGACCACAGGCACCTCACTTCCCCCCTCAATCAATAACACAGCACAAACGTTATTACAGGTCTGGGCCTTTTTGACTTCAAAGCTGCTTAGGCGGTATGTGGCATTAATTCCCTCCTGTACAAAAATGTAGTTGATAATCACCAGGCTGAGGGGAGGATTTAGGACTAGAACAGCAGATTTCCTCACAGATTACAGCCTAAAACCTAGTTTCTTGGGATAAATCGGGATAATTAACTGTAGTGAAATATGTTACCTTTGTTGATTCGTACCCGTGTGATGCTGGTGTTAGGTATGACTGCAGAGAAGCGTTTACGCCGCTACACCATCCCACAGTCCCCTGCGGTAAAGGCGTGATCCTCGACGTATAGATCTTTTTAACGCTGGTGATGGGGACTTGTCAGGAGATAATTTAGGTAGCGGTAGCTTCTAACTGAGACCCTGGAAGAGTCGGCACAAAGATCTGCCGTCAGAACTAAGGCCTGTGAGGCACCACGTGCATTATTTCTTTTATGCCGCCTCTGGCTGCGAGTGGGTCAACTCCTTTAATTCAGAGCCAACCCCTCTGTCGTGCGCACTGACAGGGACTGCACCAAGCATCACGACTCCATGGAGCAGCTACTCACCCTTCCAGCATCTGGGGTCCTTCCAATACAGGAATTACATAATGCTGAGAGCGTTCGTGATAGGGATTTGTTTGAATTTCATCAAAGGAGTGACGCATTGAAGGGGTGAGGCGTGCAGGTTCCCACAGGGTGGGCACAGCCCCTGCTTTCCCTGGTGCCTTGGCCATGCCACCACATGGCATCATGCCACAGCCTTACACCATCGGCCTCCCTTTCCCCCCCATAGGTGCATAATAGTTATGCTCAGGTTTGTATAGATCTGTGAAAGATTAGCTAGATTTTAAGCCTCCAATAAGAAAAATAAAAATAAAAATAATGCTTTAAGCCTAAAATTCAGAGTTGCAGTCCAAAAGAAACAGAGTTTCTTTCAGTCTCCTCAAAATGTACTTTGTAACCGCAACTTTTCATTACTGGCGTTTGGGAGGTTGCCTGCTATTCTCTGAAGGATGGTGTAGACATTTATGAGGTTGCCATTTTTGTTCTAATCCGAAAGTAAAGTTCACATACCGCCACAGCAAATGCACTGCCCAGATCTCCAGATGTCCTTGTGTCAAGCAGACAGCAGACACAACAGCCGATTAATGCATTTTTGTTATAATAGTTATCTCATATTTTAAATTCTCCTGAAAAACGAGTGGTTTATTTACAAAATTTTCATTTTAAATTTAATTACTTTAAAAGAAAACTGGGAAATAGTGTACTGCATGCAACTAGACCAATACAGAAAAATGGAGGAATAGAAAAAATTACAAAATGCTTTTAATTTGGAAATTTCAAAGGAAAGGCATTACCAGTGGCCAGTATAAGTACAGAGGAACTAGCTTTAGGTGCACATATGAATAAAGCATAGTATAAAATCAGTATGTGCAATGGTCTCATTTGCTCACATCTCAAAACTGCTGTACTTCATTTTCTGTTAGTACAAACCAAATAACAGAATAGTAAGAGTCATCTGAGGTCATAATTAAAGTTCTTTGACATCTGCCTTTTCTCTATTAGCCACGGCTACCAGATGTCCATGTCATAGGAACTGAAAATTATTAGTCTAATCATGTTTTTAATAAAAAGTAACAGAAACTTGTGTATTTTAAAGTTGGTGAGCATAAGCTTGCCAGGCTAAAAGAGATTGCAGAGCTGCTTCTCTTTATTTTTGTAGTTGTCTGATTTTTTTATGTTATTGTTTGCTTTATTGGTGCAGTGCTCTGTTTTTCTGTCCTGTGTATCACCAAGTCCAACCCTATTGGCAGAATGAACTGAATTATATATATTTCTTCGTTAAACGGATACCTGCCTGTATTTCCATCTGCCGTGACTACATGGCTCGTACCTTTACCTACATATCAGTCAGTTTTATTTTATGGGAGAACTATACTAAAAGCACTGTTGTTTTCGATTGTCTTTATTTCTGCTCTCAGGCTGGTCTGTTCTTGCTGTATCGATTTGACTTTTTATACATTGCTTTGCTTCTACCATGTCAGCACCTGTTCACCAGCTTAATGATCATGGCACTGTATGGAATACAGTGTATTGGCTTGTTAAATAATTTCCGTCATATTAAATTCTGCTTATATGTAGCACTGACCTGTTTTTAACGTGCCACCTCCAAAATTATCTTTGTTTATCCAAAGCTGGCTGTCCTCTGTTGCTATAAGCATCCCTAGTTTTCTGTAGCTCTATTTTTAATGGCTTTTTTTTTGGTTTCCCCTTCAATCGTGTCCCTCAGATTCTTTTTTTACTCTTTTCCCTCCTGTATTTTTACTATGATTTAAAACTTATGAAGATGCTTAACTTTAATGCTATGAGCTAATCTCCTGTTTAAAAATAAATGCTCAACTTTTCTTCTTGATCTTTGTCCTTGTACATGGGAATGATGCTATCTCAATCCAAGACCTTCTTTGAATTTTTATTCTGAAGATGTTTCTAATTCCTCCTTTGGATGTCATTACTGGCACAAGCTGAGAAAACTGGATGCTGGGGCTCCATGTTGTTATACATTGTTGTGTATGTTGTGCATTACATTATGTCATTAGAATATGCCGCTGCTTAATTGGTCCTGGGGAGGATGGAGAGGAGTTGCGTATGGAGAGGTCTGCAGTACATCTGGTTTTCAGCCGTGGGAAAGGAGAAGAAGGGAAGCTTTCAAAGGGAGGTGGAGAAGGAGAAAAGCTAGAAGCACCTCTCCTCTCTTGGGAGCCGAGCATGCCTGGGAGGGACTGAGGATGCAGCACGGTGCCTGAAGCCACATCTTCTGCTGAACATTTGGTGGCAGCAGGAACTAAATTGCTCTTAACTTTCTTTGGAAACGGTGTCTTCAGTGCTATTAACTGGAATATGAAGGTTAGATTTTATGGGCAGAGTTTTAGATGTGATCCACCCTTTCATAACGATGTCTTTGTGATTAATATGTTTGGGGTTTTTTTCTGGTTTTATTTCTCTCTCAACCATTTTTTTTCTTTTTTGTCGATCAGAAATTATAGCCACGTTTGAATGCTGAAAAGCTGAACTTTAATCGATATAGAGAGCTTGTATTTATTTGAAGATCAGACTTTCCTCACATATTTCCAAGCACAGCCTGCTGATTGCTTACACTGAGCTCTAGGTATCATTCTGACTCAAGACGATGGTGGTTTAACTCTTTGTATGGCCTGATAGGTTCCACTTCCACCTCACTTCCCCCAGGGAGTAATGTAGTATAATCCTGGTATTGTAATACCTTGCTTTTCCAAGCGAAGTTAGAGGCACAGCTGAGCAGGGCAAAACCTACTCTGTGATTATAGTGGATAGCCTGACTGGCATTGTAGAAATTCGGGATGCGCACAACCTACTCAATTTATATTTCATGATGTGGAAAGGAAATCTAGGCTGCTGATTTTTTTTTTTTCTTCTGGTTCACAAAAATGCAAAATAGCAAATCTAATAAGTTAGGTTTTATGTGTAGTTTGGCCATGAAACAAACTTTTCTGAGATATGTAATGAAAAGTGACATCACACTCATCACTATCCTGTTTTAAATTTAAACTACCCTGCCTTGCATAATCAATTACTTACAGAAAATCGTAAAGCCCTTAAAATTCTGAAATGGTTTCTGGCATTTAATTATATAAGATTTTTGACCTGGCTAGGCAGATAATGTTAACACAGCTTTAATACTAAACAAGACTGAACATGTGTGTGCTTGACTTTTATTAAACTCCTACTGAAGAAACAGATTAATTGGAGGCTGATTCATTGGTGAACAGGCGTTAAAGACAGAAGGACCTTCTCACATTTTGTTCTGTTACCCAGGCTTATGCCATCTCAGGTTGGCAAGGAGATCCCAACTGTAGTGTTTTGAAATGTAACTGAAAGAAATTTTGGAATAACAGGTGCAAAAAAAAAACAACAAAAAAGAAAGAAACCAAAAAAACCACACCACCAAAAAACCCCAGCCCCTCTACACACACACACACACACACACACACACAAAAAAAAAAAACAAAACCAAGGAAAAAGAAGTGAGCCATTTTCAAAATGCTGATCTGATTCCTTCCTATCCCCTCTTGCCAAATGACCACCTGACACCTCACTGACACAGGTATTGCCCAGATAGGTTTTCATTAGTGATGTTAAAAGTGTAAATGGGATCATGGGAACCAGCATCTGTCGTGATGATTTCCTACATGATTATTACTTCTTCCCCCCCCCCCCCCCCCAACAATTTTTAAGAAGATGTGTACAAGCTGTGATTAAACCACTTCAGATAAAGCTCAAAGCAAATTGAAAAAGTCCTTCTTAAAGCTCTCATTTAACAGTGCTTTGCATCCATCTGTAAAATCAGAGCTTTGCTTGCGAGCACCCTCGGAATAGCCTGCTTCCCAAAAGGTAGCAGAGGTTAAAAATAAAATCCGTGGCAAAGCACATGTGAGATTAACGGGGTGAAAGTACTGGCGTGGAGAGCTGTTTTCTTCTGTCTGAGCTCCTCGTTCTGTCGCGCAACCCCCAGTCTGGAAATCTTAACACTGACACTTTTGTACAGATCGGTTTGTTAGCGATTTCAGATTTTAATTCAGCACCCTCACTTGATTATTACTGACATTTCTTTTTTGTAATACTCGGGGGGAGAGAGAGAGAGAACATGCGTAAACAGATATTTGCCTGAGCTAGGTGGTGGGCAATTTTGACATCAGATCCCGAAACTTGAGAGGAACGTACTTGCTTTCAAGGTGTATTTCTGGGATTGAAAAAAAAAAGGGCATGTGATCTGGGAGATTCAGCTGTGCTCTTCGATAGCTCCAGGTGGATGCTGCCGGTTTCTGGGTGTTTGTGAAAAGCGGGAGACTCTCCTGGCTTTATTTGGTTCTTGTGTGAAAGTGGGAGAAGTGAAAGTATTTTGACAATTACCCATTGAGCTTTTCACTTCATTCAAATCTGCAGCGCGGCGCTGAAGTTGGTGAGTGGGTGTGCAAGGGAGAAGCAAAAAAACAAAACCACGTACTATAAAGACAGCCGAAATGTTTGCACAGTACCCTGTGAATGCAAATCTCCACGTATATTAAAGTTCTACATTTTTAAATCGTACATTCCTCTCTCTTCAGTACCCCTGCACATTAAAGATACTGGTAAAAATTAACCTCTGATGTAAATCACTTGGAGTTAAATACATTATAGGACTTAATTTATGAGATGATTTGGTCCATTATGTTTTATGAATGTTATTTTACCCTTACAATCCAAAAATTGTAGAAATTAAAAACCATAATGAAATTGTGAGCTAAATTGCATTCTCTTACAGGTTTATATGTACACTTCTGCTTATTATTGTGCAGCAATAGCAAAAACTATTTGGGGAATTATTATTACAGCTGTTTCCAGGATTAAGGGTAAAATGCCCTCTTTTTTAGGCATCAATCATTAGGTCCTTGTAACTGGCATTCTACAGGTAAAAACCTCAAACCCTAAATTGAAAGTGCTTGGAAATTAAAAAAAAAAAATAATAAAAGGAATGTATTTAAGGCAAGGTTCTTATCTAATGTTATAGCTCAGCATATTTTCTCTCTTTCTAAATATAATTTATGAACTGATTTTTCAGCTGTATATATTAAGCCCCTGAGATGGATTACAAGAATTTAATATAAAATACAATACATGTACAGGCAGCTTAAAAAACGTACCTCAGTGGCTATATATCACAACAAACTTTCTTAATATTTGCCTTGCAACAGCTGATTTCTGGGTTGGTTTTTTTTTCCTAGTGCAGTAGAGCTAAAGCACAATAGCTGAAAGGTGAACTTTTTCTTGTATTTCAACATTCCCAGGCTGGTAAAACTGTTCCGCTTGCTACATGATGTTATAAATATCTAGATTAGTTTCTTCTAAAATTACCAGTGCCAGCTGCATTCAGTTTCCCATGTTCTATAGTATTTTCTTACCAATGTTCTCAGTTTAGTGAAAGGGTTTTAAAAATCAAATTATTCACAAAAATCTTCAATATTAGAATCTGTTTGTATGTTTCCCATACATTTTAGATATTCTAAATAAATCCATTTGCCTTGCTCAGTCAAGTACACCCACTAATATCACTGTTCTCCTAGCCTTTTAGTCCGATATGCTCCTTATTAACATATATTAACAAATGGTTATTAACAATAACCATTTTAATGTCTTCTCTGGTACTCAGCACCACAATTTAGATAACTGTCAATCATTAAATTGTCTGTAGCAGTGGCTGGTATACATGTGCCTATATATTTTGCAGACATGTAGGCATCAGTATATACCTATAGCCTATCTTAAAAAAAAAATAATTCTACTGCACTATATTTTGACCTCAGTAGTAGAGCATCTATATTATGCATCTTCTTTAAGAATCTCATGGAATCATGAGCTCTATTAGTATTTCACCAGAAAGCAGCAATTTCTGTGCTCCTGAAGTCCTTACAAAATCTTGCTTTGAACCGGCGTGCATTTAAGTTCTTCAGTTGACATCATTTCAGTCTAGGAATATGACATACGGCCACTAATTCAGGATTAATTGAGCACTTATGTGCAGTACAAAACATTCTTTATATATTGACAAATATTTCTAAAAAATGGATTGGTATTTTTGCTGTTAATTGTTTCATTACTGACCTTTACCTCTGTAGACATATGCAGTTTTCATTTTTTTGGGTGAGACTTTCAAAATATTTTTTTTTAAAGTGTCCAATGCTCAGTGTTAGCAGTGACATTTTTACAGTCTATTCAGAAGCATATATTTCAGTCTTTTGTATCTCATTTCTTTCTATTTATTTAAAACAACTTAGCATGGAAAATCTTGCAGATTTAAGTGACAGTGATGATGTACAATATGCATAAAATGAGCCTTGTCCCTACCCATGGTGTGTATTGCTAAGGACTCCATTGCAATATTTACAGTTAAACTAAACTTTTTCAAATGAAGCAAAATTGCATTTGTTTTGCAGATTTGCTCATCATTAAATGTGAAACATTTCACATTTGTCTTTTTGAGTAATTGGCTTTTTAAAATGATAAGGTGCTCTGAACACTTGTTATGTGGATAGGTCTGACGTTGTATCCCAGAAATCCATATGCCATACAGACAGAACAGAAGAAAGATATTCACAAGCATGTCACAGATTGGACTGAAGCAAGCCAAAAACCAAAGTGCCATGGCATTAACAATAGCACCAGATTTACTGTCACGATTGCAATCTGTGCTGTATCATAGACAGAAGGAGAACTTTTGATAGGTAACACCTCAGTGTTTTTTAAATCTTTTTGGCAAATTATCATTTTCATTATATTTTTGCCTGCCATATAATATTATTATAATGGTATTAAGTCACACACACATGCACACGCACAAAGTTTATTAGCCCTCAACAAAAGGGCTCGTTTATGTTCCGTGCTAACTATTCCTCAACAAAAAAGAAGGTATTTTGCTAAAGATTAACACACGTTTTAAGGTGAATCATCCACAAAAGTAGCAGGGATTTTTCAAACATGCATTAAGTCCATAAAATCTTAGTTAATAAAGTCCCAGTTAATAAAATCTGAGCTAATACAGTTAATAAAGGTACAGAAAGAAACCATGTGCCACCACATAAAGCTCGGCAGCTTAGAAGTTTCCAAAGTCTGAAGACGGTAAAGAAGTTGGATTACGTGGGAATAATTTTTTTTCCTGAGGTTCAATCACAACCGACTGCATTTTCCCATTGCAAGTATGTAGATGTTTCTTTTTGACCATAAAATCATACATTTTCTTCTACTGAAAAAAAAAAAAAAAAAAAAAAAAAAAAAAAAAAAAGCTGCATAAAGCAGATTTGGCAATACCATAATTCATGTTGAGCTCTGATAAGTGCTGAAAAAGATTTACAAACTCACAGCTTGACACTGAGCCCACATGTTGGGTAGAGTGGAGAAAAATCTCTAGAAATACTACATAGAGCTTCCTGGCAGGAAACAGAGAAACATCAGTCAATTGTTTTTCTTAATTGAAAGCCACCTTGGGACCCTGTTGAAAGTAATGTATCTGCCTATCTTTTCTGCAGTTTAAATTACCTGAGTGGGGGAGTTGTCCTGGGGCCATCCTCAATAGACTTTTTAGTGAAAGAAAAACACTGAAATTCTCACTTTATATGAATTATAGATTTGAAACACAGTTCACGTTGGTAGGAATTGAGAATCACAAGTGCAGACAAACCTCGGGTCCAGGTGTTGCTACCTTCTTCGCACTGGAAAGTACTTTCTTTATATACTTTTCGAGCATCCTCTTCTGCAAGTCTCCATCACAGATATCACCCTTGTTGAAAATCATTGGGACTAGTCATTTGAGGAACGGTTGCTTGCATAATTTTAGCTTGCTACATTGTACTTAAAACTATATTGGCAGCGCAGTTGGTGCTTGATGTTCTTTGAAACGTTTCAAAGTTTACAGTGGTGCTGCCGCTGTGTTTTGCACTCGCTGCCATAAAATATCGTGTTGCCACAAAATGTTGTGGGAGCTTCATTTAAATACCATGAGCTGTGCTCTCCTGCCTGGAGTCTGGGGAAAATCAGGAATTACTTAAAATTTTGATTGAAACAGAGAGTAATACATTTTCAACAACTTTCTTGCCCTGCCCCACACCCACCCCAGTTTCTAGAGGTTTGACTAAGCATATACTGGTTTAGGTTTGCTCTAGCTTGAGTTAGCATCTAAACATATCTCCAGTCTCCACTCACACTGATGCAGACATCACTGAAGATGAAGTGTTATTAGCAGCAGGTCTGTTCCCACTTCCCTGGACTTTCCCTGCGTCACCGCTGCTAAAGAACTGCAGGGTGGTTTGTGTAGGTATGAAACACGTGGGAAGGGGTTAAAGATAGAAAAGGTGAACCATTTGTGATAGTGGTGATGTTGCCGTGAGTGGCAGCATGTGCTTTACCTGCTCCTCCCCCTGAGGGGTGAAGGTCTGTACAGGTATTTGACATTTGCTGCTGCTGTTTCCCACTCTGGGAAGGGCAAAGTGAGATAATCCTAGGATAAACCGAATTGCAACCTCCCCTACCTGCTCGCAGTAGCTTTACCATCTCTCTGATCTTCTCTAGCAGAGTCAATAATTTGTTTGAACAAGTTTTCCATCACATCATTAACACGCTTAAAGCCTATAATGAGCTCGGTATACATGCAAATGCATCTTTTTTAAGTGCTTGTGTAGATTTAAGAGCACTGTTTCCTTGCAAAATGGAATTCAGAGCTTTTTCTCACCTAAATGTTGCAGTCCTTAATAAGGCATGGATCGGCAGCAACTTTCTAAGTTTAATTTTACAGTACTTTTGTCCTTACATACTGTATTTGTGGTCTTTTGAAAGATGAGAAGTAATACTTTTAAACCTGTATCTAATCAAATGCCTTAGAAACATCTTATGCTCTCTCATCAAATGCCTCTCATCATCTGATAGCAGTGAACAAATGGTTTCAATTCAGAAATGAAAGGCATTTATAAACTGATTTTTTTCAACTTTATCAGGCACTACTCAACTCCCATTGTATTGATATAATGATGCTTCAAGATAAATAAAGAAACCCATGACTCTAACAATGTAAATAGAGAGAAAGGCGATAAGATTAAAATGGGTACCATTCACGCTCCGTATGACAGCTCGGAGGACTCTAGCAGAAGAGTAACCAGCTCAGTGAAAAATCAGAAACTGTGATTGCTGTTTAACACTGCAGCTTTTCACAGTAGCTCAGCACAAAGTTATTTAGCACAGGTGTTTCTGTAAGTCTGATACATTGGGAAAATTCACAAGGGTCTCCGTCTCCCTTGCTCCGTGTCGGCTGTGAAGTTGGTCCTGTGATGCAGTAAACGGGTTTCTGGTAGGAAATAGAGCATATAGGCAAATGAGCAAGTTCAAACATAGGGACTGATCTAGATTAATTTTCTTGGTTGCTAATTTTTGTAACGCATGACAGTAGTGAGGTGAATGACCTGTCGTCAAGCAAAAACAGTGAAAAATGGGAATGAGTTATCAATCAGAGTTAAGCGTGAAACTGAGATCCTGTTCTCTCCTTCGATAAAAGCAGCTTTCTCAAATAATATGGATATCAGTCTCTTTCTTTGCTAAGTGATACTTTTGATAGTCACCTATTTCAGTATTTCTCATTAGTTTGTTTAAATATGGTGTATTTCTGTGCTTTCAGCCTGTGTGTTTGCATTTCAATAAAAAGATGAAATGGTATAATTGAATTTCTAAACACCTAAAAACTCTCAGCATTTTTTTTTCTCTCTTTTTCTTAATTCCCAAGTTCTGCCAGTATCTAATTTATGTCTTAATACTTTGTAAGGTCATCTAAGTTAGTGACTTCTAGTTAATCTTAGACGTTATGAGCTTGGCTGTGGCAAAGAATCAGTTCATCTGTTCTCAGAGAGAAAGGAGTGAGTTAGGGGGGTTGTTGGAATTTGAAGACCCAGAGTTTAGCTGAAAACTAGGTACAATTTCTTGCATAGTTATTATTTTTCCTCTAATTTTTTCAAGGTGATCTGCCTGTTCTAGTTTTGACTAGTATACCCATGGTTAAAAAATTATCATAATTCTTGTCTGATAACTGTGTTCTCCAAGTATGTAGATAAGGTTACTAGTTTGGATTTGCTTCTAATAGTGAAGGAACCAATAGGTGGTGGATTTTTTTGTTGGTTTTGGTCTTTTTCCCCTCTAATTCCTCGATAAGGTATTCTCTTCTCTCAGCTGGGCTAGAAGGTGTAGCTTTCTTTTGCTGTTAGGCTTATAAGTAATAGCTAATTTTGTTGCTTGTGGTTCTGCTGTTAATTTACATGCAGCTCTTACTGACTGTCACTAACATAGCTTTTGTTCCCTGAAATATTCGCTCTGTGAATAAATATAACTTTTCTGCTATTTTCGCTCTGACTGATTGGCTCATTTCACTCTTGTGACTGAAAACAGTGCAAGTATTCATATTCTGAAAGTTGCATGTTGCTTAATGAAGTACCTTGCTGAATCAGGGCTGCCATGTTCCAGCAGATGAAAGAAAAGCACATAAGAAGCTGTACTGCCAGGTTCTGCTTGAATGTTTTCCTTTTAATCAAATTTTAGACTTATTAGCATAGTAGATCATGGTTTTGCAAAACAAACAAAAGCTTCTAGTCTTATTCTTGAAAGCATTGGGAAATGTTAATGTAATTGGTTCTGTTTATAGTTCAAACTCACTTACGTGTCTCTGCTCATAGACACGAGTAATAGGGAGAGTGTCAGCTCTGCCAGCTCTTTTCTAATGAGTTAGTGCCTCAAGTCACTGGGAAGTAACTTCTCAGTTTCCTTTGTCAGAGTCAAGAATCTGATAATGTTCTTAATTATTGTAGTGGCAGGAGAACAGAGCAAGGATTAGGTCGTGGGTGGGATTGTAACAAAGGTAACCTAACACTTTCAGAAACTAAAGCCTGAAATTCCAGTTTCCTTAAGACTTCCCATTTTTGCCTCACAGTTTAAAACCTACCTTACCGACTGGGTGTTGCTGTGGAGTTGTCATGTGCCATTGTGTTCAATGAGAGTGACAGCACCTCTAGCAACGTGGTACCAAGGGTAAAGAACGTGTGGGTCAGGGGGCTGTGGGGAGATGCTCCGATAACAGCCCTTCTGTATCTGCAGTTTCTGTTGCTGCACAAGCACGAGTCTCCTGGCACATCCACAGTGCTTGAATTAATATGCAATGATGACATCTTTGGACAAGGAGGCCGTAATGCGTTTTAAAACACTCTGTTTATTTCCCCGTCATGTGTACTGTACATTTATATTAGCCACAAGAAGTGGAGCAACAATCATGGTGTTGCAGGCCTCCAGATAAGTATGGTCTTATGATTAGGGCATGGAGGACTCGAAACCCAAATACACAGCCATTCCTGTGCTTGATAATTCTGCATATTTTTAGCTTCTCTTATATTTAGATCCCTAAGTTCCTGAACGAGCTGTCACCCCAAACCTGCATTTGCCTATACTGCATCATCCCAAAGCTTGCAATAAAAAAGAATATCAGGCTTTCAGACACAGCATATTTAGAAAAGAGAGAAAGAGTCTGCCAAATTCCCAAAAACCACTTCCCAATTCCCCTCACGAATAGCAGGAAATTACTTGTTATCAGTGGGTAATTCAACCACAAACGTTATTGATTTTCCAACCTCAATCTTTACAGTCTTGATGGCCAAATATTTTGCAATCATTCCCTCTATTTAAAACTAGAAGACGTGATTTTTATTTTGGAAAAATGGAGGTTTTCAATTTTTCTGCATGCCACATCACATTGTGGCGCATCCCTCCAGATTGTCCAGTGTGATAGCCAGAAGCTTGACTGACAGATGTCAAAGTGTACATCATGTTGTAGTACATGAGAAAAGCCTACATTGTAAAAAAAAATTCAGATACTTGTAAAAACTATTTGCTTTTAATGTTTGGTGTTTGGTATATCCCAGTGCATACCAGAAAATCAAAGATCTAGAGAGGCGGTTACATGTATTTGGGTTTTTTTCTTTCCCTTCTAATTTCCCTGTATTTCTTAAAAACTAATACATTACAGAATCAATCAAAGTACGTTGCCTTGTTTGTGAGCTACATGGTCAAATATTTCAGCAGTTTTTCATCCAATTACTGCTAGCTGACTAGTTAGTGTAAGAAATTCACTGACTTCTGAGCTATATTCTCCTTCCCTAGAAAAGCTCCCCTTAGACACCTATTGTGAAGAGATAATTTGGTATTTTGGTTACGTGATATTTTCAAATAACATGTTGAGTAACCTGTCATTATTACACTGCCCCATAGATTAGCTGATAAATGTAAAGGCCAGTGCGCTTCCTGTGCTGTCAGTGCCGCTCTCGAATGTCTGAAGAAAAATCCCAGGATCCCCCAGCACTTGACAACTGGTTTGAAACTATCATGAGAATTTGGAGACGTACAAAGTTCCAGTTTTTTCAGTGGTGAAACAAGAATTTCAAAAAATGAGAAGATATTCTTTGAATAAAACTGTCTCCATACTGTCTATAATGTGATGCTACTTATTAAATAATGTAACTCCATCCCCAAATGAAAAAAACACCCACAACTGTGTAAGAAAGGTTCATCATCTATTAGCCTTTCAGGAACTGCATTTGAAATATCCATGTTCTTCTGTACTCGTTTAAGAACTGTATCTTTGGTATCACCCCTGAAAATTTTCTAACAAGGTTGGGACTCCTTAGAAATTGGAGTTATGGTAGGCGACAAAATATATTAATCTTTGTCTTCAGTCTCAACATCATCATTTTTATTAAAGCAGTAAGTAATTTTTAAGATAGAAATCTTTGCAGTTTCTGTAGCTGGGAATTTTTGTTTTCTTAAATGGGTGTAATAGCCTTATTCAAAATGTTTTTCGTCCTGTTTAGCTTTTCCTAATATTTACGTACAGAAAAAGACGGGAAGAGGCAAACCAAAGATGTTATTGCCGTTTGTTCACTGCATGCAAGGGAAGATAATAGCCATTATATTTTCCTGCCTGCAACACTTAGGAACTTGACACAGCTGGCAGAGTGCACATTCAGATCATGGACCAACTTTGATGTTTTACATTGTTATTAAACAATAGCTGGCATGGTTGTGTAGCAGCAGGATATTACACTTACCGTTCAGTAGACCTGTTTTTATAGAAAGGGACCTCCTGCCTCCTTGCCCCAGGCCACAAAACCCTCCGCTGCAGAGATGGTGGTTCAGATCTCTAGCAGTAAGTAGCAAGATTCTTGTGTTGTATTGGCTTTTGGCAAGTTAATAAAATAATGTAAACAGCTATTTTGGGAAATGACCACATGTTCTACATGCTTGGTATGCAGAGAGGTTCTGAGTCACCAGGAAAAAATAGAAAAAGAAAATACCCAAATGAAAAGAAAATGGTAAATATAACAATGAAAAATCCCATTCAGTAGTGCTGTTTCATCTTTAAGAGAGGCTTTATTCAACAGCGGGTATCAATCCCCACAAGTAACATCTGCTATCAGAGGATTTGCAGGTACACCTTTGTTCACTGCTAACAGAATTTGTGTCAGTATTATAATTCAGCAGATTTCTGCTTTTCACGCAAACCAGGATTAGCATTGACTTGGGCTGGAGGGCATTCAAGCTGCTGTTCTTCTTTTAGCTATATTTCTCTGTAAACATCTAATTGTTTCAAAAAGTGATGTACAGTATGCAAAAACCTGAATTCAATGCAAATAAGTCTGCGCAGCTCTAAAGTTAACAGGTGTTCTCATTAGTGTAAGTAGACAAGGAACGATTCTTGAATGTTTTATAAACACTTATAATCATGGCAAAATACGTTACTATAAGTATAAAGATACTTATAGCAGCATCTCTTTTTTCTTATTGTGCAATCTCAGCACTTATTAATAGGAGACATGTGTCAGTAAATGAAATACTAAAAGCCAGTACTGGCTTCTGCTTGCAAATAATGTAGCTGTAAAATGCTCTGCTACTGATGAATAAATTTCTGGCTAAAATAAGAGTCAACGAAATGAAATCTTTACACATAGCACATATATATTTTAAATATATATCTTTGCTTGTACTGAAAGTAGAGCATTCATTCTTCCTTTGATATTTCAGTTTGTTACAAGGACTTATGTTGAGTCTCACTCACATATATCATAAAGTGTTATAACATGCATATAAAATTGGACAGGAGGACTATTCATCACTAAGTATTGTCCAGCTGGTAAAACTAAGAAAGACAGGACTTCTCTAAGAAAGCATTGCCAATATCTCTGTGTGTGGCTGTGTAATATATGGCTTCAGATTGCAAAGGCAATAACAGTAAAATATTACCCCAAGGAGAAAAGTAGCGTGCGGTAGGTATTAATACATTGCCTTTAGTCTTCGTCTGCGGACAAAATGTGCAATTGTCTATTCCCCTACTTCCTGCTATGCACAGCCACGACTGAGTTGTGTCTTAATTATTGTCTCTGGCTTCTCTGCTTTGAGCCAGTTTTGGAGGTGCTTCTTTCTTGTTTCCCAAGTCCGGTGACTTCCATCTCTCCTGACTTTGGCTTAAGGGTGGGCAGAAGTCAATCCACCCTGTTCCTGTGGCCAGGGCAGTGCATCCATGGGGATGGAGCAGAGGGTAGTAGGGGGCAGGGGGTACCTGGGAGGCTGCACACAGGTGTCTGACATCCAGGCTGGCCATGGGCTGCCTGTGCCACATTTTCCTTTTTTGCTTTTTGCCCTCTGAAGGAAACCCCTGTTTCCAGAGGCCAATCCAAGTAGTCCAACTGTATCTTGCACCAGGCGTAATACCAGCATAGCAGATCAGCAGGAAATATTTCCTCCCAGTACATTCCTTGGATGTTTAGCAGAAAGTATTTGCTCTTCCTTACTTTCCCCTTCACTCAGACAGCATGTGCTTACTTTCCACACATCGCCAAGGGCAGCAAGAAATAAGATCTGGACTGGTGGATGCAAAAGGGAGAATGACAGGGAGCGAGTTCACTGAAATCACTGAAAGCACCCCCATACCCCTGGACCCTTCCCCTCTCAGGGAGGCTCTGCGGACCTCCAGCATGAGCTCCTCTTCAAAACCAAGGAGGACATTTGGTCTCTCAGGGCCTAATCAGCTTTTATTGTGACTTTCTATTTGTTCAATAGCTTCCTTACAAGTGATATAAATCAGTTCTTCTGCAAGCGAGGCTTTTCACAGCCAGAAAGAAAAGGAAAGTGTTTGCTTTATAATGCAGAGAGAAGACCTGATTCTCTCCTTGCTAGTATTAATGTAATTCAATAGAAATGCTATGAGCTCGTTGCACAGCAAAAGGGAAACACTTGGCTCAGAGATATTTTCTTCTTACCAGTCCCAAAGTTCATTGTTTTATTACTAAATTATGTTAAAGGACTCTATCTTAGGAATTCACCAGGAAAAAAATAATTTGTTCATCACTGCTACGACACAGTTTCATTTAAAAATTTGTTCTTTCTCAGAAGTTTAACCCCAGACTTCAGACTGTTGAATCCTCTTCAGAGCCATTGACGTCTATACCCCAAACACTAGATTAATTTCCAAACTAAAACACACCTGACTGTATATGAGCAGGCTGTTTTGATACGATGACCCTGTGAAGGTTCCCAGAGCATGGATGTGCAAATCAGTCATACCGCAAGGCAACACAATTGAAGATGTATCTTATAAACATCTGGCAGCAATTGGTCTTACAATTGCTAATATTGCAGAAGTTGTGAAAACACAGGATCTGTTTGCTGCCTTTTTGCAAAGCTTGGTTTTCACAGTAATTTTTACAGAGTCAGAAGAAACAGGGTAATTATAACATAAGGTTCAACATCTTTAGATATGTAGAACATTTTCTGTTGCTTAAAACAAATATTCCCAAAGAAAGTATAAAACATTTTTCTGACTTGCAAAGTTTTTGCAGTCTATCATTTAAATTACTTAAATAAAGGAAGCTTTACTACTCCCAAAAGCTGAGAATATAACACCCGCCATGCATATTAGCTTGATCTTTTTGACAGACCAGAAAAGTGTTTGTGTGTGCCAATTAAAACAAAAATGGATCCCCAGTGGCTTGTTCCTCACACAACTTCTGAAGACTGCTATCATTGTATGCTGGGGTAACCCTGGATAAGGCGGCTATCCAAAGTAAACAAACTTTTCAAAACTTTCATGACAGATGGGGGTTACAAATGCATTTTAATAAGAGAGTTGCCAAAGCAACTTTTTTGCAATCAGCATATATTTACTTAACATCTAGCAACATTGGGAACACAAGGCAGATACTTTCTCACAAAATTTTTTAACAAATATCTTTTTTTTTGAAAGATTGGTTGAAGACCTTTTCTTTCAAGCTGATATTTCCCCATCACTTCAATGTTAACTTTGCTCGACATCCAAAGGACTGCTAGATTGGTAAAGCCAGACTGTAATATGAGACAGACAATCTGCTTGATAATGAAATTTCTTTGGTAGTCATAAACATCTTAAGCCCTTTAAGTAATTTAACTATCAGCATAACCATGGCTACCCCTGTTTGATAGGCTGGATCCTATAATAGATATATGATGCAGTATGGATACAATATAGCTCAATACTGGTCCTTTTGTTTTCTTTTACTTGCATTTCTTGAATATTAGACTCCGCTCACTACGGTACAGCACAGAGATATTTTATTTATCCTTCATGCTGCTCACTCATTCAGCATAAACATGGCCAAGAGACTGGATTATCTGTGAGAAAGAATTTAAGATCAACTTCCAGACATGCAGTTAGACTTTTGACATGTTTTTAAAAACTTACATGTCTCTGTCCCAGTTTAATTCAAATCCAGTTAATTAAACCACTAAGGAGTGTCTCCCAACTTTAATTAATTCTGCTTCTTCTGTGGGTGGGGACACATGAGTATCTATGTTTTATATGTTTATTCTCAAGCTATATTATATTCTAATGATATTAAATTTTTAAAGAATATTTATAAAGAGAGAAAAAAATCCTAGTCTTTCTTCTTTTTTTTTTTTTTTCTTTTTCTTTCTTTTTGACTCTCTTCCGACCTTTTCTGTCCCAGCCCTGGTGGCTGCCATGCAGACGGAGAGTTGCATGTCCTGTGTTACATGGGCTCGGTGGCCAGATCCCAGTCTGCAAAAATATCTTGGAAAAATACAGGGGAAAGCCTAGATTTCTCTTCTCAGAAAAAAAACCGAACAACAACCCACCTTGTGAGAGCAAGGTGAGATGGAGAGAGCAGTGGGAAGGGAGAAGAGGATTATCTTTAGAGTTAGAAATGCTCCAGTGACTCACATTTCCTTTTTTCCTACACATATCAAGGACAGCAATCCCAACGCACAGTGCAACAGGAGGAACACATTTTATTGACTTTCTGCACGCAGAGGTATCTGTCAATCCAAGTTTAAATCACTTAGTGTTCACCACAAGCTGTGGGAGTCCCAGGTGACATCAAAATTTTGGTTTTCTGCACTGGATTGTGCTCAGGATTAGCATCTGATGGGGTTTCCATGCTCCAGAAGTGTCCACTAATCCGACGCTGAACCATTGAGGTAGGTTGTATGAAGTTTCACCCCAATAGTCCAGCATTATTTCTGGATGTCCCACATTCAGAGGGAATTGAACAATGGTTTGTTTCAGTGTTTGGCTGGAATAAGAACTGTGTGGTGGTTTCTTGATGGCCATACGTGAGCTGTAAGTGAACCATACGTTTCCAAAGCTGCTCGCTCTGTTCCCTTTCACTTGCTGTGGGGTACAGACGGCAAAGGGCTTTTTTTTTGCTGCATTTCTCCATCCCCATAGGATTCTTCACTTCCTGCAGTAAAGTTTGTTCTTGGCATTGCCTGAAAATAGTTCGTCACTGCAAATAATAGTTATAGCCACCAGAGATGCATAAGTACACTTTGAAGTGAGCGAATCAATAATACAGTTTTGTATTTTTGTTTTGCTGTGTGAATTTATCGCCCTTTTCCATATCTCCACAGAGTGCCTATCAGTAGGGTGGCTAAAATTGTCTCCATCTCTGTTCTGCAGCTAAAATAAATATAAAAAATTAGTGTATCTATAGAAATGTGTAGTGGTGAAGAACGGGAAGTATACCATGAAGGAGACTTTTTTTCCCAGCAGTGCACTAGTCTTGAGTCCAAAGTCTGCAAGAAGACAATGGACAGAAGATCCTGGGCTTATCCTATGGTACTTTTCTGGCTTCTGTCTCCTGTTTCCAGTTGGCATATGTATACCATGAAAGGGAGGAATCTCCAAGACATGTTTCAAAAGCTGATCCAGATGATCTTTAAAGGTTTGGAAGTCCTGGAGGAAGACAGCCATGCATGTCCTGGAGCACAACCTAGCACAAGAAAAATAAACTATTTCTAGGATTTTTAAGAAATGCTGATCCTGGGTAGGAGCCAAGGTATATTTATGTATTATAAAATAGTAATGCTATTAATTCGATACAGTGTCCCATATTTCCTGGAGCTATATAGATTTTTTTTGTTTAATAACATCAAATCGTCTTGAACACAACCTTGGTACATCATTACAGTGACACGCAGAAGCATCTCACCCCTCCCTTTTCAACTTTATAAGGTGACAAGAGAAATCCTTAATAAGTCACAAGTAGAAGATCATAAAAAGTGCTTCACGCTTGCCCCCCCATTCCCACACTTTGCTGGCAGCCCAGCAGTGTATTGAATTTAACACACATTTACCTGCGGTGAGCTGATATTTTCGGAGAATCAATGCTTAACAGCAGGAGCATCCTGCAGTTCATTGTAAAACTACCATGTGAGTGGATTCGTTTTTTGAAGTGATTTTTCCAAGGTGCAGTAGCAAGAGAGAGACAATCCAGGCGTCCTGATTCTTTTATAAGCAACCTGAAGGGCACATCCTTTGCAAATAAGAGGGTTAATGTCAGTTGTCATTCCTTGTGGGTATTCACTGCCAACAGCAGCATCATAATTCTGCCTGGTAAGGTAATGCTAATTCCAGACTGTAGCCTTTGCAAAAATGATGGCAAAGAGAGAGGGATTTCAGGAAATATTTAAACAAATGAAGTACATGGCACAATAAAGGCTGGCAGCTCTATCCTGAGCACTTCATTTTCTTTTTTCTTTTATTTTCTTTTTTTTTTCTTTAATTTTACTTTTCAGATTTGTCTTTCCTGTGCCTCTCGGGTCCCTCTGTTTATTTCAGTAGTGCCTGATCCAAGGACAGTGTGTTAGCACGCCTTAATATTGAGAAATTTATGCTTGTTGTTAGTTATACATCATTTTGGGCTGTGATCATAAATTGTTCAATCACAAGGTTTAGTCAAAGCTAGCATTCTTTTACTGATGTCTTTTCCCAAGGGTGTTGAAAATTCGATTGTTCAAAGTGCAAATATGGTTTAGCAATCCCTTCCAAGAACCATTTATCAGAAATCCTAAGGAGGTAATATATAAAAGTGGGATAGGAAACCTGCACATTAAATGGGATTTACCAGCCAAAGCCTTTGGAACTGCTTTCCTGTGAATGACTGGAATGGAGCAGAACAAAGTCAATTACTGACTGTAATTAAGGAGTGGATGCATTTAAACTGTAGAGAGCAGTAGCAGTCTTCTTGAAACTGTCTAGTTACTCTGAAGATTAGTCTGAGGAAAGAAAGAAAAGGACTTGAACTGTATCTTACAGAAAGTATATTTTAAACGAATTCTCTTCTTTCCGTTCTATGATCTGTTTTTATGCATTTCCTCGTAAAACACTGATAATATATGATTGTCAAAATAACACGTTCAGACAAAGAAACTTTCAACATGTATTTTGCTTTGGTCTTGTTAGCAATGGAGTATCTTCTTTGCATATCATACACTGCAAATGTTTATGCAGTGCTGAGTACTTGTATTTTAATAAAGCCTGCATTTACTGAAGGGAAGACTGAACTATGTTGTGGCCCTTTTAAGCCTTCAAAATATAGTAAATCTAATTATATATGTTGCTCTTACTTTGAAAATGTTATTCCATTTTATAATTTTAATAATGACTTGTTTATACTGGGAGAGAGGCATTAGATTGAATTGTTGCCTGTATTTAGTCTAATTCATATCGGCATGTATACATGAATAAATTGTAATATAATATAATATATTCTGAACCCAAACTTTGCCGTGCAAGCTGGGCACAGATCTGGAGGACAGCTCTTTCAGCTGCTCACCTTGAGTTGAATTTTGACTTTCTTTCTTTCTTTTGGTAAAGGGAACAGGGAGTGTGTGAGTAGTGATTAACGTTATGGCTGAGGACTAGGAAGGGAATTAAAATTTCCCCTACAAATAACTATCCTGTGTGCACGGGGAACAATGGGGTGGCTGGAGGTCTGCTCCTGATGGGTGCGGACGGGACGGGATGAACATCTGCAGCCAGGCAGCCTCCGAGCCCGCGCCGGGGGACCATTCCCACATTCTCCACAGCACTCTCACAGGATGTCTCTGCTGGAGCTGTGCTGATGGGATTTTCCTTAATGCTGATGACTTTGGAAACCTTCCTTACAGGCATTTCCTCAATAAAGGGAGGGTTATAGAACAATTAATAAAACATTAAGATGTTTTGTCTTTTTTTTTTTTAAAAAAAAACTGGTAGTATTTCACTTTTAAGAAAGATGCAGGGAGTATCCTGGCTGGTGAGGATCTGCTGTTTCTTCTATGCTTTAGTAAAAAGTCTTGACATGGGGCAGATACAGTGGAACAGTAGTGCTTCTGGTTGATGGATTTAATAAATAGGCTGTGCCAGGTCTTAACGGCTTTGCTCTGCTTTTCCTCACACTTTGGTCAGCAAGAAATCTCTGTTGTTCACTGTGTTCAGCCATTCCCTGAAAAACACCTGAAAAAGGTTTTGGTCTGAATAGCACCATGCCCCAATGAGCATCCTGATGTGCAGACTAAACCTTCATCCCCAAAACCACCAAAAAGTGTGCAATTCCTACATGTGGATGCTACTAGGCGTTGCACAAGCAACTATTAACAACAAAAAATAAGAAGAAAAAAACCCCTTTGGTTTCAGAACTGGCAGGAAGTGAGTTGGTTTGGAGCATGGGAAGGATGAGCTCCTGCCTCTGGCCAAATGTGGTGGAGATGTAGCCCTCCATTCGCTTGCCTGCAAAAATGCAGAACTGCTGAGCTGTGGATGATGCTCCATGGCCACGTGCACCAGGGCTCTGCGGATAAGCCTGGGGCAAAGTACTGCACGGCTCTGTGCCTCGGTTTTGCCATCTGTAAAATGGGTGTTTGGACCTGCTGTGCAGAATACCTGGAGATCTGCTCTGGTGAAAAGATATATGTATATCTCTCTTTAAAAAAAAAAAAAAAAAAAAGAAAAAAAAGTGATGTATCATTATTATCACGGTGCTTTACAGAAGTTCAGACCAACAGAATATGCATGCATATTTCCACCAAATATTGTTAGGCAGTGAAACAGTATTATCAGGGGATTGAATATTCTTTTGATAAATATTCCCAGTGAGTGGGTCAAAAATGTAAATCAACTTCTATTCAGACAAACTGGGGATTTTTTTTCATGATAAATGGGCTCCTAATTACTCCTCTACAGCCATCTTTGATGGCTTTTTTTTTTTTTTTTAATTTGAGAAAGAGTGACATTATTAATTTTACCAAAAAGCTTGGAAGTGGACTGTGGAATCACAGGTATATAATAAGTGTGTACATTCAAGAAATACGGTACCAGATACAAAAATAATAATGCCAAAATAAGGATAGAAGCAGAAAACTAACAGGAATTAATTCTTATATTGCATTCGTTTCTTTTCAGGGTGCTTTGATTTGCATTTGAACTGTGTCTTGTAACACTGAGTTTCCTGGCTTTTCTTAACTTTTGTCACATTCCCATTATTTTTGCACTATTTGTGTTCAGTGGTTGCATTGCTGAGACAATATCTCGTTTGTTGTGACATATTCAAAACAGTTTTCAGACAGAGGTTCAAAACTCCTCAGTAACTCAGCACTCCAGCAGATAATCCTTGGTACAAAGGAAAAGCATTTGAGTGGGTAGGAGAGAAAATAGAAGAAAATCATCTGTCTGGTGTGTGCTTTACTTACCTGTGTGTGCCCATGCCCTTCCCAGATCACGACAGTGTCAGGAAATGAGTTCCTCCTCCAGTCGGATATCGACTTTCTCATATTGGATTGGTTCCACGCTATCAAAAATGCAATTGACAGATTGGTATGTATTTGTTTTGGCTGTTACCTTTATTAATTAAGATGTAGCAATTTCAACTTCATTTGCTTAGGCATCTCTACAGGTTTTAGGCAGTCAACAGCTAGCTAGACATTCCTCTCTTGGAAGGATATAAAAATATGTATGCAAATCTACTAAAAAATGTCAGATAAACAAGGTTGTTGAACAAAAATGTCATTTGATTCTTGCCTCGAAACGGAACACTACATTTATTTCTCTGAAATAACAAGGACATTGGTTTGCTGAGGGTTGTAAAAGCACACAAGCACTTAATAACTAATGAATCTTTGCATTTTCTGTTTATGCAGCCTACAGTATATAATCTTCAATAGAACTATTAATACGTTTGAGCCTTTTATGAATTTTTGTATTACTTATTCACAAGAATAACACTAGCAAATAATATTCCTTTGTAACTGATTGCTGTTATTCTCCCAGGAAGGCTGGGGGTTTTCTACTAGAAGTAAGCAGGGCTGCGTTTTATTAAAACAGTTTTTAATTACCAAACCAGATTCAGCTGTAGCTTTTTCTTTCTTTTTTGCCACTCTCAGTACAAATTCCAAATGTCTTCCTCCTATCCCTGCCTGATCCAAGAACAATTTTTTTTTTAGAGGGCACTGACTTCCCTTGTTCACTGCAGAATCTGGTGAGAGAAAAATATCCCCATTTCTTGCATTTTTCAGAGGTTTTGCTGCAATGGAATTGGCAGAGCAGGCAGAGGCCGTCTCTTTGAAAGGGTTAATCTGAACACAGCTACTGTTTCCTTAAAGAGCTACAAACATTATATTACCCTGAGGCTATAATCAGCCAAGGAAAGTTTGATCTGATGATGTATGTCTTCATATTGTGCATTTCATTGGGTGTGTGAGGATATTGATATCCCACTGAAGATTTTGGGGTGGAGTTTTCTGTGGAGACTCGGAACACTTTTTTTGTTGTTGTTTGGGGGAATTTTTTTTTTTTTTTTTTGGGTGCTGTTCAGCTAAACATCTAGTAGACTTGATTATTTTTTGTAGTGCTACTAAGGTAATATTGTGGCATCGGGGCAGCTCTGAGCTCGGCAGCGGTGGCTGGTGGGGCAGACCCTGTAAATGATTAGGGGGCTGGGGGGCAGGGCTGGTCCTGGTGGAGCTTTGCCTTTGCTGTGTGCGCAGGACAGGATGCCACCATGAAGCAATCAGTGACCATTTCATAAACGTCATTTATTTGAGTTTTGAAACTTTGAACAAGCGTGTAAGGCCGTGCAGCTTTCCAGGCGGTTGGGATGGCTAAACCTCACCTGACCAAACGCCGTGGGAAGAGACACGTGATTAGCCAAAATCATATATCCTTTTTTCTTTTCTTTTTCCTTATTTTCCCCCTTAATGGTCCCCAACTGTCACTTTCTATGCCAGTGAATTAGAGCAAGAGAGAATCTGCCCCTTTTTCCTAAGCTGAGACCAGCAGAATTCAACCTCAGATTTGTAAGGATATTTGAAACAACGGTGTTAGCAAGAATATTTACTGTAACTATCTAAACCAGAAAGGGAATTTAAACAACATTCCTCTTTGGAAGCATTTGGAAATAGCCTGCAACGTGGAAATAATTTTGCTCTCTAAAGCCTAAAGAAGTAGGCCTTTTGTTTTCCTCACTTAAATGGGAATTTATCTCAGAAATTAAGATCAGTCTTTCAGGGCCATAAAAGCTCTGCCATATGACAAATTTTGCATTACACTTTCCTTAAATTATATACTCACTGTATCACTTGCTCTGCGTGTGCCTGTTAGCTTCTGATTCTGTACTGGCATTCTGTAATCTCTTGCTTCATTCTCACAAATAATAATTTTATTAAAAGCATACATATACGTGTGTGTATATATATATGTTCTTTTTCCAGCCAAAAGAACGGATTTGTACATCGAGAAATTTGGAGTTCAAACTCAGAAGATCCTCCAGCATCGAATTACTGAATAGCTTAGACACTGAATCCAAAGAACCAAAGCCTGAACACAGAAAATCTTTAAGTAAGGGTTTTTCCTTTTCTGATTTTTTTTCCCTTTCCTTTTTAAATAACTATGCCATTACAGGGTAAGATAATTTTTATTACATACAGAATGTAAGGAAGATCACTGAGAATTTTAAAGCTGAATGTGTTCTGTGTTGATATACATAACTTGTATTTAAGTAAAGACAGTTACCAGCTCCACGCTTCTAAAGGGTGACATTCTCTCCTAAGCAAAATAAATTTGTTTAGGAGCAAAGACATTTATTTAAGCCATTTATTTTTAAAAATAAGCAACATGAGTCCTATGTTAATGGTCTGTTGCAGTTGCTTTGTTTCCATTTTAGTAAAATATCTCAAATTGCCAGAGTAATTTTGTCTGCTGTGTATTTATACACTGAATTGCTGAAAGACCTGACATATCCTCTGTAGCCAATAATCAGTGATGTATCTATAATTTTATAACAGGCAAATTCCAGAGACTGAGGTTGATTTTTGTCAGTGTGATTAGAAAAGAAAGTGTTCTAAAACTAACAGGGACGTGCTTTGCTCCACTGAGATTTTCCTTTTCCAGCCATTGCCGAGATGCTCATGATATTGTGGGCAGTAGAGACAGGAGATGCTGGTGACCCTGAATCACACTCAGCTTTTTTTAAATTTCATCCTCTCTCTTGAATTTTTGTTTTTCTTCTTTGTTTGGCGGGAAATTCACACACTGCTTCTAACATAAGCACCGTGACAGCTTTAGACTCGTATGCTGCACGAGATACCTATAGACACTGAGGGGCTGTGCAGGAATTTGCCTGCACACATTTCAGTGCAGGATCAAAGCCTGAGATGTTAAAAAAAAGGTTGCATTAAAAAGACCCAACATAGCTATTTCTAATGATAATTATCCACACAATCATAAATATATATGCACGCATGCACGTGCTTGTATGCACACAGAGATTCATTAAATAGTCTCTTTTTGCAGACCAAAAATTGTTGTTGTTGTTGTTTTCTTCCTATTATCTTGGAGATTTGATTTGTTGTTAGGTTTTTCTTTCTGTTATAAAATATAAAGTAGTCTTAGCGTAGCTGGTGAAAAATTGTCCCAATATCTTTGTACTGTGTGTTACACTGCATTTCTCAGAGGAAGAAAAATAAGGCTGAGAGCATGGTAAGTTTTGAGGGTCTGATTCTGCTCCTATTGTAGCTAATAGCAAAATGCCCATAAACTGCCTCAGCACTCGGGGAATTTTTATTTATTTATTTAGACTTCTCACATATCTTTAAATGATAATTTGTCAGACAAAACAGAAAAAGTGAATATGAGCAGTGACAGAGACTTTGTCTATGTTTCTTTTCAAATCTCAGAGAATCCTGAATAACCTCCGTTTTGTTATAGGCTATTTAAACTCTTAAAAAATGTGAAAATATCTGCTGTGAAATAACACTGAACCAAAGCTTGCATTTAAATACTGTAGATTGGATTGCTTCTAAAATATGTATTCAGAACTTTTTTTTTGGCCCCTTGAGATCAAGCAATTATGTGGAATTAGAAAAATCATATTATTCACTTACTTATTAGTAGTCTAAGCACAAACTGTATTGTCAGTTTTCTGCCTTTGGCTTTCTGTGCCCTTAATGTTCACACAAGTATCGTAGCCAGAATTATCGGCAGCTAGAGCCAAAATTGCTTTAAAAAGGCATGAGAACTGGTAATGACACATTGTTAGCAGTTAACAGGTGGTCGTTTCATTGTCCAGTTTGACTGCAGAGCACAGAAAAGATATGTGCAATATCTGCAAGTGTGTTTATAAACTTCTTACAAAGTTTTAACAATTTTATAATTTTGTAGTGCTCTTAGATTATTGACTACTGCCAATGTCAAATCCAAACAAAGGAGTATTTTTTTAAAGATGGCTTAAAGCTCCTCCAGTTTAAAACAGAAGACGAGTGACTGATGTGTTAGCAGGCCACCCCCCCACCCCCCGATAATCTTTAGTGAAATATTCAGACAGTTCAGACTCATGTGTATTTACCTACTGTAACATTTTAAAGGGCTGCTGTGTCACTGTGGGTTCGTAGCACCCAAGTATGCAAAGGACAGGTATATTCTAACCAAAGTATTCCAGTAACTTACTCTTTAATTTAAAACTGGGGAGACGGCCCCTAGAGACTTAGTAGAAGGAATTTGGTTTTTGTGTTTAATCCTAATTGCTTCTGCTTACACTACAAGGACAAATGGTAATTCTCTGTTATGCTTTTTGAGCTGTAGACACTGATTTCATTGAAAACTGGGCTCAAACAGCCAGGCTCAGTTTCCAAAGTTCACAGAGTGTCCGTCTTCTTGGTCACGCAGCTTTTCAGTGGCTTCTCATCCAGCTTGGATTCAACTCATGTTCTAATTGAAGTTTTCTTGAGCTAAGGAGAAACCAAGGATGGCCTTGGGGAACATTACCGAAATATGTAAAACTGTGATCCTGCTCTCAAATACATGGAAACAGATTACTCTTTATTTCACGATGCCAGCTATTTCACTGATTTAATTTATGCAGCTAATGCTGGGTCAGAAAGAACATGTTTTTCACCCTAGCAAACTCCCCCATTAGAAGATGTATACATTTGGTGCAAAGAAACTGTCTTGCAGCACTGCTCCTTTTTATGCAAGTAAGCGTTGTTCTAAACCAGTAATTTTTAAAATTAGTGGCAGACTTCGTAATTTCCAAGTAATTTAGTTATCATTCAGACTGTAGTTTTTTGGTTTCTTTCTCCTAAGGATGCCAAAAAACCCTCTCCTAATTAGTACCAATTATAATTGGGTCTGCTGGTAGGTGGTCTGCCACATTAATTTTATACCACATGAAACCAGGCACCTGGGTTAGACTAAAGCAGAGATGCTGTCATGGTGCATGGGAGGTAGGGAAAGGATCGGTGCATTGCAAGGTTCCCAGAAATCATCCAGCTCTCCAAAAACCAAGAGTCCTTACCGTGTGTGTGGACTACAGGAGCTGTCAGGACAGTCACGCTGTGGGCACTGCAACCAACGCCGCGCTCTCTGCTAAGCTCAGCGTTCCTTTTGCTCTCCATGGCCGCTGTATGGTTTGCGTTTTGGCCATCATCTGGGAATATTGTCACTCAGGGGTGACCTCTTGTGGAAGTGCCTGAGCTGGAGTCACTATCGATTGTTGGAGGGGATCAGTTCTCCTTCTACTCCCCCTTTTCTGGATGGAAACAAACGGCTTCGCGGTAGGAAGAGTGCCCTTTGGCTACCGTATCAATCTGAGGGCTGCTCTTGTCAAAATGCACAATCACGAGCTTGATAATGCAATCCATTCCCAAAGCACTATATTTCCAACCTGTTCTCCATCATTTCCTTATGGCGTCACATTTACCCAGTTCATCACATTCTTATTAATATTTTAGGTTTCCTTGAAAGTGATGGAATTCTATTTTTATTACAAAAGCAACAAGAATAAATACTAATTGTTGTCAGTTATTTCCTTATGTAGTGGGAACAGTAATCTGTTCCTCAGCTTTAGGTTGCCAAAGCAAAATAATGAAATATTTTAGACATTTAAAAAATCTGTGATATTAGATAAATGCAATTTGATCTCCTTGTTTGCCACATAAAAGCTGGAACTGCCTGAATTGATAAGATTGAATTGCATTATTTTTATTGTTTCTACTCGCATATTTTTCTTATCTTCACGAACACTTAAAATCCAGTGGTTAGTCATACGGCCCTGTGACGAGTCCTGGAAAATCTGCTCCATGTTTGAATTCTAACTTGAGGTGCCACGACTAGAGCATCAAGATTTACAAAAGTAAAATAAAATAGGTTTTTATATGTATAGATAGATATATATATATGAAAAGGGGAGACTTGATGGGCTGTGCAGTATTATTGCTATTCCTGATCTCTTTGGTGTCTCAATAAGAGTTAGTTGGGGATCTGGGGGTCGTTGTGCCAGACACAATGCAACACCGAAGTAAGACAATTCCAGCTCTCAGCCTGAATAAGGACAAGTTGCAACAGGTGGAAAAAGCGGACAAAAGCAGGGGGTTGAAGGAAAAGTTGACAGCAAAGCCGACATGTCATGCATATTAAACAGCAGGCTTGGGATTCCTTTCCGCTCTTCATTAGGATTGGGGTCTTAGCCCCGACACCCTGGCCACCAGCCAACTCAAATAACGATATTTTCCTTACCTAAATTCCTCTTGCACTTTCAAGAGGGAGCAATGGGTCGTTCTAGTCCCAAAGGGCGATGCATTGCTCTGGGATGCCACAGTTCCTGGGGAATTGCCGCAGGGCAGTGTCTGGGAATATGCCTCCTAGCATCTTTTTAATCGAGAAAAAAAATAATGTCTGGATTGTATGTTTGATTTGCCACCAGCTGCATTTGCTATAATGTCATCTGGGGTCTGAAATCTGCTTTGGTTCCTTAAAAGATAGAGTTTAAGTCAGGCACCCTGTCCCCAGTATTTAGCCAAGGACTGTGTGTGTGCTTTGATATTGCCCAAAGTTGCTTTTCTTGTGTTACCCACTTTTCGTTACTTCGGAAGGCTGAATTTTGAAACTGAAGCATGGCATGTAAATATTCTGAAGAAATTACTAAAACATTCAGAATCATCTCTGAATGCAGTTTGTTAGATAATAAAGACTGTACAATGTCTGTGTGTTGGGGGGGAAACAGCAGCAAAAAAACATTTTGGTCTCTCAGTGGCTGCGGTGCAAGAAATGGAGAATTCAGTGGACCTTTAACCCTTTCTGGCTCCCTGTGGTGCTGGCTCCTTCCCTGGCTAAAGCTTCTTCTGGGGGCTTGCTCGAGGGTTTAAAGTTTGTCCCTGCAGAGGACTGGATATTTCTGTGGGAATCACCGCCTTGCTGAGGCTATTGTTTCTCTTCAGAGGGAAGTGGTGGTTACCAGGGCACAAAGACACGGATTTGCTGGGCTTCAGCTGTGTAATAGCAGGAGGAAAAAAAGCCAGAAACTTATTTTGTTGAAAGCATCATTTAGAGATCCTAGAGAAAGGCCACCTAATTGCAGGCAGTGCTGAGCGAGGAGCCTGTGTCATTTTTCTCTCTTCCTTTCTAACATGTGAAGAGGCTGGTAGGTGGGAGACTATACCTGGGGATGGAATGAGAGGTTTTACTGGCTCAGCCAAGCTTGTCGAGGGCCAGGGTCTGTGGTAGCCAACAGAGCCCCTCGCCCACGTGGAGTTGCTTCATTGATAAGGGGGCTAATCAGAGCAGCAGAAGTGGGAAATCACTCCATTTCTTTGTTAGCTCTGAATTCTTTCCCCTTCCCAGCCCATTTATTTTGGTTAGATGTGAAGTTCAAAGCCAAATGGGTGCTATTTAGGGAGTATTATTGCATTGCAATGTTAGTATTATGTATAGGTCAGTTTTATTACTTTTAATAAAACCAAGACATATAAAGCAGTAATGTATATTAGTGCAGCATTACCAATGACAGCAATTAAAACAGAAAGCAAAACGAAAACTATATGCAAATATGCAGTTTCCTACTGCAATGTTAATTTCGTCACTCTGCAGCTTGTATGTTTGTGGCATTTGTTTTTATTACATCAACAGGAATGCAATTGGATTCAGATACGGAAAAAAAAAACCCACAAAAAGAAAATGCAACATGCTTTTTTTATGAAGGGTGGCAGCACATATTTGGACTATAGGGACTTAACTCATTTTTTGACATATTTTACTCTCCTGTTTCTCTACAGCATTTACTATAGGTATGCTCTTTTCTCAGAGCTTAAGAAAATGCTGATTTGGCAACAAAGGAGTATTAATATTGGCATTTTAGAAACAAAACATGCCAAATTCAGAAACAAACTGTGTCACTTCAACTGATAATAGGAGATCATGTTGCACCCAAAATCACAACTGGCTGTGACTAGTTCTCAAGTAAAAAAAAAAAAAAAAAAGGATTTTTCTTGAATTTGAATATGATGTTTCCATCAATTATAATATAATGTTGCCTTAATTCTTTGTTTTATTTCTACTATACTTTCCAAAATCCTTCCAGAGTTTACTATTTGGGTTGAAAAAACATATTTTTAAATTGGGCATAACCAACTTCCATATAAACATTTGGCAGGGAAATCAGTGCATGTTCACTTAATTCATTTTTATTGAACCAAGTCCAGATTTTTAGTCACGAAAAAGTTAGATATTAATCATATCTGAGCAGGATCATTAAATTTTCCTTTACCTACTAGAACAGCAGGGTCATTATTGAACCACGAGAAGTTAGCTCACTTATTAATCTTTACAATTACATAAAAGTGATCATTTTTATAGTACTTAAGAGTAGCTCTTACCCATTATGTGAAAAGTATGTGGGAATATTACAATATAACATAATGTATTATTATAGATGTGACCTGTGACTCATTGGCCTGCTCACTGACACACAACTCTCTGGAAAAGTTATCTGTTTGAGCTTGGATAACCTTTAATTGTTTCCTATTCCTTATGCTCATTTATGGGGCATACTAGTAAATAGAGAGCTAGTCACTGAGTTATTAATTACCTCATTATTACTTAATTATCAGTATTGCATACTTCATTTTTATGGAGAATTATATCATAAAAAGAGGTATTTTATACTGCTCACCATGGTTAAGTATGAATGACAGTGGTAGCTAATGCAAGATTGAGTTAGTTAAAGGAAATCAATCAGAAATCCTCGCTATAGATTACTATCTGGTTTCTTCTGCCTTTTCCAGCAAGCGCTTCTCATCTTTGACTTTGAAACCGAACAGTTTAAACCGGGTTCTTGTTTCAGTGGACTAATCCCCTTTCATAAATCATGTTCAAGTCCTGAAATAATTTGCACATCGTTTAAAAAGTATTTGCTTTGAAACATTCACCTCAAGCCCTTTTGTATATCCTTTCTCTCTAAAGATTTGTAGTATTTGTTTTGTTCTCTGAGGTATAAAAGACCTGGGTAAACTTTATTCCTGTTGTTTCAAGATTAGTGAAATAAAATGCATATTTATTCAACTGGGACTGAACGGAGCTTTAGTAAAGACGATCATACATACGACCGATGGGAATGTTATAATACAAAATGTCTGTCTTAAAATCTCTTTAGGTTTGTTCAAAACACTATTGAAAGACTTAAGTTTAAAGAAGAAAAAGAAAAAAAAAAAGGTTACAAATCCATATTTCTTCTTTGTTCCAAATAAGAGAGAGACACTATATATTTTTCTTAACAAAATAAACTCCTACATGTGCACTCAAGATAAATTTGATATGGAGGCAAGTAGAGACTGGACAGTAATGATTACATTTTTTCCTACTGAACTGCACGTACTGACTCAGTGTTTGAGAAAACTACATTTTAGAAAAATGTGTAGTGCTTGTTTCAAACACACACTTGCTTCAGAAAAAGCAATCACAAAGAAATCCTCAGCATTTTAGATATTATTGGAGTCCAAGCAGTTGTGTCCCTTCCATGTACTAAAAATGGGGTTGGTTCCTGATGAGGAAAAGAAATTTACTCTGACTTTATCACTTTCAAGCCCAACTATCCAACATCTCTTGCACTGGTTTGGTGCAGTTTCTTAATCCCTTAGTAAGTAGATCTTTGTTTAGGTTAGAAAGTAAAACCGAATTTTGATGTCTGTTGTGCAAGATGTCATAATTTTTATAGTTTAAAGCAATAGACAATGCAGACAGTTACATGTACTTGATCCTCCATCACCTGTGCCATCAGTGTATCTCACTTGTGCATCTCCATGTTTTGCCTCCACAGGGAAGGAATATAGGCTGACAACTGGTAACACCTAAACAGATGCAGGCGTTTTCACCATGATGGGAAATATTTAGACTACTGTCTGTGGAGAGAGGTCAGAACTAAAGCAAGTGAGAAGAACTTGCTGAGTTTTGTTCTTTGGGAAGGAAAAGCCAGCCCAGCTTTCTGTCACTCCTGTGAGCCTAATTCTGAAACCTCTTGTGGTAATTATTGAAATTACTACCCTGACTGCAAGTCTGTAGCCAGAAAAAAAATTATTCTTATGCTATATTCTGTTCTGAGGTTCCACTACTATTTATAACTAATCCAGATACAATCCTCCTGGTACTATGGGAGGAACATGACAGATATAAGGAGGGGTTTAGGTTATAGAAGTATAAAGTAAGCTCAATTAGAGAGACTTTAAATCAGGCTCTAGATAGGAATACCTACTGCCCAGACTCACCTTTTTTCCCATGGTGAAATCATTTAAGTGTTTGCACCTTCCAGGTTAGAGGATGTATTGAATTTAAATTATGACCTCCAATCCTAAATATTTAAAGACCAATTAATGGATGGTACTGTCTCCTGGACAGGGTGTATTAATGCTTTTAAAACCAATGTGCTTTGTAGGATCTATTTGCTCCACCAGCTGCCTGCTGACATGCCAGATAAAGGGATCATGCCTCTGAAAGCCGAAGGGTAGGATAACACCGAAGGGTTAAAGGCTGTATTGTTTCTCAATTAAGTAAAAGGTTCCAACTAGCTGGATTTAAATATTGATGCTGAAGAGAACACTATGACATATGAGCAGCTCCCCTCACCACCAAGGATATTTGGCTCCATTCAATTAATTCCATTGGCCATTGTCTTAAATGTGCCCAGGATTCACCCAAGAGGAATTCACTTGCGTTACTGGTATTGAAAAGTGTAACATAGCATTATCTGCCTCAGACAGACTTTTTGTAGCATTGAATCAATTCCCCAGTTCTTGAAAACAACTACCTCATTTGATTCCTTTCATAATTAATGAAATTCAGTAGTAATGCTTTTGCCCCTCAGCTCAGGCTGGAAGAAGGTTCCAAAACTTCAGTTTTCAAGCTGAAAGCATTCTAATTTTCAGCCTAAATGGACTTGTGGTACCAATGTGTTCTTGTGTCAGCATTCAGCTAGCTCTTTATTTTCAGCAGTTCTTTTCTGTCTCAGGTGTACCGCTACAAATAGAGTTACAGACAGCAGTCTTATTCCTTCTCCTGCTTGGTTTGGTAGACTAAGCCAGCCAAGATTTGTAGTTGCCTTTCCCATGATAGGCTGCTGCTCTTTTCCCTGACCATCTCAGACAGCCCTTCTCTGAACCCGCCCCACTTTCAGGTGGTATTTCTTGCACATGGGTATTCAAGGCAAGGTATTCCCACAGCTGTGGGAGGTGGAATTCACTCTTCCATATGGAAATGGCTCACCTGATATAGTCTAGGGTTTGTATTTACCTGTTTCATGACCACTTTTTTAGAGACAAAAAGTAAACCATCAGAACACGTACACCCTGCTGTCCTTCAGTCTTTTACAACCAACGCCTTCTCCGTGAAAACCAAAGAGTAAGCCTGCCTTAAGCCTTTTTCTAGCATATAAAATGTGTTCCTATATGTGATAACAGTTTTTGCAATTAATTTTTAAGGTGTTCAATTTATACAGAAAAGTAACATTCTTTTAAAAGCCAGCGACTCTTTCCAAATACTACATTTAAAATACATGAAATTAAAACAATTTCATATAATCCAATGCTAATACATTTAAAAACCCAACAACAACAACAACTTGGAGAGAAATAGGCTTACCGTGAAATTATTGTGCATGTATGTTGCAGACATATTGATAGTACATTTTGTAATCATTTTTGTTGAAGTTGGTAATACTCCAGTCCAAGGACCCAGAGCCTAAGGGAAGGAATCCAGTGGTAGGCAGGTCAAAAAAGGAGAGCAGCCAGATGTAGATTGGCTCATTTTCCATTTAGCAGGCTTTGAGGTGCAAAAATATAAATCAGAGCAAGTTAAACTTTAGCTTGGGGCATATCTATAAAAAAACACTTCATCGAAGGTGCAAGAACATGTGGCTTGCGTCCACATCGCTCCGCGCTTGCTCTTCCCAGGACAGCCTGGCTGTGTCATGTTCAGAAAAAGCTTTTCCTCAGATCTTCTCCAGTCATCTTGTGATGCCTGGTGTTGTTAATGTGTGTGTCTGATACAAACTGACGGTTATATGCATCCCACCAGCCTGGTGCTTTTAAAACACTGTAGTGAATATGTCTGATATGTAGACGTGCAATATTACGCTGAAGGTAAAATGACTTCTGGGATAACAGTTAAAGGACAGAGAAAAAGCAAAGGCAAAGGAACTTGGTGTTGTCTTGTTCATAACACCTTTTGGGAGGATTCTCTGGAGTAAACTGGCTCCTGAACAGCACCCAGGTTTTGTCTTGGCAAGAGATAGCTGGAAGGACCAGAAAGTTGGCTGGAATTTAAGCAGTGCAGGTGATGATCTCAAAATCATTCTTTGTCCTCTGTAGGAACTGTAGATACATTTTCTTAAACCAAAATCTTTGTCTCATTGCTATGGTTTCCAAGAAGTTAAGAAGTTCTGCTCCTGGAAAAATAAGCTTTGTATATACTTTGTGTGAAAACGTGTGTGTAGTATCATTCTTGTCTATGTAAAGCTAAAGATTATTATTTTAGGGTTCAATAATAATGCTCCTGCCTTCCTGTCTTCATACGAAGGTATTTCAGTGCATGTGTTTGAATGAATATCAAAAGATAGAACTAAAAATTAATGCAGATATACTGAAAACACTGTAAAGCCTGAATTGTTATTCAATGTTATCTGAAGATCATTGATTATGGTTGGTCAAGGCTAGTACTGATATTAAGGCACAAATAGTGGGATACTTGATTTATTGTTGCAACTTTGCTCTAATCTAAGTTACACATTAGCCACTTTTGGACTAAAAGTTTAAGCCTTTCTTAAAAAAATCTCTTGCTAGGTTACAGATTTGGGGCATCTGATAGTTTGAATTTGGGCTTCAGTTATGAGAAAAGTAATTTTTTTCTGTTCATTGTCCAAGTGATGGGAAGTATGGAGACAGAAGAAAAGGTGAGGGACAGGCTTAAACAGAGAGGAGTCAAAGCGGTGACGTGGGGAAAGAAAATGGAAGGATCCTGAAGCACCATTAGTTCGCTGCATCATTTGTCTGAGTTTTGTTTCCTCTGGGGTGCTGTAGCAAATATTTCCTGCTGAATGAGAAACAGCGCCAGGCAAGACACAGCAGTGGTCTCATCTCATCTAGTACACTTTTTAAAAAATAATTTGTAATTGGTGAATGCAAGGATGGAGTGGATCCATTAGAGTTATACTTTCTGTTATTAATAACCCACAATGAAAATGTTCTTTGAGAACACATATTTTATTTTGTGGGTTTTTGTCCAGCAAACTAAGTTAGCAGACTTCACCTTTTCCAAACAATTGTTTACTTGGAATTCATCTGTAGCTGTCCCTGCTCAAGTTACAGGTCATTCATAATAATAAAGCTTTCTAATTCAGTGACAGAATATTCATAATGGCTTTACAATACTCAGCTGGTTAATGGTCCCCTGGATCTGGACAGCAAGACTTCAAAAGACAGAGTCCTCTGATCTCCAGTTTCCTTATTCTCTCTAAGCTTGGAAGGTTTCAACTATCAAACATAGATTAAGTTTTATTGGTTGATAGTCTAATTGCATTTGTATTATCTTTCCTCTTAATATTCTTTTCTTTGCTCTGTATTGGATTTCATCCAAATACTACTACTTCCATGAAGCAGTTTTTTGAAAATGTTTTGCTTTTGCTTTGACGCTTAACTGCTTAACACGTGAGTGTTGCAATAAGGTGCTGGTTCCTGATAACAGTTTTCCTTGTGTAAGGAAAAGTTTCCACAATCTTCTGTGCTTTGCTTATATTTGATAGAGCTCTTCAGTTGAGGCTTTTCATGGACAAGATAAGGTTTGGTTAAACATCTGAACTTTTGAATGTTTATCTGAACTAGATTCGACCTCTAAATTTGTCCATCATTAGTTATTTTGCTTTTCTTTTTAGAGACTAAATTATGCTATTAAATATGTTCTAAAGTAGGTTAAGCCCCTGTGCAGTTTGTCAGCTGGAACATTAATTTTAAAGCTAAAACAGTCTTCTATTGTATCTTTTTAACATTTTGCCTGAATTTTAACCATGGCTGGTCAAACATAGAGTCAGTGCACCCATGCAAACCCTACATGTAGCTGACTGAAGTGTCTCAACTGAAGTTGTTGTGATGAGTGGCCTGATTTTATTTCAGGGAAAATTTTGATATATAGTAATAATTTGCCTACTCAGGCAGCTTGCTCCAGCGCAGCTGTTCTGGAGACTGAATGAAGTACTGAATGTCACCGCATGCCTTGCAAGTGTCTCTGGAGGTCTCCCCCTCCGAGCCCCTACACAAGGAACAGGCAAACTTGGGCTCCCAGCTACTGCTGCAGCAAACCCGCTGCACTAGGAGTGTAGGAAATGCTCATTTCTGGCACCCCAGATGCTCATGCCTTCGGATAACCGTGTCTTTGTGTCCTCTTCAGACTCATATCTTAGTCGTACCGACCCAGATCTTGCCCTGGTGCTGCCCGTGCAGTGAGAAGGCACCACCGTCAGATGGGAGGGAGAGCAGGTGGGCGCAGCAGGGAGCCAGAGCCATTGCTGCTGGACACCCTGCCCCTGCCCAGCGCTGCACTCCGTACCACCAGGGAGAGAGAAGGCAATGAATAGTTTCTAGCTATAGTTTCTAGTCACACGACTGAACTGTATGACCTGATCTTTATTAGAAGACCAACTTCTGACAAAGTCAAGGCTAAAAAAGCCCACGCCTTACTTAAATACACTGGGATCAGAGCTTTCAGGGCAAGCAGTCAAATTTATAACATAAACTGTTATAACGCGTGGCTAAAGATACCGGCAGCTTCGCTCTGGGCTTTTCTTTTCCTCCTGTAATCACACTAACTCAGTTCAAGAAAGAGGCTGATCCATAGGACACCTCAGAAGGCACCTTCTCCCACCAACAGCCTCTATAGGGGAGGCTCACACAAAAGCTATAGTCTCCTTTTGGTCTGCTTTGCGTTTTGATGTTTCTTTTACACAGCTCCTAAAGCACCTTCAGTGGCAGTCTTTCCCGTGGCCTCGCGGTGCAACTCTGACACTACCTTGTAAGCAGAGAGCTGCAACTGCTGAAAAGTTTGACAATCAATTGTGTTTTAACAAACGGAAATAATTTCCATAGAAACACAAGATGAAGTTGATGGCAGTAAAGGTCACTTTGCCTAAGGTTTAGATTTATGTGACTATAGATGCTGGAGATTCCCACCAGAACTTCCACGTAAGGTAAGAAGTAAAAAGGATTCTTAAATATGTTGACTTGTTATTTTTAAAAATGAGCTCATGGGTGAACTTTTCTTCAGTTATACTTACTCTAATGATTTAATTGAGGTGGAGATAATTTGATAAAGTAGATTCAACATATAAACAGAGTAGAGCAAATGGATTTCAGATCTTTGGCTAGATATTTTTTGATTACCTTAAAGATAACAGCTGTGCCTTTCTCCTTTATAAACTATCACATCTACATTCACTGGGAAATACTAAACTTGCTGTATTAAAAGAGAAAAATACGCTGGAACTTGTGGTTCAAAACAACAAATATACAGATGATTATCACTACTGTTTCTCATTGGAAATAATTTTATCATGTTGGTTTTCATAACCTATGCACTACAAATTAATTCTATCCTTTATTGTATGAGAAGCATTAGAAGTTCATCACTGGGTCAAAACCCATAAGGTTATGAATATAATTGGGGGTTGAGTGCAATGGGAATAAAATTAAATTTACAAATAATTTACTTTTTGAATTTAGAAGTATAAAATGTAATTGATAACAGTTTCAATAAAAAGAAAATTCTTTAGTATGACATTCTTTCTGTAAAAGTCTCATAAGACTGTATCTGAATAAAAGGTTTAACAAGGTATCCAAGCACATATCTGAATTTAAACATGTGAATTATTTGTATGACTTTTAACAAGGGTGATACAAATGCTAATAATACTAATAATCAATTGCCCTTGTTCTCTACAGGTAATTTGTTTTCCAAAGCATAAGACAGGATTATATGTAAGTTTGAAGTTAGAAGTGCACACATGACTGGCAGTACCCAGCCACTCAGGAAGGTTTTCTTTTGGCATAACAATCTATCTGGTGCTCCTGGTAGAAAAATCAGCTGTATAATATTCTTGTCCTTTTGTCAGAGCAATTTAGTATAAGCGATGACTATTCATATTATTTGCAAATGGTTGAAAAGGGGCTTGTTCAGACCGACTCAGTCAGGAGGTAACCTTAAAGACTTGAAAGTTATTGGCATCTATTCCACAACAGATGAAAAAAACCCCTGCATATTCTTAAAAAGCCCTGAATGCGTTACTTGTAAATTACTTGTTCAACTTGATCTGGAGATACTCCTCAGTTCCCTGCCCTGTCTTCCTCAACCTTTAATTATGTGTTTACTTTATTTTGGGAAGTCTGCTTAAATAATATTTTTATATTATCTATGTCAACCTCAAAAGTCATTAATTCAAATATTGCTGGTTTTCCCATAACTAACTATCATGTCTTATATGAGTGGGATGAGACTGTATGGCTAAAAACCCTGGAACAGGGCAGCGCTGAGTCACCCAGGTAGTGAAGGGCAAGGACCACTATTCCAGTCCTATGTGTTAGACAATCCAAGTTATTATTTTCCTGGGAATTTTAGCAACCTTCTCTAAGGAGAGAAGTACACCAAATGCAAAAAGCTCCTCCATCATGCTCCTGCTTTTTACACAGATTAATCTGTAATTAGATCACTCTTTACCCGAGAATTTTCAGAAAACATCTACTGAAGGAGGGTCGAGGTGAGACAAGTCACTGGAAATTTGTGCTCGTACAGAACTACCCTCCTCAGTTCCAGGGGGATAAAGAGTTGCAACTACTTTTGGAGGAGGGACTGTGTCAAGGGTCCTAATCTCTGACATGAGCTTGGGGAGACCCGTTTCCCCTTCCCAAGCACGCTGTACTCTTGCTTCCTAGAGCCTGAATACTCTAACTTTGTGTACTGCAGCAGATTTCATCCAAGTCCCACATGTTTTACATTAGATGAACATAAACTGGTCATACTGTATGAATAAAACGAGCTCATTGATTTCTGGCAGTGTGGTTTTTATATTCAAGTGAAGTGTGTGTAGCATTTCTAATATTGTGACAATACCAAAAAAAAAATTGTGGAAAGAAAGGCTTGGCGTGTCCTGGGTGATACAGTCCAGTCCCTCCTGTCAAAAGTTACCGTGTTCTGTGTCCCCTTTCATAAATTTATTAAGCCTCATCTTAAATTCCTTTAGTTTTATTTGCCACCACGACTTCTTTGAAAGGGTGTTTTAGAACTTCTTATTACGGCCAGTTCATACTCATTTATTCTTGTGCCAACATTGTTCTTTGCTTTAAACAGCTCTTCTCCCTCCCTGCTGTCCTCTTCTCCTCTCCTGCTCCTTTTCCCACCCCCACCAGCAAATTCATGGAGAACAATCGCAGCCTTTCCCAGCAATTTGCTAGCTGGCCAGGCATGTCAAGCTCCCCTCCTGCTTTCCAAAGCTCAGCAGCCCCATTCTCCTGGCGCTTCATATCGCCCCTGCCTGCACCTCTTCTGGCATGCATTTCCACCTCACACACAGATGTCCAAGGTTGCACACTCAGGAGAGAAAAGTATTTGTATTAATCCTTCTCTAACCATGCATTCGGTAGTATTAGGTCTAATCTGTTTTCTTCAGCTTCAGTCTCCAAGTCACTACATTTTTGTCTGATATCCTGATTCTTGTCTCAGCTGGTGATGCTTCCTGGCCTTGAGTCACCAACAAGTATTTTTTGAATGCTCCTACTTTTTCTGTTGAAGTCATTAACAAAAACGCCGAGATCTGTTCCAAGAATATTTAAGGACTTGCACTGGTAGCTTTCCTTCAATACGGTAGTCCTCCTTTCAACAAAACTTGTTTAATACCTTATTTAGTCACTTCACAGTTATTGTTTTAATTCTCTACATCTTCTCTAGTTTAACTAATAATTTCCCATTTGGCATCATATCAAATGCACAACTAAGGTCCAGATAGATTTGGTCTATTGTATTTTTCTTTTCTATAAACCTCTACTTATTTTATTAAAGAAAGATATCAGGTTAGTTTGGTATGATCTCCCATTACAAATCTGACACATTCTCAGAAATATTGCTTTACATTTTGAAATATTTATGGTACAAATACCACCGAGAAAAGCTGTGTGGGGAGTGCCCATTTGTTTCACGGTGTAAGTGTGTAGTGCTATTTAACACACTATTCATTTATTTCCATTTGTTATTAGTGGGGGACAAATTTTTTTTAAAGTTTATATGCATAAAGGCATGATGCAAAATATTAATTATACAGTCATATTATTCAATCTTTACTGCTAATGCACACAAATTTCACAAAGTGTAATGACACTACTGAGCACTTAAGTTGTTAGGCTGTCATATTACAGAAAAGTTATTTGTGCTATATAATCACTGTTTTCTTTTCCTTATTGTTTATTTCCAGGCTTGCTCCATAAACATTTTTAAATGCTGACATACTTGCTGTGGCAAATACCTGTTTTAAGATCATAAAACTGAATGACTTCATGTCCTTTGTTGCCCATGCAACCAAAATCTTCCAAGCATCTTCTGGCTGGTGGTCCCTGTTGTGTCACCTGGTGCGTCAGTTCCTGGGTCTATGCTCTGTAATTATAAAAATATGTAATTTTAAAGCTTATCATAATCATAGGAATTAGGGGTAATGTCTGATTCCTGCATTTTTCCAACCAATCATTTGTGTAGTGCCTTTAAGCAGACCATGTATCTGCCTCTCATTTTACTCTTTTATAAAAAAGATAGAGTAATTATAGTGTGGGGACAACTCATGAGACCTGCCCAGGAATTTCACTAGGGGATAAAATAGGATGACTGACAAGAGTCATTTGCTCAATAAACTAGGTGAATGAATTCTTTATCCTTAGTGAACAGACTTTATTGACTCCATCTTGGAGCATCACAAAGAAAAGGAAGGAGGCAGGGACTTGGTTTTGTCACTCTCAAAACTTTGGTGCTGCTTGAAAATCTGGCCATTTATACGAGCAATAATGCATGCTGCTCCTTCTGTAAAGGACTAGCAGTAGTTTCACATCTGCTGCAGGCCAAAAAATTCTGAAGAAATTTTGGATTCTGAATTCCAGTGAAACCCAATAAAACTTGAAGTCATGACTCATTATATATTCTTAAATTACAGTGTCTCCTGGAACGTAGGCATAGTCACACGCCTCTGCATGTTAAGATACATTTCTTCAGAAGGATGAGACACTTAGCAATTAAGCATTCCCATTACTTGAAATTAATTAACTAATTAATTTCTTTAAATTAATATTTTTGCACATATGTGACAGCACTGCTGTTAGACTGGCACTTTCATTATTCAAAGTCATAGAGACCTACTTCTGCCTCCCCTTTTACCATCTCAGCTTTGATTCAGTCCTGCATGATGCTGCTGAAGACTCTGGATGTGAGTCTGTGAAACACATAAAAAAATGATTATTTTAAGACATCAGAGATCACAGTTAAACCCATGGATCTGTTTATATGTATTTGAATAAAGTTGCAGCTAAGATTTTCATCAGTAGATACTGTATTTTGAATGGCCAAGCTTGTCACTTTCTGTATTCCTTGGGAAAGAACTACTAAATCTCAGTTTATAAGTGTTATCATTATACTACAAGTCACCTCTGTTTCTAAGAACTTCTTGGAATTTTAAAGTCCTCAAGAGTATTACAAAAAAATTTGCATGGCCCAGAGTAGTTGTGGGTTTTTTTCCTGCAGAACAAGGCTAATGGAAGAGAAAGTAAGAATACAAAGCTCTTTGAAACTCTTAAAGCTTTATCCAGTCCCACTGCAGCTCTTCCTTCTCTATCAGCCCTTTCCATCCAAATGAATTACATACTATAATTTTGGGTGTTATATTAAACAGATAGGTATCATAATAATGTATTTCAGTTAGGAAGAGGTACTTGGAAGAAATTGGTTTTGCAATACACATGATATGAGACAATCAATAGTGCTTTAGTCTGACAAGCACTGTCAATATCCATTGTCACAGTTCAGAAAGTCATTAATGGATAGTTCTTCAAAAACCAATGCTTTCAACACGTTAGAAGTGTTCAGATACACTGTACCTGGCAGGAATTAATCATAGGTAGACCCTTGGGATTATGTATAAATGTTTTGTAAATTAAGACTGAAATTAAAGGCATTGGAAAGAATGTCAGATCCTGCTACATGGAGTTCCAAATCTTGCCAATAAAACATGGAGCTGTTTAGAACATATTAAAACATTTTACTTCCTGAACCATTCAGGCTCTGCCCAGAACATCACACCCAGGAAAAACAGTCTGAAATATATTGTCTAGGTACATGACTAAATTCACAGGAAGTAATCACATAAAAATGTGATTGTTGCTCTGAAAAAGGTAGAGCCTTATCTGGTTCTTTAAGTCGTGCTCATGCAAAAAAAACAGAGAAAAGTTTTTGCACCTTCACCTTGCAAATATGTTAGCCACTGCTTAACCCTGCTTAAATTACGTTTACTCTCATTGCATCATATATACAATATAGTGTATGAAAATATAGCAGGTGATTCCCTATTTGTATATCTCAAAACTTCCATTGACTCTGACAGAACTACTTCTGCAGAACTGTGTGATTTGGAGGTAATGCATTAATTCATTCCTTCCACCTGTTTTCTTGTGCAAAACCCCTTTTACAGCCTTTAGTTTGCGGTTTTACATGATACTCCTGTTATATTTATGTGTTATTAGGGACATTCAGGCTAGAGTTGTCGTGTTGAATAAGTATTCAGAAGACTTACACAGGCCCCAAGACAGACTGGTCAGTTTTTTCTTGGTGGAATTCTTTTCCAGAGAATTTAGCCTAAGCTATCCTCCCTAATTCAGCTAATGTTAGTACAGTGCTGCCCAACATTAAGAGCCAAAGATATGTTCTTTCTTTTAAGTCTAACAATGTGTTCATACTATTTTCTTTTTTGTACCCAATCTATATTACACTTCCCTGATGTGATAAGATGTTGTGATTTCATGTATCTTAATTGTGGAACAAACTGTTTGAGGTAAAGGTCTTGACTTTCACCCCACCCCACACACACACACACACACACACACACACCCCATTTGTCTCTTCATCTCTTTTCCACCTGTGGAATAGAGACCTAATAAAGTGACCAAAGTCATCCAGAAATGCTTTTCCAGATCTGAGGGTACAACTTTTTTTCCAGCCAGTAGTGAAAGTCAGCCAGTATTCAGGTTATATTTTTGCTGTTGGGTTGAAATGTCCTTGTACCCTTTTGCACTAGCAGAAGAAATTTAGCATAATAGTGGACTTTGTTGTGTTCCCATCTCTGTGTACTCTAATGGCCACTGGCCCAACAAGAGCAAGCATGTGTTTCCTTTTTCTGTCACAGAAGCTTTTAGTGCAATAGAAGAAATACTCAATCTAAGAGTCTGTGCCAAGGGAAGGGCAGTACCCTTCTGGTCTGTGTCGGTATTGAAGCATTTATGTGGATATGCCAGTGTGAGCATCTTCAGAAACAGGATATGAGTTTATTCAGTACAAGGAATCAAATGGCACACCTATACAGTTTATGCCAGGGAAGAGACAGCAGAACAAGCAGTAGGTTTTACTTCCTATTAATTTATACTTGGGTCCTTAAGTATCCTGTTTTACTTCTGTATGGAACTGCTTTCCACTTTTTGTGTTGTTTAACGTTTGCCAGCTCTCTTTCATTTAGGATTTTTCTGGCCAAATCCAGAACCTAAAATTTTAAAAGGAAGGTATTCCAAAAAAATATTTGTTGTGTTTTTTTAGTTTTATAACTCACTCTTTTTTTTTTTCTTTTTTTCTCTTTCCCTCTTGGAAGTAACATTTGGTCCTCTTTGTATTTCCAAATATAATAGCAAGGTCATTTTAATGTGGGGATATCGCGAGAAGAATGGTTTGGCAAGAGAAAGAATACTTCTAAATGAGATCCCAACAAGAATATTTCTGGCTGAGCTTGGTTTTGGAACATGCTATCTAAACCCTTGAATTTCTGAGAGGCTTGGAGTTTCCCTCTGGTGACTCACCCATGTTTAATAGAATAAAATAAGAAATTCATCAACATCAGCTTTACTGCTGGTTTTAACCATGAGCTATACAACTCAACCTAGAACACACAAAAGTATCCCTGACAATAATTATTCCTACCTCTAGATGTAGTTTTAACACCATAATTGCTGTTTCAGGTATGAAACTTCCAGCTGGGTTAATGTATCTTTCTAAACAGAGGACCTTTACACTGCTACCCCACCGTTCACAGTATGCCCACGTTCACTTCAGTTAGAATATCTTAATAAAGCTGGGGTATACTCAGAGCTAAATGTGTAGCTCAAGTGGGCATAACACGCCTCAGAGTCCCGCAGGCCACGAAGTGTGGCAGGCATCTCAAGTGACTTCAGAGATGTTTTCACTCCTGCATCATTTGCACTGGGGAAGCTTCACTGTAAGTCAGGAAAAAGCAAACCTAAATATGAATTGCTATGGACAGAATGACCCTCAGCAACAAGAGAGTCCCCAGATGAAATACAATTCACTTCACTGTTTCGAAGCACCATTAAGATGCAGAATTAGAAACATCCATTTGTTGTTCTTTTTATAGCACAGCCAAGTGACTTGGAATTTTAGCTTGTCCCTGCCAAGGATTGCTCAATTTTGAACAAAAAGTCCTGCACTATAATGTTAAAAAAGCACCAACCATCAATTGAATGCTAATCTTCATATTCTATGATACATCACTCCAAGAATGCTACCATTAAAAAATGTGATTTCTATTTTTCATAAGTGATGGATTATTGTACCAAGCTGTGTATTTTCCAGTAAAGTGTCCTTTTATTTGTCCTGTGTGATTACTAGTTTGTGGAAGTATGTGTGGGGTCATTTTAGTGCTGTGGGAAAATGGAGCACTCTTCTGTTAAAATCAGTAGTGAAATCAGAAGCAAACTATGCTCTGATCAGTGTAGGCATGTGTTTAAATATTGCTTTCCTTAATTGGCTATGTTCTATTTACTTAAAATGAACAATTTGGCAAGTTTTTCTCCCTTGACAACAGCAAAGCGTAAACCATTTTATAAGTTTGGCTGTTAAAATCAGATTTGTAATGTAAACCACAATATTCCAGGGTTGTTACTGTAGCTTAACCAGTTATTTTAGCTTGCCATTGTTTTATAATTGTGCACCTTTAAACATTCTGGTTCTGGTTATAACTTATGCAAAACTTCTTGATATGAAATAGCCCAATCATATCAATCATAGTTTTATTTTTGCTCTCTCTCTTTCCCTGGATCCTTTATATGAAGATCACTGCATTACAGGTGAGATTAGGGAGCACCTCTGTAACCGCAGCTAAATTATCTGGGGTCCTGGTTAGAAATTCTGTCAAAGGGACAATGAACCAACTCCTGTAAGTTCAGCTTCTGGAGAATGCTGTCTTTTGGTGGGTGGATGGGTGGGTGGATGATTGATTGATTGACTGACTGACTGATTATCAAGAGAAGAGGGAAATCTACTTTCCTGAGAAATCAGAACCCACCCCTCCTTCAGCTGGAGGGCCTTGCTGTGCAGCTCCAGCTGCCACATTATGCTCTGCTCAGCATTTGGGGAATTCGCAGGGTGAGAGAGAGCTCAGGACACAGGACACGGGTTATTCAAGGGGGTGGTGAGGCTCAGGTGATTTGTTAGAAAACTTTTAAAAATCTGCATGTTCGGGGAAACCTTTGGAGAAGGTCTTCCCATAGCATCATCACTGCTTTTGGGGTATGCTGAGTTTCTCCTTGCTACAAATACTGCCTGTTTTGATAGCTATGATGGTGCCCTGCGAGCACCTCAGCAGAGAATAAGTTAAATTTATGCCTTTGAAACTTCCTCCAGGGGATTTTCTGCAGCTGGGTTCTATGTCTTTTTGACACAGAGCAGGAATAAATTGAGCTCAAAATGTTTCTCAGTTTGGTAAATGCCTAAATATAATAAAATAGAATCATTAAGACGGGAATACTTTTCTTTCCATAAATTAATGCATCTTGCACACATTTCATGGCATATAGCCATGTTTTCTATAACTGCATTAAATATATATATAACGCTTAATCCATCTTGGCAAGAGAATTCAGTCCTTCACTAGCGGTGTAACCATCCGTCCTTTCTCATAACAAGTAGTATACAGCTAATAGTGCATAGCACATTTTGAGCCCGGAATTTTAGTTGAAAAATCATCCATGTAAAACTTGTGAGATTTGTGAACATTTCATGAGTAAACTGGTCACCATTCAAATACCTATGGGCAATAAATAATACAATGCTGTGAACAACCAGCACTGTGAACTCATCGTGTTTATTCACAAAAGTATTAACCACAAGTTTTCTACTGGCCGACCAGCTATGCTGCTGACCTACCACATGATTTTACTAGGGTGGCTATGGCCATTATTTTCTAAGGATATTTGAGAAAGCTACTATTAGTTTAAAAATACCGTTTCACTGAAGCTTTTTCTTTTGATTTCCTTTAGTTTTCAGACTGAACTACAGTGCCTCTGACACAAATGACAGAAACCGAGTTAAAAGCAGATTAAAGAAGTTCATCTCCCGAAGACCCTCCTTGAAAACATTGCAAGAAAAGGGACTTATTAAAGGTGTGTTCAGTCTTATGTACTTTTTTGGAGTGAAAAGTAAAAATTCACTGATGATTTTTTTCATTCTCAGTTAATAAGCGCGTTGGAAAAAGATAGGGTTTCACTGCTGTAGCTTACACTGTAAAACTTACCTGCTGAACTGTAAAGAAAAAATCAACACAGGGTTACACCTATCTTTGTGCTATCTGGCTACTCCTTCAATTTTTCTGCTTTGGTACACATGTGGTAGAAGCCCCTCCATTTAATGTGGGCACTCACCAGACACATTGCAGATCAACATGCTGCACAACTCCATTTCTTTTTAAGAAAAGACTGTTGAAACAGTTTTATACTTTAGAATCCAAAATAGGAACTTCAGATGCTGTGCTGACTAATTTGTTTTCTAGGATAGGCTGGAATACTTTCTGCTGTCTTCTCTCATTATTTTTCTAGCTTGCCGACAAAATACATTTTTAACAATATAAAATACCTGCCAGTGAACAATGCTTTGAATCTGTGATTTTTTTTTCCTACTCGAATTTCTTGCTAAGTTGGTCAGCCATCACTTTCACATATCCTTAAAAAATTTCTTTGATAAAATGTGTTTGTTAGTTTATCCAAGGAGTAAACATTTTGCAAAGAAACTGGTAGTTAACTTGAAGGCAGTAGCATTCTGACCACTAATAATCACGCAAAGCCATGTTTTCAAATATTGTCTGGAATAATGCTTTAAAAATTTACGCACTCCCAAATTATTATGTGTGAAACCCACAACTGCACATGCAAATTGACTAGAAAGAGGCATTTTGCCAGCAGCCCCTGTCAATCTCTGGAGTGTGAGTTTTCCAGTGGTGTGTCAAAAAATGGCAAGGGGTGTTGCTAGCATGTATTAAACTTGTCTGTCTTGAGCCAAGAGATTGACCCCAGCCAGGAAAAACTAAAGCAGACACAAGAGTTAAACACCAGCTGGGCCTGTGTCTGAAGAGGAGGAGATTTTATGAATTAAGTTCTTATGTTTTAGATGCGCGCAGAAATGTTCAGTGAAATGTCGCTTACTGCAAGGCAGCCTTCGTTAGATGAAATCATGATGTGCCTTAGTGATGGGCTTCTGCTTCTAACTGCCACGGAAACTTTAAGAAAATGTCATTTATACATAAATAGATGTGTGCAAGGTGGGCACAATCACACAACAAACTTTCAGGATCTGTCCTCATATGTTCGTAGTATCTGATTTCAATACATCGGAGAGTTTTGCCTCTTTGAAGTACTCTGTGGGCTGAGAGTGGGATTTGAATGCATCATGTTAGTTTGTTTCAGTTATTACAGTAATAGAGGAGTAATTTATAGTCTTTTAATTTCTGGATTTAAGGGGTTTCTTTTTAGTTTAATAAAGTGTGGCTGATGAATCTCCTGTGGTGTTACATAGGGATCAGATGTGATCCCTGCTAATAAATCCAGATTCATTAACATAACTCAAATCCATCCTCTAATATATCTCTCTAGGAAAGCCAGATGAATTTGGGTTTGGCTACAGTTGCATTAAGCTCTTGATTCATAAACATAACTTGGTTCTACCTGGGATGCTCTTCCATGGATCACAAAGATGCACGATTTGTGACACAGTTATTCTGAATCGTTACCCGGCACAGTTTTATTACCAAACTAATATTACCGTGAAGAAAACATGTTAGTTATCTACCATGAAGTTTCATTAGGATTAGGTTTTGGCCATGCAAATGAGGCAGGATTCGTTAGCACGGCTTAATTCCAGTCTACGGTAAGTCTATGCGAAATGCTCATTTGATAAGGTTCCTTCATTGTCTTCACCAGAGTTTATCCCTTAATCTGTTAAAATGTTATGAAAATGCAGTTGCAGTGCTTATACAGAGACCACTTTTAAATGTTAATTTCTAGGCTCATATTAAAATATTTTTAAATCACAAAATGCAACCATCCAGATTAAAAAGTAGAAGCTTGCAAAATTTTGTGTTATAAGATGAATCTATTTATTTTTCTAAAGGTGACTTAAATGGTTGCAGAAACCTCTCAAAACTATTTATTTGCTCGTTTCTTAAGGGAAAAAATGTTAACTGATTTTTACAAGAAAAAATTCCTCCAGCGCTGAGAACATGCATACTAACTTTTATCCCATAGGGAAATACTTCTGTCAGAATTGCAAATCCCTTAAAATAGGGGCTCGTAATAAAAGTGTGTCTAAAGCCTTGCAGGACATCTCAGTACCGAATTTCTGACAAAGAGCTGTTCTGTGTGCTAGCGAAGAATTGATATAAATATCTGTGAAGCGTGTGGTGTTAATTACTCCAATGCAGTGGCACTGTAGGTGCTGTGAAAACCTTCACTTTTCATCAAGTGCTATTCATATTTGCCAGGGGCACTATAAAGCTCTCAAATCTATATTGATTTTTTACATTGTATGTCACATTGGAACCAAAACTCCAATAAATTTAACACGTAAATTATAGTCATGAGTAAATACATTTTAAGGTGGTAAGTTCACTTAAACACAGTTCTGCGCTTAGTCACTGGTGTGTACACACTTGGCCAGAAGACTTGACACATTTCTCCACATTAACCAAATTTGGAAATACAGACTTCAAAATTAAATAGCAGTTTGATCTCCCGGGGTACTTTGTTCTGCCAACAATGTTATCAGGAAATCTAGAAATTCTGTGATTGTCATTTAACTCTTAACATAACTCTTTTATGTAGAATGTAGCAAATATCCACGTAGCAAACAAAGTAGGTAGCTAACAAATGAGAAGAATAAGAAGTAGGAGGATAATAATCAGATGAGGGAATGTAGCAGACAAACGTGTAAATGTTAGTTGCATGTTGGGCTGAAAATGAAGACGCGCCAACACTTTACATGACAAAAAGTTATTTTTGTCATCGCTGTCCCATTTGCTTTCTAGTCCTCTGCGTGAAAGAGGCCAGAATGGGAACAGCACATTGGCTCCATTCATTGCAATGAGCTGGTGACTGGGGTTTTTCATGCTCCAGCGAGAGCTTTAATGAGGTTTGTCAGTCCTTCTCCTTCCATCTCACTCATGCTTACACAAAATATCCTTGGTCTACAAGCATTGTGAACCATTTTTGAGATGGTGTGTCATACAGTATGTTTGTGGAACATGTGTGCGGTTATGCGCACGCTTACGTTCATATTTATACACACACATGCAAACCTTGAAACAGTAAATAAGGTCCATGTTCCAGGTCTGCCATTTTAACTGTGTTATTTCGAGAATAACTGTGGTCAAATTTATATGCAAGGGCAGGGGTCCTCAGTTCCTTGGGACTGAAATATTCTCAGAATTTACAGAATCTGCAGTAATATGCTAGAAAAATAATATATAAATCTTCTCTTTTAAAACTACTTTATCGTCTATAATTGAACTCTGATCTTTATGTTTGAGCTTTGTCATGATTTAATATTACCCAAAATGAATTGCCAACCTTCAACTTGATATTGGTCTGCTAACTTCCTGATTTCTGAGGCTTTCTAGTCCACAAAAAACCCAAACCAAAACAAAAAACTTCTGTGAAACTGTGATTTTAAAGCTATGGTGGTTGTGTTGATAAAAAACTATCACAAAATACACTTTCAGTAAATGGCAAAAAAAGCATGAGTAACAACTTAACATAAATGACACTGTGGGAAATGAGGAAAATGCAGCTATGCAGCTGGCAAGAAATTAGTCTTGGGTTTTTTGGGGGGTGGACTTTTTCTTTCCCAAAAGCTAGATACTGAAAGAACTTCACTGAATTTATTTTGTAAGTGAAGTTAAGGCAAAAACCAAAACAGCATAAAAATTGGAATGGTTACAACTGTTTCAAGATGAAAATAAAAGCCACTCAATTGCTAGTGAAAGGAACTAGCTGTGATTTGGCTTGATAGCCTATAGAACAGGGCTCAGCATATGTTGGTGGTTGTGCAGATAGCAGCAAAGAGATCACCAACCATTTTATCTCCAGACAAGGGAAAACATCTTTATTGTCTCATATGTCTCAGTGGACCTGGGAAGAGTTTAATGTGATAAGTGCAATGCTCATGGGAAGTCCAAAAAAGTGGATCAAGACCTACCTTTGGTGTGTTCTGGAATTCTTCTGGGTGATGCAGGAATTTAGCAAATCATCTAGTGCCCGTAATAACTTAGGGAAAGTTAGGAAATGTTTTCTTTGACTTGCAGGGACAGAGAGTCACAAGGGTATTTCTTTCTTTCTTTGACCACCGCATGGACATTCAGAAGTGTTTCCCAAACCCTGTGGATGGCCAAACACTGGACAAAGCGATGTTTTTTCCTTTGACATGATAGTCAGAAATAATTCAGATAATTTTAAAACATTTCATTTTTGGAGACCTGTTTTGAGAGGTATAGCAGACTCACTGTCTTTGAATGCAAATGAGCTATTTTCCCCAGTAATCTACCATAATTTCTTAAAAGACACCAGTGTCTGTAGTACTGTCTATTTTCCCTTTTTTCTGAGAATGTGAAACAAATCTGGCAGCTCATATGCCACTTAATAGTAACTGTTCACAAATTTAATTTTTTCTTAAATTGATGACCACCACAGATCAACGATATATAGTAAATCTCCAAGTTAAAAGGACTGGCAAGATTCCCAGCTAGCATAAATCAGGGGAGCTCCACTGACAACCCCGCTGACTTCAGTCAGCTGAGGACCTGGCCCACTTACTGTAAAAGCGTTGTGGCATTATTTGGAGCCTCAGTCTGGGATCAGCATCATTTTAATGTCTGACTTAATATGTCTGACTCCAGACTGAGCAGCTAGAAGAAGTCACTTTCCAGAAGATGGCCCTTTCCAACCCCATCCCTTCACCCTCCTAAAAGCTGAATGCTGCGGCGGTGCCTACTGTTCTGTCCCTCTCTCTGTATATTCCTCTTTGATTTTGCCTTTTCGTTCTCTCTCCCCCTTTTCCTTCCCAACGTTCACACAGATACAAAGAAAACAAACAACTTGGATGTTGATTCAAAGCTCTGGTAGTTGCAGTTCAAATCCATACATAGCAGAGTTAACTCTACTCCTGGAAGGCACCGAATTACGCAAATATAATTGCCGTTTCTAAAAACTTGGGAATGACACCATTATACCTTCTTCTCTCATGTCTGAATTTGAGCTTCTCCCTGAGAATTGGGAATATTAGCCATGCCCTTCCTTGTGTTTTTTAATAAAAAACACTGAAGTATGAGCTCCTTCCAAGTGTAGCCACATCTCATCCATGTACACCAAGAACAGTTAAACAATGACATTCTCAGTGAGGATGTGGCTTTAGCGATTTTGTTTTAATTGTTTCTTTTCCAGAAGTATTGTCTCCCATAGACTAGATTTCTGCAGCTCAGAATTAGTGGCTTTGCTGCAGCCTGCGAGAGCTACTCAAAAAAAGTAGCTCTGTCAGGCTCAGGGAAAACTTGAAGCTTACCAGAATGAGCAATTCATTGCAGCTGTAATCATCATTTTATATTATACAACTTGTGAATGTCCATTCCCTCCTCTTCTGGTGTCTCATTTTATATCCATGTGCAAAGCTGTCACACACCCCACCATCTTAAATAGAAAGTTTAATGTGCAGATATCAGGGATGTGTAATGTAAACCATACCACCAAACATATTATGAATATATTGCTCTTCTTAAAAATGCTTGTTGGTTTTTCATACTACAGTATTGACTAACTGTCTGTGTTTGATGTATGGTTTACCAGCCTGATGTAGACTTATGGTTAGAGCTTAACTTGTTAGTTCTGCTTTTGCAGCCAATTCAGAATAACTACAGATGCCCCAAGATATTAAAATTGACTGCTCAAATGGACTCAGTGTGGGAGTTTCATTGGTTTTAAATTGATAACAGCTGAAAGAGTGAATGATTAAAGCTGTATATGGGCATAGTATGCAGCTCCTTTGTACAAGCTCTTGTGAACAGAATCCACTGTATGGGAATTGCCTTTGTTCTAATAAAAGATATTTTTGAACAATTGTTAATTTAAATTTTTAAATGATGAAACAAGAGCATTTCAGGAGCCTATAGAGGAAATAATTCCTGAGAAACTGGAATAACTCTGAGAAGATAAAGTGGATTTCTATTCAGAAGGGAGCATTTAAAGTTAAGTAGCATTCCATAAGGTGGTAATTGTGTCTATTTCCCAGGCATTTGAGTTAAATAAGCTGGATAGGAAACATAAACTGTCATAACAGGAGGTTAGGAGTGTTGTGTACATCTCTTTTTTTTTTTTTTCAAGTCATAAAAAATGAAGTTTTGAAAGGCCTTATCACAAATAAATCAAGGATTTTTGCTTCTTTTATCCCTTTGGGAGCAGTTCTTATTTTTTGGAAAAAATGTCCTGAATAGTTGTCCTTTAAACTAGTTTTAAAATATGTACACACACCTATAAAAGAAGAAGAAAATAACAGTTTAATCTTAGTTACACATAGATCTACACATAGTTTACTAAAGTTAGTAATTTGCCATTCCTATAATCCCTTGTTTTCGAAATACTGCACAAACAAAGCTTAGCTGAGTTTTGCTCAGCTCTCCCCAGGACCTCTGAGAGTGTAAATATGACAGAGGAACTACTGCCATTCCCGTGTCTATGTTCAGAAACAGATCCGGCAACAAATCAATTGACTAGAGAGAGTCACGGACTTTGCGGTTCAGGAGTACCCAGCATTCAGAGTATTTGGATGACTCATGAGATCATGTACTTATAAATACTTATGGATTTCTAGGAAGGGGGTGGGGGGGGGGGGGGGGGGGGGTGTGTGTAGGAATTCCAAAGCACTTGTGTGTTGTATTCTACCACAGTCTCTTTTGATGCCCAGCAGCTATACAATGCTGATTTGCTGCCCTTTCTACTCAAGACAAAAATCCTGAGTGCCTATTTTCTGAATAAGAGGTGTTTTAAAGGTTAACTGCAAGATACAGAACATGTCTATATCCATATACTGAAAGGTATTTAAAATGAGATTAAACATTTTGCTGAAGATGCAGAATCTGTACCCAGAAAAGAAGTAATGGACTAGGTGAGAATTTGCAGAACAGTTTCCAGCCTTTTCAAAATTTCCTCCCAGGAACAGCAAGTATTCTGCATTCATACCAGGGAATGACGGAGTAACTGCAAAATAATCCTGGAAGTTGGTTATAAAGTGGTTCTAACTGTGAAGAGAAGCTGCTGAACACCCAGGCATTAATTCTGTCTCAGTTCTTCATGTATTGCCATCTAAACACTACGTAGTTCTTTGCCTGTTTTACTTCTGAAATTGTTTACAAGTGTCTTTGTCCACCAAATAAGATACATTTTTACTTCTTTTGAACATAATTTACATTGGAGACCATTCCATATTATGCAAAGAATTTGACAGGTCTTTGCTAAAATTTTTAAAAAAACAATTAAGATGTCAAAAGAGGAAGCGCTAGTACATTTTAATCATAAATCTCTGTATATATAATTACCACTGAAGGCAGCTATAAATGTTTTATGAAGAAAATGTAACCAGACTGTGCTTTGTCAGAAACATAACCCCAAAACATGTAACAGACTGTTCGCTAATGCTTAACGCCACACATGCACACAACCTTCTTCAGTGTAGTTCTGTGAACCCAGTCCTCCATCCCTTCTGCAGCTGAAACTCCAGCTAACTTAAATTCAGGCTTTGATGTACTCTACCAGAATGCAGATCATATGCCTTCAGAGGTGCTGGAATAAACTTCCCTGAGACATAGCAAGAAGCCCAAACCATCCCATGCACCCCACTTTCTTTCCCTGATTGTTCCCTGCTCTGAGGTATTAGGGAAGAAAAGGCAGAGTTGCTCTTGAAAACTGAGTTTAGTAAGAAATAGTAGTGATTTGCGATAGGAAAGTGAAGCTTCTTGCAAAGCCGAAAATAAATGATTGGGGTTTGGTTGTTAGTGAGAAAAAGGTGTGCTGCTCAGAGGGAGAAGCGCTGAAACTGATTACGGTGGAAAATGGTGGGGCTGGCTACGGTGGCAATACCCGGTGCCATGGGAGCTGCAGGAGGCACGTGAGCGTGCGTGTTGGGTTTGCTGTGCAGAGCCCACGCTTGTGCTAGCACTCTTCAGCTATCGACACAAAAATTTTCAAAGCCTCTACACCACCTTCCAAAATGTAGTGCTCTGTTGAGATGCTATATGCAGGCTGTCTCTGTGGGTAAATGATGATAGCACACTCCTATTGTTTCAGCATTTAACTGGCTTCTATTGAGTAGTTTCTCTCATCTGTTTGATTCATTTTGATTCTAGCTGACAACGTCCCCATTACTGATTACACTTTTCATAATTTCTCAAACATGTAGAGTGGAAATGAGCTGGGGGAAGCTAATTAGTAATCTGAAGAGTTTAACCTGCTTATACAAATATATTTTAAGATCAACGTTCAAAGTTGATCAAACTTTAAAATCATACAGCTAAAACGTAGCTTTATCTAGTTAAGTGATTATTCACCAAAGAAACAGCACAAATCACAAGTTAAACTTGGTGTAAGATGCAATCGTCATCAAAAGACATCTAGTTCCCTCTCTTTTTTTGAACAGGTAATCTAATGAATAAAAAAGCCCCTTGTAAAGATGAGGTGAAATTGTACCAAGCCCTAATGATGCAAAGTAATGAAGCCCTTGTACATCTACAGTACTCTAGGGCAAGAGTGAAACTCCATACGTGAGAAAGAGACAGGCTGCTCAACATCACGAGTTTCAAGGTTGGACCAACAGTTAATATCATATAGGATTTTTGATGCAACAAGATACGGAACTGTATCTTTAGAATGGCCTTCACTTTTTTTATGGCAGCTCCAAGCAAACTCAAGGGCCCTCCAAGCCTTAGAAAGGTCAAGGTCAAGGTGTAAATGGCAATTGAAAGTTGAACGCAGGGGGAAGTACCCAAGTGCTACAGGCAGCAGCTATTAAGAGATTTGGTTCTGTGGCAAGACCTAATGTCCACTAGGACTCAACAAGGATTTGTTTCTACCTTTGTCCATCCATCTTAAATAGCTGAGGTTTTAATTAATATGTAAGCTCACAAGACAGAAAAATGCTTAATGTATTTTCCTCCTTTTTTCCAAACACAGATCAAATTTTTGGCTCCCATTTGCATTTGGTTTGTGAGCACGAGAAATCTACAGTCCCCCAGTTTGTAAGACAGTGTATAAAAGCTGTTGAAAGAAGAGGTGAGTACCTTAATATTTAACAATTCTTTTTTGCTCTATTAGTAATCAAAACTTTAACCTTGTAGCTCTGCTTGAATTGCCAGGGTAGGCAGGCAGTTCAATTTATAATATAGTTATGAACTGAACTATATCACATTCTGTATCTTAATTTCCTTTCTATGATAAGACCCTAATAGAACCCATTCATGCTGATTATTTTCCTTATATTTTGCTTGACATGTTGTTGTTCTAGTCTTTCTTTGGGTAAGCAAGAGCTAAACATCAATAAAATGTCAGTAACTTTCATTTTGAAGTCCCTGGTGAGTGTAATGCCAATACTTTTTCCTAAGTCCTGAATTGTTTTCAACCAAAATAAGTTATTCTAGTAGGACCATATTTTTTAAAATGTGTGCAGGTGTCTAATTTTTACAGTTATTTTAAAAAGACATAATATTGTAAGAATATTTGGAATGAGTATTAGTCCTCATTAAAAGTTTTGATTAATAAGAAGGATTTTCATAGTATAAAAAAGATATACTTAACACCGTTGCCTGCCTGCCTTTCTGCAGAGTGTATCTTCTCTCATTGAAGGTCATTTTCATTGGAAGGTACATGCGGTAGATGCAGAATCTTAAAATGTATTGTATAAAAATGTGAGGCTTCATCACCATCTGTTACAAGTTTACAACTTGTTCCAGGGATCTGGGGAAACATATATCTTGCAAAAGATAGAAAATTTATTTTCAGAATAAGGCTGGGTGAACCCATTGTCACTGCCGTATACTGGAGCCTCAGAACAAGAGAACCAATGAAAAATAAAAAGATACTTAGACCGTTAACCACAAAGGGAAAAGCTATTTTTATTCCATCATTGTTACCTGGCTTTATAGTGAAGGGTGCAATAAAACTACCCTGGAGTTTCAAACTCTGGGAAATTCATGCTTTAATTATACAGCAAAGAGAGCACTGGGATATTATTATTCCCAGAATGATTGGCAGGAAGGCAGGGATCAACAAACTGGAGATCGTTCAGTAGGGGGAGATAGCAGCATTGGTTTTTTGGAGGAAGGCTGGAGGCTGGCTAAAGAAAGAGACAAAGAAAGGGGAGAAATGTGTGAAGTAGCTATTAATAGAGGAGGAATTGTGAGGAGAAATTCAGAACATGAAAAGGAAAGGAAGAGATTAGATTATAAAAATGCCCCGCCATGCAGAACATGTCTAATTGACCAGTCAGGATCTTAGCGCAGGTTCTCCAAAAGATGCACTGGATGTTTCATGGATGTTTTGTGGTATCTGACCACTCCTCCAGGAGAGTGAGGCCAGAGGTCTCTGTACTGATGAACTGTAATAGAAAAATCCAGGAAACCTAATTATATGTTTATTGTCTGTGTGATTATCGGAGAAATGTTCATGGGAGAAAATGAAAATATCACTGTTTCTTCTAAGGTGTTCGTCCTTCGGAGTATTGCATTATTGTTCTTGCATTTCCTTCAAACTTGCTGTGACTTAGAGAAGTCTATCCCTTTTAGTTAGTCAGATATGTAAATAAAAGCAAATCATACGGCATGAGATAAAAATTTCATTTTATCGTTGTATTTATGAGTTTATAGTTGATATGCAGGTTTTTTCTATTATCATTTTTTTGGATTAAGATGCCTGCATTTACTCACATTCTATTTACTCAAAGTGTTGTTTTTACTAAGTTCTGGCACAAACTATCTCAGGACAGCAGTAATTTATGTGAAGCTAAGTCCAATGTTTATGCAAGCTTCTGATGACATTTTATACCGGGGTTGGTATTAGGAAGCAGTATGTGGAGGTGCCAAGTCTCCCGGCATGGCTGAGACTCAACAGATCTAAAGCCCTCCTCTTAATGGCCAGATATGCCTCCAGCCAAGATACTCAACTGCAGAGTCATGGGAAATACTTATGTACCAATTATGGGAAAGGCACATTTAATGAAAACTGTATGTTTACTTTCATAGTCTTAGTAAGATGGCCTAGATACTCGGTACAGCTGGCATATTGGCTGTTGTAGAAAAGCTTTTTTTTTTTTTTTTTTCCTATTTAGAAAATATATCATCTACATACTGTAACTGTACCAAAAATGTTACTTGTGGGCTTCATTTAAGATAAAGGATTATTAGGAGAAAAGACCTTAGGAGACCAACTCTAAATGTTACTTACAAAACATTCATACTTTGCTGAATGTTTGTATCCCTATTCATCAGCTTATGGTTTTAATTATTATTTACCTATTGGTTTTCTGTTTGTCTTTCTGATTTTTAAGACGTTATCACTGTGCATCGAAAGAAAGTCTAGCAGTGATCTGAATAAACCATATTAATTAGTACATTTTCCTGTGTAGATGAGGTTACATACAATAACCAACTGTAGTAATATTCTCCCACAGATTAAAAATGTAGAGAGTGTCATTAAATGTTGGCAAGATTTTTTGTTTAGTTACACTATTTTTAAATCAATATCTACATTGAAATGAAAGGAATTATTCTGAAATTATTTTGCTGCATTCTAGATCACATTTTGGTCATTTGTCCTCTAGGCTACTGTGTGCTCTTTCAGCATTTCAGGACAGGGGTGCTTTATAAGGTCTGGTCTAAAAAGTCTCACACCAAAATTCAAATTTATCTATCTGACAAAGATTTACTTGGTCAAGTTGAATTCCAGGTTTGGTTTTTTTTTTGGGGGGGAGGGGGTGGTTCCAGCCTATTTGGTATTTTTAACTATTGAAAGAGGATTGGGAAGCAGGAGGTCTTCCTCCATGTACTCAGCCATCTTGCAGAGCTGGTAGTGGAGTTTAGTAAAGTGTGTCAATAAAAATGTGCCCGTTCTTGTAAACTTGCAAGGCAATTGCCACATTTAATTTTTATTTTTTTTTTAAAGGAAGCTCAGGGTTTTTTTCTTCATTCTTCCTGTACTATTTATTCATTCAGAATTTTGATTAACTTCTTGTCCTGAGTATTTAGCTGTACAGACCTACGCTACTGAAGGCAAAGAGCGCTGTAGTCTTGGTATCTAATGCAATATCCTACATAGAAAAAACCTCCCATGTATATGACCTGGTGAGGGCAAGAGAATAAATCTGTACCATGCAATGATCAGGTTGAAGGAATGCAGTGGCTACGCAAAGATTTCTAGCATTTCTTTACTTTCTGCTTTCTCAGGGTCTTGGTGGGAAGGTTTTCCATGGAACAGTGCATTCCTTTTTTTTTCTGTGTTGTCTTTTACTTTGCTTTGTACATCAGCACCTACCTTGGATGTACCTTGGGCTTTCCTGGGGCTGTCTGTTGACCTTCCTTTTTCAATCTGTATTCCGTGCTTTCTCTTCTCCCCAGCGATGGTTTGATAGGTAGTGCCAGCCCTGAGCTGAGCAGCACAGCCAGGGAAGCCTGGGACAATCCTCCCAGCATACTACAACTCACATGCTGTGCACTCCTGCCAAGGGTGGAGCCCATTGCAAGATTTTTGGTGTTTCTAGGCCAGATATTATTTCCAGTCATTTCTTGAGTTGCTTATTTATTTTGTTATCCAACGACCCTTTAAAAGTCCTGGCTGTTTTTTTACGTTTTCTTTTTTTTTTTTTTTTTTTTTTTTTTTTTTTTTTTTAATATGTGAAAGACATGAGTAGAACACTTAAAAAAAATAAATATATCAGTCTGCATTGTACCTAAACAAAATGCCATCCCGTACTTCTCACAGTAATGTTTTATCATGTGAAAACAGTCTGATACTAAACTCTTTCCAGGGAAGATCATTTGTCGGTGTGTCTAATGACGAAGTAAATGAACACCCCAAGCAGTCAGCATCCTAAACCTATCGAGAGTATCCAGTGCAGTCTGAGTTTTGTAAAGAAATATAGTCCTAATGCTCCAGGGAAATAGAATGTAACTTTCATCTCTCTTTTTGAAACCCTTCATCTTCTCCCTCCGTTCCCAAATCCCAGTTAGTGTTCTCAAATCAGCCTAAATGACTTGAAAAATGACACTGCAAGTAGCAAAGCTGGTGATTACAGGTACCGTTTCCATCCTGAACTGGACATTGCAGACATTGTTTTCTGTTGCTTTTCTTGGAGCACAGGATGCTCTGACAGGAATGATACACAAAATTACATATTTGATTCAATGCCTAAAAGCCACCCTGGGATCCATAACCTTGCTTAAAGATTTAAGAAAGACCTTTAGTCCACTTCTGAGAAGGATCTTAGCTTAGAAAACTTTATCTTTCAACTTTACTTCTTAGCAGCTGTTATGTTTTTTTGCTGTCGTTTGTTTGACAGGATCCAGTTATAGGTTCCGATGTCTGTTTAAAGAAACAGGGAGGTTGTTGGCTTTAAAATTCCCTTACTGCTTGTGTGTTCAACATTTTCCCAGGCTTTTCTACATAGTTTGCCAAGTAAAGGGACTGACCTTTTGTAGCAAACACTTTTTCATTTCTAAATGCTCACTTTGATTTTTGTCCCATTTTATGCTCATTCCAAACTGTTTACAACCCACTAAAAATGACTGTGAATTATATGTTTGTGTAATGGATTCCTTTTGTGGTCGGAGTGGAATGTTTACTTTGAACAATTAGTTATCTTTGGGCAGATTATAGCGACCTGAAAAAAGAATGGCTAAAATTATTATAGTACCTTAACTATTTCCTTTTGTTATCTTCTCTGTTTGTCCAATGTATTATTTACTGGGTTTCGTTGATCTGAGGCCCAGTGAACAAATCGTGTTAAAGAAGAGCAGAGAGAAAAAAAATCCCTGATGTAGGGTTCTTGGTCTGGGGGGCTGATCCGCGGGGGTAGGACCGGGTATGTTAGTGAGAGAGACTTTAAAAGTCACCATCGGGCACTTGGAGGCTGGGCATGCAATTTGAAGAAATTACAGTTTTGAAAGAACTTTTAAGAGCTTACTCTCTGAAAATCACATTTCTCATAGGTGTCCAAAGCCTGACACCCTCAAGCACCTAAAATCCAGACTCAGTTTGGCTTTATGGTCTATATCTGCAATTTGATTATGCATAATATCATTGTAGACATGCACATGTACAAGGTTTTGCACTGCAGAACCTTCAGTGTTTAAGGAAGAAAATGTCTTTATGGGCAAAGATAAAGTACCTTATGGGATGTAGTAAAGAAATACAGTCATCCTGATGAAGAGAAATGAAGATAAAAATGGTATTTTAAAATACCTCACCTCCCAAATGCCATGCTGCCCTGTGACAGAAGGTTGTGTCCCTTTCATCAGTTTTATCTCTTAATCTAAAAGCTAAAGTGCAGCTAAAAGCACTTTAAAACCTATTTATTAAAAAAAAAAAAAAAAAGGAAAAAGAAAGTGATATTTAATTACCTTCTAAATCATATACCGCTTAAAAGGTAGTCAGTATTCTTGTAGAAAGTTTACATAGAGGAGAGTTCACTTATCTCGAGGAGTTCAGCAAAGAGGAAATGAGTTTTAAAAATATAAAGTATTGTGAATATGTTTATATAGCTAGAAAAAAATGAGTTTTTAAAACAGTTTAATGCTATCTCATTTTCTAATGGCAGAAAACACCGCAGGAAAATTGGGAAAAAATCCCAAACACCTCCTAAAGCAGATGACTCCCATGCTGGAATCATTATCTTTCCTATGGTGTAGTTAGTAGATGACAGGAGCACAGTGAGGATGGCTGAAGCCACGAGGCCTGTGCAGCCAGGGTATATATTAATAGCCACAATATACACCTCTAGCAGCTTATATCCTTATATATATTGTAATATGCCATACTATTAGATTTGTGTTCAGCGACTTGCTTTTCCAGGGTGTGTTAGGCTTAAGTGGTTGGTTTTGGTTTTTTGGGTTTGTTTTGTTTTGTTTTGTTTTAATGTATTTGGTTCTCAAAAATAATGGATTCCCATTCCTGAGGACCTGAAGAAGGGAGTCAGAAAGTGCAGGGGGTGTGCTCACCACCATCTTTGAGCTCCCATTAAAAGTGCAGTGTTCCCGGGCTACTTCCCAGTACCGTTAGACCAAACCCATCAGCCGGTGGCATAAAGGATTTGTTCTGGCAAGGTTTCCTTGAGAAGGAGGGAAACCTCAGGAGACCGACCTATCCTGCACAGTTTTATATTTCTGTCTTAGCGCAGGATTATTCTCCAACAGCACTTGGCCCCTGAACAACCACTGAAATGTATTTTATTTGTGTTTTCTCTCTGTTGTATCTTTTAGCATATTTCTATCCTCAGACCAAGCAATTGTTCATAAATAGCAGTTTGTTTCCTACAAACTCAGTAATTTCCAGTTCTTATTTTCCTCTGGAAAGGTATTTTCCCAACTTTTTTTTTCCTTCTCCCGTGCCTACACATGCTTCCTTGCTTACTCTGATATAATTTTACACACTGTTTCCAGTGGCTTTAGAATTCACTACCCTGAAAGTACAGAGATCATATTGCTCCACCAAATGATCTGAGCTCCCAGTTCTGCTAATTTTGTACTGTTCATTCTTTCCCACTTTGGGATAATCTATTATGCTTGGATCCAGGCACGCACTAAAAGCTAATACTTCCATGAAGAATGTGCAATTTGTACTGTTTAGCTTGTGATGAGATTCCTGAAGTCTTTTATGATTCTATCTTGTTCCAAGGAGGCTTCTGCTCCCTACTTTTATATGCACTGAATTAAAAAAAAAAAAATAATAAAAAGGGGAAAAAAAAGGAAAAAAAACCAAATTGATTGGGAAAAAAATACACAATTACACACACACACAAATATCCAGCAGTTCAGCAGATAAAGCCTTTTTCCAGGGAATTCTAGTGGGCTGAAGAAAACTGTTTTGAAGGGCATTGAACTATGTTTACTTTAAAGTGGCCAACAAGCATAAACTTAAACGTACAGATGAATGCAATATGAAACAACACAGTTCTGAGAAAAGCCCTTACAAGTTTGTGATTTTAATTTCTGTTGGGTTTTTTGGTTTGGTTGTTGGGTTTTTTTGTTTGGTTTTTTTAATTATCATTATTCTTTTGAGGAGAAATTAAGAGTGGTTGATTTTAGTGCAAACATATTGGCAAGCTTTCCTCAACCATTTCTATCTTCAGGCTCGGGCAATCCTGCTATAGCCACCTTTCTTAGAGTAAGAGCCAGTTAATAGTGTTGTGCAAGGTCCAAGTCAGAATTGGCTCTGAAGAGTATTCACTCTGGGGCCTCTGTGTCTGCTAGAAAGCCACATTCTGAGTTAGAAAAAATATCAAGAAGTGTCAACAGGAAACATCACGGAAGGGCATACAAGACAAACTAGAGAAAAGGAGACAACAGCAGGAAAAAAAAAAAAAAAGAAAAAAAAAAAAGAAGACGAAGAAAAGCCTTGCAATGACACTGCACAAAAGAGAGAATAAATGTATAGATAAAAAATTTGGAAGCAGAGACTGTAAGCTAGTTAGAAGAAAAAGCCATAAAAAAGGCAGGCATTTGAACCAGTTGCCATCTTTGTCATAGTTACCTGATACCTGTTTCATTGATTAATCTGTTCCAGAGGAGTGTATCCATTTCTATGAAAAAAGGGGGATTTGTATTTTAAGCCTTGCCAGTAACAACAAGCAGGCACTCAGTGTGCACCAGAGTAACATTTACAATGCCTGGGCCAGATTCATGCCTTGTGTAATTTTATTGCTTTTACTGGAATTACACCAGAGATGAGTTTGGCCTTTTGCCTTTTTCTAGCATTGTATAATATATCTATTAGTGAACATGTACAAGGAAACAGGGCATTTTGTCTTCAGAATTTTCCATAAAATATTTTTTCAATAGGCTTAATAAATAAAATAAACCACTTAACCTATGAAATAAAACAGAATCAGGCAACGTTTTCTAGATATTAAAATAATATTAATATACATTGTAAATCAAGTTGTTGACATTTGTACATGCTGAAACAAAAAGTCTAGAGAAATGTAAAGCCAGCTGACTGTCTCTGTTGCTTACTCCATGCCAAAGAGAAAATGAAGGTCCTGACATACCCCCTGGTCAGAGTCTGATTCAGGGAAGCTCACACATGAGGCTAACCACCTCCTAGCCATGAAAAAGTTAAAAGGATAGACACAAAAATCCTGTCTTTTCCTCCTGAATAAACCGAGGACGTGAGGCACTGTGCCCTAGTAGGGTACACATGCCATCACAGACAAGGAGCTGGCAGTATGTCCATTGCAAACCCCGTTTCATCAGACGTTACAGTTCAGCCATTAATAGAACACTTTGAGCTAACACTTGACAAAATGAGTCTTGGCCTAGAGGAGATATTCACACACACACAGAGGAAAAAAAGAAAAAAAAAAAAAGTTAAGTCCATGAAGTTCCTTTAGGGGGGAAAATACAAGTAGTTGTAGTTCCAGATCCTTTCAACATCCTTATTGCTTAAAAAATAAAGTTATGGATTTAAAATAAAATTATGAAAGCATAACTCCATGATGTAGAGTAATTGCTTTTCCTGTGAGGGGAAAAAAATATTAAAATACTACAACTTTATCATTTTTTTTCAAAAATGTTTTACAGTCGTAAAAGAAAAAAACATTTTAAAAAAGTTTTGCTGTCTGTATGCAACACTATGGGGTCAGTTTAAAAAAACTTGTCTCCTTTTTTTCTGCCTGCAATTCAAAAGAGCAAATAACTGCAGTTGTATTTTATTACTTCAATTATTTGCTGTAGCAGCTTGTGCTACATCAATGCTTTAACCATATAATACTGCAGTCTAATGGGTTTGATACCTAAGTGAGAGGAATTGTACCAACAGAAAGCTTCAGGAGCAAGGCAGAGGGCAAAGCAAGAGGGCAGTTTAAAAAGGAGGCTTTATGTTAAGGCTTTCGCTCTTTAAGAGAAGATTTTTTAGCTCATTTTACTCCCCTGAATTTATGAAACCGATATCGTTAGCAGTCTAGTAACTGAATTGTCCCTAGATTGGCTACGGCGCGATAAACCCCCAAGGAATTAACAAGTCTCTTAAAGATCTCCTGTTGTACACTCACTGAGCAGATTGGTCTGTTATAATCAGGATCTTCACAGATCATGGATGTAATTATATAGCAAACCAACTTCTTTTTGTCTTCACACAGACAAACAATGCTCCCTGGTTTGGGAGGAATGACATATATATAAATGAGAGCAAAACATGGCCATTTTGTTTCATAACACAACAGAACCCTATCACTTGGGTCCTGAGCAGCTCCAGCCAGCCTGATCCAGGTCTCTCTTCAAGATTGCTTCATGCACCTTTATTTTTGGTGTCAGAGATGATGCATTTCAAATAATTGAAATTCTCGAGAAACATATTGCTATTAAAAACTGCTTTCTCATGCTTATTCTACCTTATAACGGATACATGTTACTGCTTTCTCTAATTCCTGCTTTACTGATACTGGCCTCTGTCCACCAAAACAGATGGAGACTTTTCTTTAAGTATCTGAATAGATCTGTCTTGTGGTCAATGGTTGTTCCTTACTTGAGGAAATGCTTCGGTGTTCTGTTGGATCAGGGCCTTAAGCTTTATATATTTGGATCAGAAATTTAAATACCCAGATTTTCTTTCAGGATTTAAAAATAAAGAACAAGAACTTGTTCAGATGCCCAGATTATGGGCCATTTACAGGTAGTAGGGAGGTTCTTAAGATCATCAAGGACCCCTCCAAACCGAGGTTAGGGTGATCGGTCTTCTCTGAGATGCCTTCACTCAGAAAATAAGAAAATCCTCAAAAGACAGAAAGAGGCTATTCTATGCCCCCCTGCCACCCATCTTCCCAGGAAAAATTTCCCCCAATATTTCAAACCATATGTTTAGATTTGTCAGTCCTGAACTGACATGGTGTTACGTGACATAACACACCAAAGTAGCTGCCACCAAATGGTGTTCCTGTGCCAGCAGCAACCACACAATGGTGTTGGAGGTACCACAACTTTTTGTTTACTTAGAAATGAAATAATTTTGATGAGTGTATGGTATCAGTTAGCAAGTGTTGAGTTCTTTATGGTAATACTGCTCATGTTGACTTAAATGGAAAACGGATCAGCTCAGAAATCTTTAATAAGAAAAGTTTCTTGGTGTACTTGCAGTGATGCCCTGTGGAGCCACTAGAACTAAAAATCTGTCAGCATACTTGGTAAAAACTTTGTTGCATGGTTCTGTAACTCATATGATTGAGATTAAAGTGAACAAAATCTTGGCACATAGCTTGGCAGTTGAGAAGCATTCCTCTGTTTGTGTGTAGATGTGTGTGTGAGAGAGAGAGAGGCAGAGAGACAGAGAGAGGGGGAAATTTAGCAGCCACTCATTTGGTGTTAAATTATCAGGTGCTACATATTTTTAATAAACCTTAGCAGAAAGATAAGATTCATCTCTTCTAGTGAAAACTGCTTTCACTTAGCCTATAAACTTAACTTTGAACAAGCTGAGCATCTACTCTAACCACTGAAAACAAAATTATTCACATTTTCCAGCCCAGCAAAACTGTAAGCCAGACTTGTATCCAACAGGAAGGTGGAAGATGCTGGAAGGGTGCTCTTTGGGCACTTAGGTTTTCCTGCTCTACCACTAAAACAGAGATTGCAAAGTGCTTTATTTAGTGCCCTGATCTATGACCTGCAGGACTACCCTCACAGCAGTGGCTGCTCTCCAGTCATAAATAGCATCGACCCAGTGATGGAGCTTTTTGCACAGCAGCATTTCTACCATCGCTGAGGAAAGACACATTGTTCTTTGATACTTTGCAAACAGTCATGATATATTGATGTTTGAAAAGCATCTGAATTTGCACACTAGAAATGGTTCACAATGGTTTCTTTTATTGCCTCTGTTTCACTTGCATTCCTGTATTTTGATATGTCATACATTAAAAACACAAAGAGCACAGCTTACAGCAAGAGTTTCTGTTAGCTTAGATGTCTCTATAGTAAATGTCATTAATAATTACCGGAATTTTCACCAAAGAAGGAAATTAGATATGGAACACACTGTATGCCAACTTCGCCTTTCCAAGCCTTCAGAAATACCAGAGGGTCTGTGTGAACCCTAGTAAAAGGGATGAGATTGGATTTCTACCTTCCTTACATCATTCCATGTCACAGTCAGCATTAAGATACAATGATTCAAATCAAAATTCTTCCCGTAGCTTCAAATTCTAAAATAATTATCTTGCATGAAAATATCAAATGATACTCATATTTATGCATTTTCTTACTCTAAAATTCAGATAACAGATATCCAGTGCACTTTATTGCCAGCAGCTCGTTTTTTTCTTATCAGAAGTCAGTATTTTCCTGTATTTCTTGCATGTACTAGCTATGTTTCAGTTATATTATTTGTATTTCATTGTGATTTTTTTTTTTTTTTGCATATTTTACATAAACAATCTCTTTTCAGGAGTTCCGGAGCAATTCATACACAAGTTTTAAGCTTTTTTAATGTAGTATGCCATGGTATGTGTGTCAAACCATAAAATGAAAACTCTGGAGTTGCTTCTGTCAAAGTAATGAAATATTTGCTAGTCTCTCAAGTTTTGGTACTTATCACTCTTTGTAACCCAGTTCAGGATTTTTATAGTTTCTGTAGATATCTTGACTAGACTTTTTGCTAAATGTTGCTTTGGTGATGGTTCAGATTTTGCCCAAATCAAATGGAGGCAGGAAAAAAAAAATCTTTTAAGTTACCTGAACCTGTTTGGAGACAGTAAATGTAGCGGGAATGACAGGAAAAGTAATATATATAACTGCAGAGTCCTGCAGATAAGATGGCAAAAAAAAGTGGAAAGATATCCAAGCACAATAGGTTTGTGTCATATTAAAATTCATGTTTTGGTTGGTTTTTTTTTCTCCCATAGTACTGCTTAATGTCACTGTTTCATAACACTAAATATGACTTCTGCAAAAACAAGAAATTTTTGCTCACTTACTAAACTAGAGTTTTACCACACCAAAGAAGGTGTAAGAGAATCCACTTTATTGTGAATTTAAATTGTGTCTTTAAATGTGTGCATTGTACACTGGGAAAGATATGATTAAAGTTATCTGTACATATACATATATGCACACACCTTTGTATTATCACTTTTATATGTTAGACAGATACGCAATGCTAAGCATTCAGTAAGTCAGTGTTAGATAGCCACATGTACACTTGTCTTCCAGAGAGCCTCAGAGTTTTCCACACAGGCATGGACTGTAACACCCAAAGGTGGCTGATAGTGTGCCTTAGACTGCAGAGTCTAAATTTTAAATGTTTTCTCCCACTTAAAGATAAAAAGCAAACACCAAGATAGATGCCTACGATACAATACGAATAAGCAAAGACCGTTACCCACTGCATGAAAGCCAGAACTCCATTTTTAGAGCAGGGCTCTGCACACTCCTTTTGTTAGAAATCCAGAACCGAGCTGGTTTAATTCCTAACTGTTAAAAAGCAGATCCAGCCTTCTGTGTTACGGCACAGGATGAGTGCTATCGAGCACCTCGCTGGTATTTCTTGACCAGCTGTGGAGCTGTAACAGTTAAATGTTGTGTTTGCATCGCTCCCCAGCCTGCCCACAGATGGGCACATAGGACCACTCCTGAAGACCAGATGGATAACCTTGAGACATCGAGGCTTGAACAGAGCATAGCTTCAGGCTGTCAAGTGAGAGATGGATCCCTTACAGAGAACAGTATTGGGCCTAGATGGACTCCTCAACTATCTCCAAAAAGCCAAGGAACGATGGAAGAAGCAGTCCTGTGTCTTTCAACTTTCATCCTAAATATCCCTATTCCACCCAAAATATCCTATCCCAGTCACTATCATTTAAACAAAAAAAATATTAAAAAAATCTCTTTGCCAAGCAAAGGCACCACAGCCCAGAAAATGCAAACTCCTTACCCATTTTGGCTGAAGATTACTTGTGCCCAAATGTACAGTTCTTCCTCTTCCAACTGTTAGAAGTCCAATAAGCAGCACTACTGGTCAGGATGGGGAGGTGACATTACTGAGGTCTATTTTAATCTTGCATTATTGTGAAAGATGGGAAAAGATTTGTCCCTACTGTGCACTAAATTCCCTTTAAAATCAGCATTGGGAGTGAGGGATATTTGGAGAATTGTATCTGTCCCTTAGCTTTTAACCACAGCTCCTACTGATGTCAGTGGACCTGACAAAGTCCTATAGCATCCTACGAGGACAGTGAGACCCCCTAATGTGCAGTTTCTCTTAGCGTTCTGATGTTGCTCAAAAAACACAGGCATGATTTTGGCGATGATGGATCCCCAGATGAAGCATGGTTTAACCAAAGTGGGAGGATTTAGCAAAATGCATAAATTTCTTGTATGCTACTGTCTGTAACAGGCAGATCTTCAGCCAGTTTAGTGAGCATAAGTTACAGCTGGCTTTTGCTGGAATAGTTTATGCTTTTGACCCTCCTCAGTTGTATAGCCAATAGGGAGTTGTCAGGCTACATGTGTTTTTAAACTTCTTTCAGCTAAACCAGAAATCCAAAAGCAAAATACAGCTCTCAGCAGTATCATGTGGAGCTGTGACACTCCCTGGAGGGCTCGGGGTCCATAAACCAATGAATGGATTACAATGAGGCATAAATGTAGTATTTTCATCCATGACAGATATAATCTTGAGCCTGTATTTTTCATGTTACTTAACTCTTTCAGAACATAATGTGTGACAGAAAATGTCTTATAATGTGCATTGCAGTAAATATCAGTCAAGTATGCTTTATTGCTGAGCTCTACATGTTTCCAGAAGTTAACAGGCACAGCTGGGATTAAGAAATGGCGATGTTGTATATATTCCTTGAACATATAAAATACCTTGGATCTCTTCTCCCCCACCCTCCACATCACATCCCCAGCTGTTCTGATCATGTCACACAGTGGATGAGTTTTTCCATCGTCAGCTTCTCCTAAAATGATAACCTTTATTCAGGCTCTCATCCTCCCCAAAATAAACTGCTTTATCCGCATTGTCATCACATTCAAGCTGCCATGGCTTATATTGTGTGGCACAGAATAATAGAAATTGTAACTGATGGAAGGTGGCAAATTGCCTGTTGGTAGCTGTACCTCACAGAAAATACTCGGTGCTGGTATTTAACACCTAGTGATTTTCCTGCAAATGGCTGACATCTCTCTACCTGAACCCCCCTTCTGTCAGCCACCGCAGTGTCACATGGCCACATGGCCAGACAGGTAAGAACTGGGAGCTGCATATCCCTGGAGACATGAAGCTGATTATATCCCGCATTGCTGATGAAGGACTATTCTGTGTTTGAAGATTCCTATTACTCCTCAAAGACCTTTTGGTCAAGCAGGAAAAAAAGTATACTTGATAAAGTATCAAAGAACCATAGAGAACCTATTTTATTTCAGATAAATTAAGCAGTGGTCAGGATAGACCTATTAACCCATATGTGAAAAGCAGTAACTGCAGCAAATGAGAGCAAACAGGATTAGTGAAGGAGGTATTAAACCAGAAAAAAATGAGCAAACAAAAAAAAAAAAGAAATCAACATTCACAAAAGTAAATACTAATGCGTTACAGAGCAAGAATGGCTATTTCCAAACATTTGGTAATTTCAGATATTATACTGTGTTGCATAAAGCAAGACAATGTAATTTCCTTTGAAACTGCTATTCTATTTCAACCAGCCAGCCAACGTGTGTATTTGAGGTCTGCATTTGATAGGGATTTTTCCCCTTTAGCATCAACCTTGTTGATTTAAAAAGTGAACAAAGATGAATCAGGTGGTAAATGTATTCATGTAATCATTTTCATTAATAAGCTGTTATAAATAATACAGGGAAGGTTTTAAGTGTATAATTCTCTGTAGCACAATTGAGATTTTTCCACATCTTCAGCAGTAAGTTAATTAGAATCACCTGCATTTTCTTGGGTGGACACCAAATGGATTGCAAACAAAAACAGATTAAAATAGCTGTAGCTCATGGCATACAGATGACAAGATTCACAAAGAGGACAATCAGGCAATGAAAACCTCCTCTTTTTCAAACATTTTTAAAGGAAATTCAGCTCTTGTGAGTCGCTGTAAAAAGACGTTTGTAAGTGTTTCGGTGAAAGACTAGAATGGCTTTGTTTCTGATCCCATGATGAGTGAAAGAAATGTTTAAGAAAGATCACTTTACAGAGAGATTCAGACTGAAATGTGATGACTGTGATTCAAGCCAAGCCAAAAATTACAGCTCAGAATTAAAGGGGATGGACGTGGCTTGGGAATCCATTTTCCCACATTCCTGAATCTCAATCATCCCAGCCAATGTTTAAAAGAAAATACAGTGGAAAGCAATGAGGTCACTTTGTTTAGTTGCAAGAAGTGGGACTGTCAGAATGGCAAAAGTATATATTGGAGGTAACGGCAAAATTACAGTGAACACGTTGCATGTTCGATGGTTTCATTCAAAACAAATAGCTTCAAAGCTGAGTTTTGTTTCTTGTTACAGGGAGCCTTCTGAGTAAGTCTTCTTGTTCCTGGGGCTTTTAAGCCATAAACTTCTTGAATGTCAAAGACAGTGCAGCACAATAGAGAAGAAGACGCAGGCATAGCAAGCTTGATTTGAGCATTAAGCAGCCCTGTATAGCAGTGAACTGTGTGCTAGTTTAAATTGCACTTGCTTTGTACTGTCGCTACCCTTATTTATTTGTATATAAATATCTAAGTGGAAATTCTACCATCAAGTGATATGAAACAGAATAAAGTATATCATCCGTCATATTCACTTGTTTCTTATTCTCAGTATGTAATGCTCATATTCAGGGTTGTAATTGCTTCCATTAAACAGTTTCTACAGGGTCTTGAAAACAATAAGATCTTAGTCAAGCTTTTCTCCTTTCATTGCATCTTGAAGTTATTACTGCAAGAAAAAATGAGATTCTCTTTTTATGTAGGAATGCCCCTCATCTTCTTGATATTATTGCAGTCAAACATAGAATTATTTCTTGTTAGCTAATTTCCTAAAGAGATTCACGAAACCTCATGTCAGACACCTCCTATAGAGTCGTTGTCTAGCTTGTTAAGAACTAGTACAGTTTCTCCTCTCCTTTCTCCAGTGTCTCTGCCTTTTCTAAATTCTGATGCAGTGTTGGACTTCTGCTGATAACAGAATAAAGAACATCATGTTCATGCTACCTTGAATTTGGGCTTGTGTGTCCCAGGTCCTGCAGCTGGGCAATGCTGGTTGTGAATCCAGCACCTGCAAATCATGTGAAACATACTGATGGAGAGGACATGTCTCCATCCCCTCATTAATACAAAGCAGCAAAGCATATATTTTATGTTTCCTTTTATTTACTTTGATATCAAGTTCAGTGGTCTGCTGGAGATCCTATTTGTAGCACATGACGAGGTGCAATCTCTTCCTTGCTTCCACTTGATGCTCGTCTTTCTGTATGTAAGAGATCACATTAGTCGTCTTTGCTACAGCACTGAACTGAGAGATCACGCTCAGCTAACTATTTAAATTAAACCTGAAGTCTCTTGTAACCTACATCCAGGATGCTGGATGCTGTCTGTGTTTCTCTGTACAAAAACCTACTGTACTAGATGGTGACCATTTAAGGTAGCATTTCAGACCTTGTTTAACTTCACCTGTCCTTATCATCATTTAATACCTTCCTGATCTTTGTGTCATCTGCCTGCTTTGCCAACAGAGATTTTTTTTCTCTTTGTCTGCATCTCTGATAAAGGTATTAGATGGCACTGGACTAAGAGCTTTGCTTCTGAGACTGAGAGCTCTGCCAGTTACGACCTTTGTTAACTGATATCTCTCCCATTACCTACCACATTTTGAGGTCTGTGATTGAGACAGTTTTTAATCCATGTAATATATGCCCTGTTAATTCCATAAAATGCAAGCACTTTAATCAAAATGTCATGTGGTACTAAGTCAAAGTCCTCATGGAAAGCCAAACATACTATTTCAATACCATTGCCTTTCTCAACCAGACCTGTCAAAAATCCAATCCTATCAAAAAATGCAACAACTTTGCTAGACAAGGCCCTGATTTCCATGAAACAATGCTGGTTGGGATTAATTATATTTTGCTATGAATTATTTGTTCATGGAGTCCTGAATTAATTATTTAAGTAGACTGTCTGGGACTGAGGTCAGTCTAGCCAGTCTCCAAGCACATCCCTCTTCCTGCTTTCACAATATCAGAATAACTCTTCTGCCACTGTTTCCAGCCTTTGTCATTTCCAAGTATTTCTCTATATTTTATTTGCAGATGAGAGACACATGTATATCATGAACACCAATAAGTGGAAACTGATTTTTTTACAACAGTGATTATCTCTTTGCCCTTCAGATTGACTTCCAATGTGATCCTCTCTTTGGTCTCCTAGGTTTGTTTATCCTTCTCTGTCTGGTAGAACTAAGATGACATTTGTATGGCTCCCACTTCCCTGGTAGCTGAGTAGCTTCTCTGGACAAGGGGTGGGACCTCTTTTCATATCAGCTGTTAGCTGGGATGGTTTTTTGAACCTCACGAATGTAAGCCTTTGATGGCAGGAGTACGAGAAGTGGGGAGTTCTGACAATCAAAGCAGCAGTTTTGTTCTAGCCAAGTAGAGCAAATCCCACTGTCAGCCGCCGGCCCCACTCTGGGAGCTTCAGGCCATGCCTAACCCCAGCCAGCATCGCATCAGAAAGCAAGACAGAGGTGTCAGCAACACTGAAAACCACGCTGAGTGCAGATGATCCTATGTCCAAAAGGAGCTGGTGCTTGTTTCAACCCAAGCTGATCAAGCTGTGCACCAAGTTTGCTGGTTCAAGTGTCTGCAGCTCACACCACCTCTGCCCCGCACATTTTACATCCATATGTCCCTTGGTTGCTGTTACAGCCTCCATGTTCATTTTCTTTCTATGGTGTATCTCAAATTTGTTTTCTTGGTATCATTTTCACCTCTATCAGAGATTTTTTTTTTTTTTTTTGGCTCTCACCTGAAACTCTGGGTATTTTTTGTAACTATCCAGATACAGCGCTTTTAATGCCAAATTTTAAAATGTCGGGTTTATTCTTTATTATTCATGATTTTCCTTCTACTAGCATACAAATATTGATCCTTTTGTGAAACTTTGTTTTCATTGCCCATTATTTTGTGGTGTTTTTCTCATCAGACACATCAACTTGGCATTGCTGTATCGCTGCGTTCATGCATTTCTGCTTCTTTAAATGACTTCATGCCTCACTTTTGTGCCCTTAGTAAACTTAAAAAAAAAGTTGTTTATAAATCAGATATTTATGGTAAAATGCATATGAAAACAGGAGGAAAGAATTATAGTTTTAGGGAGAACATACCCTGATAATGACCTCTTAAATATTTGTAAAGATAGCCCTGGGCATCTGAGCCCACAAAATAGTTTATAATACAACAGCTTGATTACATAATGATACTTTAGTTTTAAAACGTATGATCTTTCTGTTTATGGGAAGGCATAATAGGCTCCTTTGAAATACAATAGTTTTGCCCTGAACATAACTGATTTTAAATGAAAGGACTAACTAAAGAATGCCTTTCTTCAAGTTTGCGCTTCACTTTGTTGTTGAATCCAGCAGGATGGTTTCTTTTACAAAACTCCTACCAGGGCTGGGGACCACACCTATTTCAGGATACATTAATTGTGAAACTTTCAGGGGTTTCTGTGCAGGAAGTTACCTAGTACCATTTAAAACGGTATGTTCCAAATCCTAAATCTTGTTTAAAAGCAAGAGAGAGAAAATTTCTGTATACCACTCCCACCCACCCCACACATACAGAATTTCCTTTCATATTCAGTTTGAAGATATTGTCAAATATAGAGTAACCTCAGGCAGGACACAATGTGATTTGGGAGAGGGATTTGTTCTATGCAGCAGAAAAGAATTAATGAGAACATTTCCTTCAAGGCAGCTCATAAAGCATCAGGACTACCTCAACCAATATCAAAGTCTAATATTTCAAAATGTATGTTTGGATAAATATATCACCTAAGGTCTAATTTTTTCCTGTGGATTAATGTTTCTCTGAAATACCTGATTCCAGCTCAGACTGTTACTGGAGCTGACACTGACCTGCATCCATGGTTATTTCCATTCTGGCTAGAAGCAGGAGTGCAAGGAATGTTCTTAAATAAGTGTTCTAACATCTTCTGTGCAGTTATACGAACTGAGTGTAACGTTCATTATTGTCCATGAACTTCAACCAAGCCTGAGTTCAGTTGCCTTTTAACTTTGTCATCAGGAGTACCTGTATAATTTTTTAAACTAAAAGAGTTAGAATTTGCCTATAATTTGGCAGCTAAAGTGATATTTTCTTGAGTAAGTCCCTTTCCTACATTCCTTATGCCATTAAAAAATTTGGGATGGAGATACTGAAGTTATTTACCATGCTTTTGGCTATCACTTCTAATTGTGGGTCCATCCCGTTCTCAAGTTCCTCTTTAAAACAAACAGAAACAGAGTCAGGGGTTGGGATATAAAGCAGATAAAATACTTGTTGTCCTCTAGGGCAAAATGCAGTGATTCTTCCCTGATAAAACCCACTCCAAAACACAAGAAGGTCACCCTATAGTGAACAAAATTGGACTTCATTGCAGTGGATATTTTTTCTGAAACCTTCTTTACCGCTATACTTAAACACCAGCACCAGATAGGAAATTCTGCAAGAATTTTGTTTCATCTTGTTCCCGAAGTATTTATAGCCTGCCGTGAAGAAACATTGACAGCAGTGCAGTGATGTTTTCATTCTTGATAGAGGTGCCCTTAAAAGTGAATTTGCTTTGAAAATTGTTCATAGAATCAGGATATTAAAACTATAAAGACATATTTCTCTTTCTCTTTCTCTGTCTTTCTCTTTAGCGCCTAATTTGATTTCCAAAATAAGTTGTTAACCATCCAGCTAAGATAATGTGGTCATGAAAAGGATGTCCAAATCCACCAATTTGCATTGGTTTGGTTTGGCTTAACTTTCAAAGTTCTTGGAGCAGAAAGTTGATGGCACGTGAACACTATAATTGGCTTGATATTCTTGGATTTTTTATTTTTATTTTTTTCTTTCTGCCATATTGTATAGTGTCCAAATTAAATGCTAATCAGACCTCGTTTCTGGACCAAAGTAAATTTATAACAATAATAATGCACTTGTGTACTCCAGATCATTTTGCAAGATGTAATATCCACCAATTTACAACACAGCTTTTCATTCTCACTTGATTTGGATAATTTATACATGTTCCAAATTGATGCTATTAATGTGAGACACAGCTATTTCACCCAAAGTGACATATATTCCTTTCACTTCCGTACATCCAAAAAGGTTAAGAATTTAATTGAGTTAGATCCAAAAAAAAAGTTGACATTCTGTTTTGGGGCTTGCTTCTTTTATTTTTCCTCTTTACTTTCTAGTTTAGACTTCAATTTACATGATGCAGTTCTTAATCCCTTACCACAAAAGTCCTGCATTTCTATGCTGGGATTCACTCTTGCTTTCTCACTCTCCCCTTACTAAACCAGAATGAGACTCTTCAGATTTAGGATAGAATTGCATTACTTAAACATTTTAGTAATTTTCCTTTGCTCATATGTTATATATCCAGTAGATGGATAACTTCCAAGTGTTCTTGATTACCAAATCCTTTTTGATTTCTCTTAAACAAACTTTTTCTTTATCCCTCTGTAACCAAAGGGGATCTTCCTGAAATGTATCATCACTCTCAGTATTATGTTGCAGGACACCCACAGGTGCAGGGTAGAAAATTGTCTAATGAGAGACATAGATAACCAGTGTATAATATGGAATTATTATTAATTTTTAAATAGGTTATTTAATGTAAACCAAATCAGGAGGTACCTAGCAGGACAGACATAAAATAAGAACTGTATTTTGTAGAGAGAGAAAACAGACACGCAAACAAACAAAAGACTTGCCTTCACATCAGTTTGCATCAAATGGAAAAGTAAATCTTTTAAAATGTTTCAAGATTAGTGAGGAATCCTTCCAAGCAATTGAGTCCACTGGCTGTGGCACTCATCTACCAAGGCATGATGCTTTGAAATAAGGACTTGAACCTCAGTTCCTTCCTATTTAAGTCTTATTACAACTGGACTCTGGCCTTTTGGACTTGTTTTCACTCTTTCCTATAGTTTCAGTTTTTCCTTTTCCCCACCCTGAATCAGAAAAAAACAAAAACAATTCCTCTAGATACATTGTCAAGAAACATGGAAAAATTTTGGTTTTGACAAATTAGCGTTTTCCGAGAAAGGCTTTCTCTGAAATTGCTTGCCAGAAGCTAATTAAAACTTGTGTTCCAAGTGATGAGTAGCCTTAAAAAAACCTGGTTTATGTAGATTCTCTTAGCTTCTTATGTACTTGCAAGTTCTATTAGTGAAATGACAATGTACAGTTTAGTGTTTTCAGTTTTTAAGCACGCAGGTTGGGTCAGTGTTGCACAACAGCTAGTTCTCCCAGGAAAGGAGAGCCGTTCCCATGTGCTTTGAAATGCTACAGCTATGCAACTGGGGCTGGAAGTGCTATTTTAAACAGCCATATCAGCAGAGCTTGCTGTAGGAGATAATCTGTCACAAAAGGGAGTATGACATCTAGTTTCACCTAGAAGATAAACCTTGAGTAGATATGCAGGGAGAAACAAGACTGTCAGGTTGTCCTTGAAAAGAATGGCCTATATTAATGAAGAAATGTTCTCCAGGGCATATGCTATTTGGGATATTTAATTCCAGCTTCAAACTTGTCTGATCTGCTGTGAAGAATATAGTAGAGAAACGGTAGTTGTGTGTAGTCTCACGCACATCGTGTCAGAGCGGGCATCTCAGCGCTTTATTTCAGAAAGGTCACAGCCTCGGAAATCCACGTCTGAAAAACCCAGGCCCCAGCCTGGGAATTTTTCCCGGCACTATTAACAGCAGCACCTCACATTTAAGCAGGGCCAGCACAGCACCGCACGTAGCCCCAGCAGCCCTCCTCTACTGGCACGGGAGCTAATTCACTGCTCCTTCCCCGCTGTACTTGCCTACCCTTGCAGAACTGTCTTCTGCTGACAGAATTACAAGATAATTATAGTTAGGTGTTTTGTATTCACTTAAGTTAATCTACCACTTTTATTTTTCATTGTCATTTTAATCAGGCAGGAGGCACTTCAGTTGTTTTCAGGTGGATTATTTTTCAGTCGTTGACTACACCGCTCTTCTTCATACTTGTTAGGGCGCTTCTGGCTTCCTGACAGACGTACAAAGAAAAATACTTATATGATCTAAAATGAAATATGTGTTTCTCTTTTCAGGTCTAGATGTTGATGGAATATACAGAGTTAGCGGCAATCTGGCAACAATACAGAAGTTACGATTTGTTGTCAATCAGGGTAAGTGATTCCTCCACCCTGGTAATGTTTTGTTTAGTACTTAACTGTCTCAGATGACAGTATTTCAGAATCTGCTATACATTAGTGGCATAGAATGATGAGCCATGTTTTGGAAAAGAGAGGAAAGGGAAGGTAGAAAGATATTGCACAGAGGGAAATGTCAGCTAGGAGAGAGAAAAAAAAATCAGAATAAGCAGCGGAAAATAGTAGTTTAACAGGAGATGAGAAACAAACAACAAAAAAAAAAGAGGAAAAAAAGGAGGAAACGGATTCATGAAATAAGGTGGCAAAAAACAAAGCATATGTAGAAACCAAAGAATCAAAGTGAGAGGGGGAAAAAAGATTCAAAGGAAAAATAGCAGATTGTTTGGATGTTGAAAGTTAAACAAAACCAAAAGTAGAACAGTGATCCAAAGGAAACCAGCAAAAGAGAAAAAGGTGCCGAAAAGAACTGAGAAGGAAATGCTAAGAGTAGAGTACTGGCTCTGTCAAAGTCAGGGGAAGATTTACCACTGATTTTCAAAGGGAAAGATCTGACCCCAGGAAATGAGAAGAGGAAAGATAAATAGTTTGGGGACCTAAGAACCAGGATTAGGACCAACCTGTACATATTTACTGAACATATTACCACAGATTCCACATATAATGAGCGTATTTCCACAAACAAAAAAAGAACATTTTTTACAGATGTGGCCTAAATGAATCTAACTTGGTCAATAGATACTGTTACAGGTGTGGAAGCTGATATTGCTAGCTAATTAGGGTAGATAACAAATGCATTCACTTCCCCAAACAGTTTAGTACTCTTGGCAAAGACTAAATATCCTCACATTTCATAGCTTAGAGCAAATATTATCGATGATAGTGAACCTGCTGATATTACTTAATGAGAAAAAAAAAATAAGCCTCTCAGAAATTAGGAAAAATTCCAAATCTTAAATTGCATTGATTACTTTATATACTTTTGAATTAATCAAGTGTAAATGTGAAGCTGCTGCAACATGTTCTCCTACTTTTTATTAACTCTTTTAAAATTACCTGGAGAACATTACCAGAACCATTAAATATTGTGTATTGCTGGTGGTTTCTTGGAGATGACAGCTGTTGGAGAGAAAGTTCTTCTGTTAATTTTGTACTATACCTAAACTAAGATTTTGACTTCAAAATTCTTATGAAATTGAGATATGTAAAAATATTCCCACCTTCAAGACTGCATTTATATCTCTAGGGAAGTTTTCAGGGGAACCCTAGAGGTTTGCCACCTCCTCAGCTGCTCCAGATCAGTCTTCTCTTCAGCTGAAACTGGAGGATGAACTCTGGTTTATCGGGAGTCACGGGTTTGACTCATTACTTTGGTTCCCTTAGATTTATAGCTGTTGGGTATTTGTCTGTCGATAATGTAGTCTGCTTTGGCTCTCGAATGACTGTATGCTGTATTTTGTTTGGAGACAGAGAGGCAAAACCAGGATTTTCTATCTCTCTTCACTGACTGGGATCTTTGCTCAGGAAAACATGTGCCATAAAAATAATGGTTCTGTCTATCATGTCTCATGGCATCCAAAGGTTAACGTATTTGAGGTTAGCATTACTGCTCAAGTTTTCACCTAAAACAGATGGGCTTATACTGTAAAGCTAGACAGAAGTCTAGGCTGGCTTTTCACAGCACAGAGGTACCAGGCGCCTTTTCTTCTGGTTTACACTACTATGAAAAATGAATATATAAAGGTGAAGTTAATGGTACATTAAAGCCACTCTGACACTGGCTACTTAGGGCACGTGCAAGAAATCCGCCTATTGAGTAACCGAAGAAAAATCAAAGAAAACTAGTGCCCATGAAGAACTATGTTATCATCTTATCAGTTGTGATTATTACTGTTTCTTATGTTAGTCTTTATTGATACAACTAGGGCACTCATGCATTTTGTATCGTAACAAAAGATATTTTCAATGGGAAGTGGTATTATCCATCTGAGCCCCCCTTAGATGTCCTTTAAAACCCCAGCTATAAAAATGTCTTGCCAGGTCTGTACTTTGGCCATTCCTCAGGTAACTGCATGCAGAAATGCCACAGTTCATCTCCTGGAAACGCTAATGCCGCTTTGCTGTCCTCAGGGGCGACTCCACTCCCATAGGAGGGGAAACAGGAGAGCCCAGCATTTCAGTCCCCAAAGAAAGATCCAGAAATTCTCTGACATTCAAGAAATAACACAGGCACAAAGAAGGGCTTTGCAATAGCAGGCCATTGTTTCAATTGTTTAAACAACATCTTTTCTCTGTGCCAGGGAGGAACCGGCAAGCAGGAAGGTGGCTGCTGAATTACCTGTGGAAAACGTGGTGGGGAGAGGGGCGCAGGACTGATTTAGTGTGTGCGTGGGAGGGCAATAGCGGCCTCCACCTGATGTCCCCAGGAGCCTGGTGTCCCCTGTCGATTAGACGCTGAGGACAGCAGCAGACTGTTTCATGAAGTTACTAAAGTTACTAGGAACACCAGGACCTTCCCCCAGCATGCTTATTTACCCGTTCCCCGAAGCCCTGCAGTGGGGTGATGTTTAATAACCCACTTTTCACCCATCACTTTCACTCAGTAATTATTGTGACCTCCTCAGCTCAATCCCTGTACCTTCATTTTTTTGTAGTTCACAGTGGGAAAGCAGTATTTATATATATGATTTTCCCATAAAGATTTTTTTTTTAGTTAGTTAAAGTTGAATTTAATTATACATGCAAACAAATGTTCTGAAAAAGCCTATTTACATTGTAGACATTGACATGCAATCAGTTCTCATACAGGCCAAATACTTAATGGGCTCTTTCTTCCCGCTCGCTTTGCTATTGTGTTACACCTACATTTATAAGCTATAAATAATATGTATCACATTGAAAATTAAAGATCATAGAAGACTCTCGAGGCTGGCTGCCATATCAATGTATTTTTTATTAGAATAATCATTAATTAGAATATAGTAAAGCTTTATTTGGCTCCTTTTCCTATACTGTTAATGTCATATGTGGCATCAAAAATGAAATGAGAGAACTGGTGAATATGAGGGGAAAACAAACTAACAGTTGACAGCTTTATTATTAAAGAAGAAATAAGAACAGTAAAAATCTAAAAAATCAAGGAAGACTTGACATTCTAGATTTTAGGGAATGAGGATGGGTTTAAAATAATAAAAATAACCAAAAAATGCCCTGTATCTTTTAAATTCTCTAAATATACTTTGTGTTTCACTCTCATTTTCAGAGGTACAAGCTCCTGAAGAGGGCTTTGACCTTGCCAACACGAGCATCAGCAGAACAAGCTACCTTATTTACTTTATCCCTTTCACAGAGTTTTCTTTTTCTATGAAAGTCTATTGATATCACACCTTTTTTGTTTCTGGGCAACAGGATTATCTTTTATCTATGATTTATTTTCCCATTAAGAGCTGAAAAGATCAGTTGATCATAAGAGGACGAGGCTATAACATCTCTCAGCACTTTCAAAACTCTAAGTCATCATTTTTCAAATCACTGAATCAAGGAGTAGAAGCTGTTTGGACCAAACTGACACCAGGAAAATCATACTTTTCTTAGTCTACAAGGACTGAAGGAATTTTGGTTTTAGAAACTAAGCCACCAGTCCTTCAATATTTCTGGTGCAGAACCTATAGTAAAGGCTTCTATAATAGCCAGAGACATTAGACAGTGATGTCAATTCCTCTTACACTTTCCATATAATGAGTTAGGTCTAATATAGTTATATAATAATAATAATAATAAAAAGAAGAAGAAGAAGAAGAAGAAGAATATAGTTGCAGTCTTAAAAAAATTAAATACAATTGACATTTGGCAATTTTTTAGGGATTTCATGAAAAAAGGGGAGGACTTTTGCTGATTTAAAGCAAGATACAGTAAGTTAAAACCTTTACACATATTTATAAGGATATCTTTTTAAATCATACCTGTAGGAAAAGGGCTAAGGTACTATAAAGGGGTCTGTTAAGCCATGTAAAGTGTGCTAGCAGCTCCAGATTATGAGGATGCTACTGAAAAGACCAACAGTTTTGGTCCTGGGGTGGGGCTGACATGTTCCCGTGGGCAGGGCTGGGAGACCCCCAGGTGAGGCTGCTCAGAGCTGTTAAGGCATCATTATATGAAAGTGAGGACAGGGTGGATGCTTTCCAAAAGCAAGCTTCTGACCTGACACTAACAGTGAGGCAAAAAATGCCAGAGAAAACAAGGAAAGGGAAGACCCTTCATCCGTAAAGGTGTTTGTTTTTAAGTAAGAGTGTGAATCTGTGGTGTGCTCCCTGCTCTGGCTGGACCTGTCGTGTTTATCCACACCATGATATAACGGGGTAAGGACCTTCTCTGTGCTAAACTGGACAGGTTCCCTGTCCTGCTGGCCAATGCCTGTCCCAGCCATCCTCCACTGCCCTCTGTGATTGAAGCCCAGAGATACCTGGGTGGGGAGGTAGAGGCTTGCTTTGTGCCTCTTGTGCTAATCTGCTGGGTAGCTGGAAAGGCATTCAATTTCTATGACTGTCAAACAAGCAATTTTCATGAGTACTAAATTAACTGAAAAAAATGGAGCTATAAAGGGTTCATAACGCATTGCTGAAACACTAGGATTCTATCCTAATGCATATATGTTCAGGGAAACTAACCATAGAAATACAAATTTCAATACTTATTGGTTCATTCAGTAAGTGCTGGTTCATACATAATACAAGAGAGTTCCTAATTGTCTTTATATCCAGTGCTTTGTTTGCAAAATGCTTGGTATTTGCTGTACAGATGACCTTTGCATCCTGTTATTTCATTTGGAATACCTTGTGCATTAACTGTGAAACACCACGTGCTGTCCAAAGGTCAATTACTATGTTTTTATGGCTTGGTTACTGTACTTATGTACCGGGGGGGGGGGGGGGGGGGGGGAGCGGGATATATATTTTAGAGGCTAAGTATTACATGATTGCAGAGAGGTGCGTTTCTTATGGAACATGCAGAAGGACAGCCAAAGATATCCAAATTGGTAACTACATTGGGGAAAATGGTAAATTCAATTTCACCCTGATGTTACCTCGAATTAACAAAAGCCATTTTTTGCAAAAAGAATTAAAATATTACCGTTGTTTCTTCTATAAGAATATACTGGAATATAATTCAGTTTAGAAAAATTAAAAATAAAATTTAAACCACAAATGCGTGAACCAATTGCGAATATGTATTAACTAAATAATTTAATAATAAAGAAAATGCCTACTTGATTAATTGTTACAGAGTAAAAATTACAATAAAACTGTCTTGATCAGTGCTTTGCAGAAGCACCATTACTGTCTGTGCAGTTGTTTAACAAGGATTTAATTGGAAAGATAAGTGAATGCACATTTAAAAGTATTGTTAATTTGCTTTATAATCACCCCATCCTTCACAGTATTGACAGCACCAGGCACAAACCCCTTTCTCTTTTACAAGTATTATTTTCCATATGTGCACAATAAATTCTGAAGCAGTAATTGGAAATTTTATGGATTTCAACATACCTAGTGTTTTGAGTTTATAGGTGCCATATCCTTTCTCTAAAGGTAGCTCATAGGTGGCATTTTAAGTAAAATCATTGCCTTTTTATTACCTGTGGGTTGTTTTGGAGGTTGTGGTGTGGTAGTTTGTTGGTTATTTTGGGGTTTTTTTCGGTTTGTTTTTCTTTCCTAAGGAATATCTGATTCCTATTTACTTTTCCTTTCCATTTGAGAGATCAACAATATCCTCATTGCAACATTATTTTTGATTTAATAAACAACAGCCGTCAAAAACCAGTAATCTTCAATATGTTTATATTCCATCTGTACTTATATTTATTGTTTTAAAATGGCTTGGATTAATCTAATTGACAAGTAAGAGCCCAGACCATATGAACAGCTAAGGATGATACCTTTAACCAGCAGGATTCTTCAACTATACTGACATGTTCTTTGTCAACGAACTATAAGAAAAGAGGAACAAATCTTGGGATTCTTTTTTTCTTTCCTCTTTTTTCTTTTTTTCTTTTTTTTTTAATATTACTGATTATATGAGCTTGCTGGGACCATATGTCTAAGCCTCGGCTATCAGGAACCAGAGTGGTTCCCGGCTGGCTCTGCCTTGGCGGGCAGAGCCTGTGGAGCTGACACAAGACTGAAGCTGCCTTTGAAACAGAGCTGCCGGGTCAACACAAATGGGCTGTGAGTGGTTTTGAAGCAAGCATTTAGAAAGGAAGAAAGAGGAGGGAGGGGGGGAAAAAGGGAGGAGGGAACTGGAGGGGGGGAGAAAGGGGAAAGAAAAAAAAAGTCTCCTTTTCACAGCTTTATTTCTTTAAAATAATAGAGGGGGAACCCAACCAACCAATGACAAATGAACAGAACTTCCTATTCAAAAACAGCCGAGTCTTCCCATTGACCCAACATATCCATTTCAAAGGCAGCCAGCAGCTCTGGTCTGGCTGCTAACAAAGGCTCCATGAGCAGAGGAGAGCAGGTCCTCTGTCAGCTGCCAGCTTCCAGGGAGCAGCTACAAACACGAAGGTCCAACAGGATCGTCATGGGCTTTATTTTAAAATTGCAGGAAAGATCACTGGAAATAGAGCGGGGAACAAAAAAAGAAGGATCAGTTGTCTCTTTCAGTCACTTTCCTTTTTGTTTGAGAGTCCTTAATTTCTTGTGCATATGCATTAGTGAGATTTCCCGTTGTATCCTGCCATCTCGTACAATTGTAAACATTTTTAGGAGGTTATTGTCTTTTTCAGGCATACGTGAGTATGCATGAACATGTCTTGGTTGAGGTCTAACCTTAGAGCCACCCTCTGGTCTTGGTGATGTTCTCCATATGATCAAGTGTGCCCCAAACAGCAATGCCTTCCTCACTTCTGCCAGCAGTTACTCATGTAACCGGTCGCACTGAGAAACCAGTAAGAGTGGTCCAAAGTTCATGTTGGAAATATCAGGCTCAAACTGGGTCACTTGCTAGCTGAGAACCAAAATGTCTTGAAAGACTTGAGTCAAAAATAGGTTTTTTTTCTTTCTTTTTCACACTTCCCAGGCAAGCACAGAAAAGAAAATGGACTGAAGCAATTCTCAGAAATAATTATAAAACAGCTTGTTTCTGGGTTAAGACCTGCATATGCCGAGCTGTAGCCAAGATTTTTTTAAATTTTTTTTTCCAAGCTTTAAAACTCTAACAACAGAATACTTTAATTGAACCCACAGTAGTTGGTGAATCAATTAATATGGGCATGCTATTGAATGTTGGTTCTTCCTTTTTCTTTCTGTGTCTGAATGTCTATTTTAAGATACAGAACTTTTATTTTAATTATTATTCAAAAGAAGGTGTGGTTTCCATATATGACCCTTGTCTTTCCAGGGGGATGGGTGGGAATTATAGTGCCCCAAGCAGTGATCTGGAGATATAAGTCAGGTCATGAAACCGGATGGAAATGCTAATTTTTGCAACCCATGTTTTGAATTATTTTATAAATAATGTGCATCATATACAAAAGAAGGGATGATAGAGCTAGAATATTCATGTTTTTCCAATACAATTTTTTCAGGAAAGGAAAAAGGAAAGGAAAAAAAAAAAAGATAATTGGAATTATAAGTCTTAGTTTCCCAGTCTAGCTCTAGATGCTGTACAATTTCCCTTACCAATGGTATTGTCATGTTTTTCTTTTCAACAGTGTGATGAATCAGTTGGTAGAACAGGGAAGAAGAGGCAGTAAACTAGGTTTGTGTGGTCAGCCACAAACATACCGTGGATTTTATGGCACGTATTGTATGATCAAGCATTTAAGACATGCCTTTTATTTCTTTTCTAACCACAGTGCTATTTGCATTACAATAGCTTTTTGCTTAGTAACACTTCAAGAAGTTGAAGAGCTGCTTGATAACCCCTCAAGGAGTGTTATTTAGGTGCTGAGAAGGGCTGAAGCTTTGCACGCTGTAGCAAGGGATTGCCTTTTTTTGGGGATGCTCATTGTTGTCATGGGTGACTCTTTGTTTGGGTTGGTTGTTCTGACCGTAACGCTGCAGGAAATACCATTTCACAGATTCTTCAAAATAACAAGGAAAGGAAATAATCTATCAAGTCGTTTGCTAAGAGTACTAACAGGAAAACTTTCTAACTATGATTTTTTTCTATGATGATGGAGTATGGTTGGACTCTATGATCTTAAGGGTCTTTTCCCACCTAAACGATTCTGACTCTAAGCTAGGGGTTGCCAGCCATATATATAGACTGAACCGAATGTCAAAGGATTTTGCATGAGATTATCTAGTTGCTACAACGAGATGGATACCCCGAAGAACTAAGCTGCATAGTTCCTACTTAGTCAGGCTTAATGTCTCAGAAGATCATAGTGTGGCCTAATATTTGGGGTGGTTTTCTCCCCTGTGGTCAGTATCTGTAGTTCTGTGGTTTGTATGTAGTACTAGCTGACAAATGCAAGCTTGCAGTAGAGTCTGCAACAAAAAGAGTGATGTTATATGCGGATGTATGTTACATAATACTGTGCAGGGTGGCACGGGATGAGAAGTTACCACACCATGGAACTGGGTTATACCATGGTATTTGTGGTCTTCTGTATGTTGGGAAGTGAGAAAACCATAAATGTCGTGGTAAATAAAACTGTTGTGAGAGGCGAGTGATTTTGGTCGGGGGAGAGGTTGGTAATGCATGTCACTGTTGAACTCCAGTGGTTATTTCAGTGGGAGGTGAGAGTGCTGGGGGCCAGACTGGGAAATCTTCAAACAAAATAATTATAGGAGAAAAAAAATAAAGGGGGGTGGGGGGGTGGGGTGGGGTGGTGGTGGGTGGAATCTAAAGTATATCTTCTGTGATATTTGGAAACTTGATTTCATGAGGAAACCTATGCTCTTTTAGCACTGTCTCATTTATCAATACACTCTTTCTTAGAAATATATTCCTGATGAAAAGAAATTGGTATTATTAAGAAATGTTGAAGTCACCCATACCATAGTTTTTTATGGATTTAGAGATTAATATTCTTGTCTTCTTTTTGTCTCTCTCTTTGGGTTTTTTTTGGTTTGTTTTTTTTCTTTTAATATTGTGATAAAAAAAAAAAAAACAAACAGTGAATTTTTTCAGGAGCAAATTATCACTGGCATGGAAAGCAGATTCCCTTAATACATTCTTTGGACATTTTGGTCTTGATTCAGTTACCAAATCATTAGTATTTACTGCCACTTGAGAGGATGCTGAGTATCAGTGACCCTCACAAGGCTGGTGGGTCTAGCAAAGGGTGTACAGGAGAGTTGTGCCCTTGGAAAATGAGTCCTAGAAGCCAGGTGAGATAACTTAGAGCATTTAAAAAGCATTAGTTGTCTATATTTAGGATAATTAATTTTTCTTGACTGCACCTCACTAGCTTTTTCCCTTTAAAATAACCCAACAAAACATTATATGTATGTGTATTAAAATATTGCATAATATTTAGTGGGAAAAACAATTCTTACAAAAAAACAACACCCAAGCTTTAAGAAATCCTGATATAGAAAACTGTTGTATCCCACTGTCCTGAACAAACCCATCCTAGCTACATAAATATAAAGAGACATTCCTTTCTCCTTCTCATCCAAGTCTTAATTTGCACTTTAGATTTAGTATTGTAGGGATTATTAAACATATTAATTTAAACACTTAGAGAGGTAGTCACACTGTATTTTAATTTCAAAGTTATGCATGGTACCAGAGTCTTAAAAGTGAGAACATAGCATCGCTCTCACTTGAGTTTTCAGCTCTCATCTGAATGTTAACACTATTCAGTCTGTACCGTGCCTGTTGTCAGTAAAAGTAACAGGGATTGTTCAGATCTCTTGAGATCAAAGGTCCTGTTTCCCAAATCTACTGTAATATTCTGAGCCTAATCAAAACTCTTTGTGTGGACCTAATACCTCAGGGTGACTTGCGAAAATGATGCCTTTAGAAATCAGCCTGTGAGTCCGTGGTTCTAATTTCAACGCATTGTCTCTTCTTCATATAATTAATATTATTATGTATACAACATAACTATGGAAAAAAAATTGAAATAATCAGAATGTGGAGAATTGAACATAACAGAATAAGTATTTTATAATAATTTTGCCCTTCTGCTTCATAAGCAATGTCCAAGATACAGCCAAATCTGCTAGTTTGTGATGTTTTTCTGTGGCCCTGTTCTACAGTATTCCCCACTGTCTGCCCCCCCCTCCCCCCTTTACCAGCTGACATAACACAGGAAACTTGGCTCATCCATGAGGTGCACTCTAGGCTGGCATTAGGACACATATGGGCAGAAGATATTTTGGGGTGGCCGTAGCCTGGAGTTAGGTTATGCCAAAATCCTGATAAAACCCTCAGCAGATGCTAAGCACAGCATTCCTTACCCCTTGCAAGCTAAGTAAAGATTGTAATAAGAGGCACCTTTAACCTGAAATCAGTTTTAAAATGATTGTACTAGAATTGGCTGCAGCTGGGTTCATCACACTTTAAAGTCCCATGAACTGTAAAGACTGGCCTGGATGGACTGTTAGAAGATGAATAAAAAATCCTTGAAAGAGAAAAAGATCGAGTGATGTCGCTGGATTTTTACGTATTGTAGTATACCAAAGAGTCATCTTTTAAAGAGACATCTTTTTTTTTTTTTTTTTTTTTTTTTCTCCCCGGTGTAATCAGATAATTAAAAAACAAACAAACAGGGATTTCAAAACACATTTCCATCAACACACATTATGTGCGTATGATACACAAGATTGAGAATGACTTAATTAAGTAGATAGCAGCAGTGAAGAGAAGATGGATGTGAGGAGGAGATTACTTGCTCTTGGTGGAACTGTCTTTAGCTGGTGTGGATGCCTTTCTAGAGGCAGTGTGTCAATGGAAAAGGAAAATACAGGAGAAAAATGGCAAGAAGATTGTATCACTTCAGTGCTAAAAGCTATCTTTTACTGTAAGAAAAGTTAGCTGCTTGCTCAGGGTTTTGTTTGAGGATAATGTTGACATCAGCTGTGGAGACAGAATAACTAGCTTCAAAATAAGTAGTAGCTAGTGCTTACAAAATCAGTATGCTGTAACACCTCAATAACTCTACTTAACAATTCAGGACTTGAGATCTGTATGGGTGGGACAGGGTGGAATTGATCCTATCTAGAAAAAAGGGTACACTTGGGAGGGCCAACCTCCCAAGAGATATCAATCTACATGAGGACATTTGGGCTAAAGAGTGATAACAAAAACATCCAAAACAGCTGAAAGCAATACCGAGGGCTTGTGCTACTATCAGCTGTCCTGCTGAAACCAGGGAAACTAAGTTAGTTTTGTTTTATCCATGTTTAATGTTTTGCACAAATGAAGATGCTAAAGCAACTTAGAGATACGTATTTTTGAATCGGAGCCACATGATAAAGCATTCAAACATAATGCAAATAATTGCAAACTGATGTATCCAGCAGTTGTGGGTTTGTTTTTTTTTAAATAATTTAGCTTTACACATGGGCAATCCTAGCTAAAAATTGCAAATCAGAACTCTTCTGTTTGAATGTATTTTATTTTGTTAATGGATTCACTAATATGAAAGGCATCTAATTGTATAATGTATTATTAGTAATTTTCTTTGGCATCCTATTAACTTTAAATAATTCTAATATTTAACATTTTATAACATGCACAACAAAGTTCTATCTCCAGCAGCGGAAAAAACATGCATTAATAATAAAATTTTCATAACTTTCTACTGTGTACATTGTGACACATATTTGAGCAGAAACATTGAAAACTGAAGTGTAAAATAACAAAGCATGTTAGCTGGCATTTCAAAAATATACATTGTAATATTTGGTGGTCCTGTAAATAGAAGAGCTAGAATATAATTCAGTACAATTAACTTACTTCAGAATTGAATCTCGTATAAAGTGTGATAGGATATAACTAAGTGCATCTACTAAATGTCTCTTCAGCGATAGCTGAACTGGAGTGTATAAAATGGTGATTAATGCCTACTAATGGAAGTGGTCTCCACCACAAGTTGTGAGCACTGTGGTTGTGGCTGACAGTCATAACCACACACAGGAACACTGATAACCTCTAGCAAATACCCAAGATTTCCTGGGCTAGAAATAAGATGACTGGTCACATTTAGAAATTTTCTCCTTATGTGGTTTTTTTCTTTCTTTTGTTTTAGTAGGTCACATCTTGTTCCCGTGTGTTGTGGAAGTATTATGGGAATGAGCAATGTCTAAGCTGCTTAACAAATGCACACTTTCCCCCCCACCAATCTGCTTTCTGGGGACAGTCAGGCTAGTGCTGTACAGCATCCTCTCGGTTGGGTGCTATTAATGTTAATAAAATGCACTTAGCACTTAACATCTCGAGGTCTCAAAAGAGCTTGCAAAGCAGCATCATTATCTTTACATTATGGGTACAGAAAATGAAGGATAGGGAGAATAAAAGATTTGCCCAAGTTTCCATGGTAAATCGGTGACAGAGCCAGGAGCGGAGCCAAAATCTGTTGATTTATAGTCAGTCTCCTATGCAGCGCGCCGTGCCATTTCACCAAACTCCATTTGCCAAGTCCCTACTGTGTACAGTGACTGCAGATAAGGCTGCAGTCGCCCTCTGAAACCTGGATTTGGGGCTCAGAATAATGCACAGCCAAATTAGATCTTCAAATGCAGGTCTCCCCCGTGATGCATCTCCAAGTGCGGGGCCACCTATGCAACGGACCGTGGTGCAAAGATCCATGAATAAACTGCTTTAGTTTCCTCTGTGCTGGGGCTACAGAGTAAAGGGACCAAGTCCTTGAGGAGCCCCAAGTGTGTTTTATGTGTGAATCAAGTCCTGGTTTGCATTCCTCTGGTGGTAGGGATGCATCACCACGCGTTGTGTTTTGTGTGACTAAGCCTCACAGAGCTATGTGTTTGCACTGAGCATTTTGTAGTTGCTTTCGAAAATGACTGCATCGAGATAATATATGAGCAGATATGTATGTCGGAGGGCTTGTGCTAACATCTCTGTGAGATACCAAAATATTACAAGCTATATTTGGTAAGTAGGAAAATGAGGAGCTGAGTAACGTGCCTAAGGAAGTTTGTGATGATTCAGGAATACAAACCCAACCTCCTGGTTTCAAATCCTTTGCCCTAGCCCCAGGGTCATCCTCTTTTCCAGCTCCCTTGGAAGACACAATACAGACCAAAAGCTACAAAAAGCTGGCCGTCCTGCTGCTACTGTGGATCACAGGAACAAGCAGACAGCCAAGGGATGGTTTTGTCAATGTGCTTGGCCCTTGCAGGCAGGCATCCTTCCTTGCAGGAGTGAAACATCTTCAGATTCCCCCTCACCATTTTACACCCCTATTTACAATAACTGTATCAGCTGCGTCGATAATGTTGGTGATTAATTCCTTCTGTGTGTTTGCATGTATGTGCCTGTGTTTCAAGAGATTGGCCCCGGAGAGCGAAGGTACGTAGTAAACAGGGCAACAAGGAGTTATTTATGTTAAACCAAGGGGAAAAATGTAATGCTCCCAGCCCTCCGGGATCCCTGCAGGGCCACGTGCTGCCTGCTGAGAAGCTCTGACTGAGCTGGAGTCCTCTAGTTTTCAGTTTAAACATAATCCAAGGCACTGATACCTACTAGGAGGTATTTCCCCTCTGCTGTGTCTCCACGTGTGCCTGCACTGGTCAGTCCCCCTCCCAGGGCAGGCAGCATTTATCCCTAGCGTTCTTTCTGCCCGCTGGCTAACCAGCTTCATCCACCTCTGGTCCCATCCCAGCCGAGCCCGAGCTAGCTGAAGCTCTTCCCACACGCAGCTTATCACCAGTTCATGTGAAGGTGCTGTAAATCGGGCTTCTGCTCACTGGGCTGAACATCTGGGGTTTCTGCCAGCAGGAGATAGGGCCACGTAATGCCACGGCCGAACATGAAAAGAAGCCGATGGCTGTTTGCTCTCTAACAGGCTTTCTGGCTGCAGACTGGGTGAATAGGTGTGTGTGCGTCTGGACTCGGCTGGGCTATTCACAGCTCTGCAAATGTGTGTGTGGATCTGCATACAGCTTGCTGGTTGTTTGGTTTTGGTTGTTTTTTGTTTTTTTTTTTCCCCACCCTGCATCTAAATAGGCCCTAAAATTCCAAGTTGTTCTTTCTCTCTCATCCTGGTGATACCAGAGAGCTCTGAAAGACTAGGTTTGCAGCAAAGCTTGTTCTGCTATGTAATTTTGTGTATCAGTGCTGCTGAAAATGAAGAATTTAGGTTGAGCTTTGTATAAAAAAAAGCTAATATAAGGTGGACAACTTTATTATACATCCCTATGCGTTTAAAAGTCCCAGTTGGAACAGAAAGAAAGATAGAAAGGAAGAAAGATAGAAAGAAACACAAACATGTGTTGGATTATTTCTTGTTAAGCAAATGTAGTACTGTGAAAGATTGACAGCACGGGAAACTGGAGTCCTCCATTTATCCACACTTCATTTCTAATATCTGGCTTCAGCAGCAGATTGTAACCATAGAAAGGCTATAGACTCTGGGTGAAATGGCACTCCCTTTTGGATCCAGTTTTATAAAAGAAAACAATTATTCACAAAATGCATGTCTTTATTCTTTATTGCACATTTCAAAGTCTCCATGAATACTCATTTGCATGTGACAGCTAATGCTGCATCTTGTATTGGCCAGTAAGAGGCATGATTGCACTAAATTGGAAGCAGCAGGCACAGGTTTTCTTTTAAGAATGGGGGTGGGGGTAGCCATCCACTCATACTGTTCTCAAGTCTTCAGTCAAAACGATTTTAGAACAGTTGCAAGTCTAGTTACTGGGATAATAAATCCTAAATTAACTGAATATGCAGATTTCACTTCCATTAGGTTACACTCTTTATCTTTTTCTAACAACCCCAACTTTTAAAGTAATCGAAAAGTGAAGAATTGAAAATACCAAACTCGTACTTCAGGAGTGAAAAACGAGGACAGTAACGTTTCCCCAAACTGATAGTATTCCCCCCCCCCCCCCCCCCTTTCTTTTTTGATAAACCTAAATAAATACATTCGCTCACCCTGCATAATTTTTCCAAATGATCTTGTTATCTGAATGACACACAGGACAGCAGAATCCCAGCAATGCAGGAAGGCTGCTGCCGGCAATGCTTACAATAAAAATCTATGTACACAGCAGCAACAGAAAATATTTATTTGGCAATACATTCCTATTCCCTTTTGAAATGCATACAATTTCAACTCAGAAGCACTGGAAGTTATCGAGATAAATACTTCTATGGTTTCTATGTAATCCCTTTGAAAATTATCTGGAATATAATGGGGACAAAAACAGCTCCTTGAAAACTACCCGAAACTCACTCTTTTCTTGAATGTAATCTCCCAGCAAAAGAAAAGAGCCTAGGAACTAGTTGCTAATAAAAGTGAGGAGATTAAGAAAAACACCCTGAAAAGGTTTATTATAGAAACCAGCGTATCATGATCATCCATTTCCAAAAAGTTAAAATTGAAAGTTGCTTTTTTTCCCCTCCTATTTCCCAATAGCTACGAGGCTGTCGTACTTTTCGTTAGAAAGCCCTAAAATGCCATACGAAACGTAGCTAAAGCATCAGCAAGTTTTTCATGCATGCAGTTTAACGACGAGATTACCTGCAGGATGTTTTTTTTTCCCAGCAAGAAGACTATGTAAAACCATTGCATTCCAGTAACAGACAGGACTTACTTTGTAAGATGGATTTCAAAAGATCTGGAGGCTTCTGTTCCTTATAAAACTATGCCAAAGACTATTTAAGTGGCCAGTAATATAAACATTATGCTACTAACACTGAACAGTTTATCACATAAATATAATTGTCTTCTTTTAGAAGAATAATAAAAGCCGAATCCATATGTTACACATTATTTAAAATTGTTTTCTGCAAGATGTATTAATCCCAGCGAAGAAGCAATTCTTCTGCTATAGGAGTATAACAGCAGTTTTATTTTATTACATTGTCATTGTTTAATTTGTTTGTTCCTGGTAGTAGTTTCACAGATTTTTATGAACTGTTACTTTTATGGAAAGTCAAGTTACAAATGATGGACGCTGTTTGCTTTCAGGAAAAGAAAGGTCACAAAGGTAGATAATGTATTTATTTATTTACTTACTGTACTCAACTTTTTTTAAAAAAAATCCCTCAATTCTTAGCAGAAGCTAAAATGACTTGTGGTTTTTAGACCCAGGAGGCACATATTTTGATATTGCTCCTCAGCAACACTGCTAGCTCTGCAGTCTATTCAAATTTGGGAGTAGAATTTAAAGCTCGGATAAACAATGTTTGGTAGCAATGGTTGTGCAGAGCTTACAGTTTATCTTTACAGAAATGTGATCTCGCAGCTAAATGTCATTTTCTGTATTTGTTTCTATGAATTTGATCTGAAAACTACAGTAATACGTTATCTGCTAAAAACCTTACAGTTCTACTTTTGACAAAGTTATTTTCCATCAATTAAAAACTATTTTTTTTTTTCCTTCTAGGTAATGTAAGGCATAATTTTGAATTCTTCTGTTTTAGAATGTAGAATCATTAACTGTCATGTGTGAACCAGAACTCTAGATTACTCGCAGTGTAACTTAATGACAAGATGAGACTTGAAATAACTTTGAGACAAAAAGCAGCTCTCAAAAATTGACTGTTTAAATGCAACACGGAAAAAGGGCTTAAGCTGCTGAAATATTTTGGGCATGTTCACATCTGTAAATGAGGCTGGAATATCTGGCCTATTTGAACATGAACAAATCTAAAAATAATTAATTTTTTAAAATGAAAATATAGCAGCCCCACCAATAAAACAGGCTTTGTAAGACACCTAAAAAGTAAATGTAAGAGAAAGTATATGATGCCAAGTATATGAATCATTTGAATTATAATAAGAATCAAAATCAAAGTACAAGGAAAAAAATGTTAATATTCCTTTCTGTTCCATAGTTAACTCATTGCTATCAAATATGCAAAACACAAGAGAGGCTTTCTGGACTCGGATACATAATGGTCGGTTATAAGAGCTGCAAGAAATTTCTCTGTGCTGGAAAATGCACGTTGTCTGCCGCCTTTTAACCAGAGTCTTCATCAGCTGGAATAACACCATTTCTTATGTGCCGTCCATATCCCAATAGGAAGTACATTGCCATGGCTTGTTAGAATCACGATAGATCCTACAAGCAGTTATTCTCAGAACTATTTTTTTTTTTTTTTGTCCTTAATGGGTTGTGGTTTAAACATTGCTTTGACTGAAGTTAGTCACCAGCAAAACTCAATTTCACATTTGCTCTGTGCTGTGGTGGTTTTTAGTCTGTCCAGTTTTGATTAAGTTGTCTTTTACCTAAGGAAAACAAAACACCAAATCATTTTTTTCCGGTTTTTTGCTTTTAATCCTGGTATACACTCTTCAAGCTGGATAACGTGAGATGCATTAATACATGTATATTCATATAGCTAAACAAGCCTGCGTTTAAACAGATGCTAACTCTAGGTATCTGAGGCTTAACATTGGTGCTCTCCATGGGCTCTTGTGTCAGTTCATCTCTTTGTGCCTCTGTTTCACACTGCACCTTTTGTCTGCCTTAATTGCTGAGATGATAAACTTTTTCTCACTCTCACTCTGTGCTTTTGTAATGCCTGATACAATGGGGCATGGATCTTATTAGGGCATCTTGTCACTACTGTGGTTATAATAATCCAGATGGTGATACTGTCACTAATAATAATAATAATAATAGTATTAAACCAACACCACCAATAAAAACAATAATAATCACCATTATGCTATTTTTCCTGAGAAGAATGTTCATAGCCCTGGCTGTGAAGCCTTCCTGTTCCAAACTCTACAGAAAGTCAGTAAAAGTTTTAATCAATGGAATTTTAATGATGTATTTATTTCTTTAGATTTTTATATTTTAAAAAAAAATCATTTATATGCAGCAGTTTTAGAACTAACAAGATGAGTTTCAACATGGCCGTGAAAAATCTAACTCATTGTTTCACATTATCATATATATTGGCCTAGACATATATGTGTGAGGTTTCTTGTTTGTTTTGGTTTTTTGCTGTCAAGGAAATTACAGCAACACATTTTTATTTCCTTTGTCTGTGTGACAGAGCAGGATACGCTCAGGTCAAATGTTGAACTCCATTTTATATTATAAATACATTTTAGATTAGGGCATACTTTTTGCATATGTAAGCAAGATTATTAGGAGGTATTCCAGTTGCTCTTCAGCCTGAGAATAGTTGTTGACACTTCATTAAAGAATATCTGGGATATTTTTAACCTAGATCCGTTCAGTGACCCAGTTTATAACACAGCCTCGGTGGGGTAGGTGCAATTCAGGGGACAGCACGACGCAGTCCGGCAAGTTGAAATGAGCAGGCTGGACCAGGCAAGAGCATTTTTTAATGGGCATTGAGCACCGAAGGCAGCATCTTGTCAATCGCTGTGCTGAAACCACGCAACTGCCCAAGACTGTTCAATGTAATTGTCTCTTGATTAACCATCCCCTTCCTGAGGAACAATAGAGGCTACACGGGAACTTGGGGGTGCAACTGGAAATGTGGTGGTGGTGGAGCGCAGGCAGAAAATAACACAGGCTGGGGCTGGAAAGGGTGTGCCTGGAGGGACTGGCCATAGCTGGATGTAGGAAAATCATTTGGTGGGGGCAAGAAGACATGAAGGCGTTGCCCAGTTGGGTACACCATGAAACCAGGGAGGAAGAGGACCCCAGTGGAGCATCAGTGTACCTGGGAGGTTTTGCAAATAATCCTGGCTCTGGTGCTACAAAGAGTAAAACAGTTAAGAAATTCCTATGCTAAGCTTGTATTTCAGTCTTGTCAGCCAGGTCTCACTGGGGAAGCCACCACGGAGCCAGGGCTCATGTCCGGGAGCACCCTGGGAGAGGTAGGGGAGGCAGGGCTGGGGAAGCACCAAAACTGAAGAGGAGCAGTGGGACAGGAGGAATAGGAATGGGAGGGCATTGCAGAGATTGCGATTTAGAAAATGAATAAACTTGGCCCAAATTTGTTTGACTTCAAGCACCAGCCTCAGATCTCCTCCCAACAGGCGGGTGCTAGAGCAGAAGCTGGAACCAAGAGTGCCCATTAGTAAAAAGGAGTGTGCTCTATCTGATACCTCTTCTGCCTCTGCTTGATCCACTGATATGCTTTGCTTAGGAGGGGAAAAATCATATTTCACATGCATATTGCTGATTTACAATCAGAGGGCCAGAGTTCAGATTTTATTCAAGTCATAGACCAGAACTTTGGATATTTCTCTTAAGTTTGTGAACCCCTAATAACTTTCAAAACCAGACTTGATATTTCCTAAGAACAGAGTTTCTCAGGATATTCTCTGTACCTTCTTAGCCTGGCAGGAGATACCGTGAGAACTATAATTCTTGTATTAATTTGGTATTTTTGCTTTAAAGCAGATTCTGTGAGTGGGAGAGGGAAGGTGGAATTTAGATACTTCAGAATTATTTGGCTCCGCATCTATTTATTCCACAAATAGATAATATTTCAGTGAAATCATTGAGCCTTTACTTTTTTGAAACTCTTGCCTGTCTTTACCAGCTCCTATTTAAAAATAACCCACTGGCTTTAAAACAGATGTGATCCTGTGTGCTTCAGAATGCCACCTTAATACTTCTGAACTTCTCAAATCATGTTGAAGCCCTTGTACATCCAGAAGGCCCTGGATGTCACAGAAATTGTCCAGCATCTGGCAAGACCAGTGCTCAGTTCTCTGGGGCTGGAGACCAAACCCGCAGTGATGGGGTCCATCCTCTCCCAAACCACTGTAGCCACAGTGGGAAGGAGTTGAGGCTGAGAGATGAGATGGGGTGAAGGACTGCCCCATGCCATCATCACAGCTCTCACACACCTATCACATCTCCTGTCATACACATCCTTACCCCTGTACTAGAATTAAGTGAGCGCTTTGCAATCCACCGTATTCTGTGGGTTTAGACAAAATATGGAACAGATTCCTAAAGGCATGATCTTGATAAAATAAAATTGCAAGAAACATTTAATATGAAGGAGAAACATCAGCAGTGATAGAAACATGGGGATTTGGGGTTTTGTTTAGTTTGGGTAATTTTTTTTTATTATTTTTTTTTAGAGCTTCATAAATATCTATTCCCAAGGAAAATAACTCCCAACGGCAAAACAGTAAAGAAGTTGATTCATTTGTTATGGTGTCAAGTTTGTTCCTGAACTGAAGGATTTCCCCATGTACTTAGCAAATGAGAGAAGTCTGATTAAGGCTAAGAATCTCTTGTTTAATTAAGCTTCTCTACACCCCCTGGGGGCAAGCACTGTCTTCATTTTGCATATAGGTAAACTACACCACAGAGAGGTAAGAGGCCATTCCTTTCCCCTGAGCAGAGCACACAAGCTAAGGACAAGGCATCTCAGCAGGTTCTGGAGGAAATCCTCCCTTTCAGCTTTGTGGCATCGATACCTCCTAATGAAAGTGGTAGATCTGCAAAATTTATATTCACCTTCAAATTGTGGGTGTGTGGTCGCTGTACATGGTCATGACTGGGACAGGGTGATACACTTGCAGGCAGGGAGTTGAATCCCACCTGTATGTGTCTGGTATCCTTCTCCAGGCTGCTTCCAGAGCTCGCCTCAGTCTGCCTGGAGACGAGCACAGGTGAGCAGTTGGGACTGCGCAGGCGGTCAGCAGTGGAGTGAGGAGGAAATCCCCAAATCGCCTATGCTCCCCCTAGGAAAAGTCTTCATTTCTTCTAACAGAATTAACAATCCCACTTGCAATATCTAGGGCTATCTTGGAGGCCCTCATGTTTTAAGGCTCTGCTGAGATGTAGGTTGTATGTTTACTTACCAGGTACAAGCAGTAGAAAAAAGTGTGTTCATTACAAGACATATATATATATTATTTTTTTTTTTTAAGGTTATCAACCATGTACTACATCTTTCCAGAAGAAAGGTAGCCACCCTCAATCACACTGCTCGTGAAGTTTTAATGCTATCATTCAGCATGATGTGGTAAAGTAATGCTGGTGTGGTATTACATTAGGGTTTTGCAGAATACGTGGTAATGAGTGTGAGCTCCTCAGGTGTCAGGTCCCACCAAATCCAGGGGAAGATGCTGTGTTCCTCTCTGCAAAAACAGGGATATATCTCCTTTTTCTCTCATGCTTACTGTATCTACTACACAGAAATTTTATCAGAAATCCCACATAATATTGTAATGAAATTGTGATAAAATTATTGGAAGTATTTGACACTATCTTCTTCTTTTCTTTCTTTGACACCAACATTTTTTTGTAGACTACTTATACAGGCTGCACTAATTATTGTACCATATAATCCTGTGGCATCAAATAGACTAACACATTAGTTATTTCTCTCTCTCAATCTCTTCATGCTTTCTTTCTCTGTGAGTCACATCAGTGACAGCAGTTAAGTAAATCAAAGTTTGTAAGACTTGGGGAAAAAAAATTGTCATATGCTACACACAAAACCAGCTACAAAATTTCAAAGTTTTGGTTGAAGTAACGATATCAAAGGGTCTCTGTCATATGGGAATCTTTTTCTCTCACATTCCTGCACTATATACTATTAAAAGGCTTTAGTAAGTGAAGCGCAGTAAACCCAAAGTGCCAGTTTACTACTGGTTAAAAAAAAAAAAAAAAAAAAAAAAAGCAAGCAAAATAGTAACAGAGACAAACCAAACCCAAATGAATCCTTCCTGTGGATATGCCTCGTGTGTGTGTGTGTGTGTCAGTGAGTTCATGCTTTGCTTTTTCTTCTGCCTTTACAACAACAATGTTGTAAAAGCAAAAAATATTAGAGCAGAAATGATCTAAGTGTTTTAAAGCTCTCTGATCAGCTCCCTACATCCGCAAAAGAAAACATTTCAGACCTTTCTTACTAGTTGATTCAGGTTGAGGGGTTGGTTTTTTTCTTCACATTTGCAGTGTGTCCTTTAAAGAGAAATAAAGTAAAACTCTGTTGCTGTTTATGTTTTTTTGCATAAGTTTCAGAGGAAGAAAGTGTTTGGCTTTACTATTCGGGGTCAGACATTTTAATTTGGGGGAGCAGAGGATGGGTAACTTTTTTTTTTACTTTTTTTTTTTTTTTTACTATTACTTTTTATTATTTTTTTCTTCCCCCCCCCCCCCCCCCCCCCAGAAGAAAATGCTCCTTCACAAATGGCCTTTGCTTTTCTCCTTAGTCAATAAATCATGGGAGGCCCCAACCTAGTAAACCTGCCTTGGACTGATGCTTTATAAGCACTTTAGAGTAGTAATTAATCAACATGCCACTCTTCAGCACAGAACATAAGTAATAGGAAGCGAGGCAGGTAATGTTTTCTAGAACAAGATAATGGCAGAGCCGTGCCCATGCTGCAGGTTGCCTGCAAAACTGCCCTGCCCGCGGGCAAGCACCTTCCTGGGATTTACTGTTCAATCATAAAATGCAACGCGACCGAAGCCTGGCCCTGGTGGCTAGTGCTCCTTCCACCCCCATTGCCATTTAACGGGGTGTTTAATGGTGGCGGTCCTCTGCTGTGACGTGGCTTGGCTTGGCTTTGCCTTCACCATGGCGAGGTCGGGAGCGCTTTGCTCCTCAAAACCCTCCTTTCTGCAGGGCTGGACACATGTGGGGAAGTCTGCAGAATACCTCTGTTGTTTTACACACAAATTACCCAGGCTTGATTGAGGTATTCTTCTTCCTTGGTAGAAAATTTCTACCTATATGTGGAAAGAGCAAGATTACTTGGGAGCAATTGCTCCCTCAAAGGGAGTAAATTTAGCCTTTAATTAGATCTCTATCCTTTGTTTATTTGATATTTGTGTGTTTATTTTCTTGGTTGTAAACGGACTACTTAAACGGTGAACTGCAGAGGGAAAATGCAAATATTTATGCAATAGTTTACTGGAAATGGAGTATATGTTTTATGCCAACCACAGGCCTCAGTCAGTAGGGATTTTATCACCTTTTGGTATGTCTCCAGCAAAATTGCACCTTGTACCAATATCTGGTTTGATTTAATACTGGAAAAGGAATGCAAAGCTTTTAGGTTTCAGCTATTCTTTATGGTATATTTTCTCATGAAACAATACAAAGAAAGTAGCTCTTGACAAGTCACATTTTTCCACACAGTGATCTCTTGTAAGAGACCTGTGAGACTACTGTAATTTCCTTCCTATTACTTTCAATGAATTCCATGCACGTGAAAGAGAAAATGGATAGTGGAGCCTGAGTTCCTGTGCTACCCACTGCGTAGGTACCGAAAGGAGGATGGAGACTTACCAGGGGATTCCTTACATTGCTCTTCTGCTATACATTAGCTTTAATCTTCCACTGAGCAAAATATAGGCATTTGTAACAAAAATAATGAGAGTTGGCCCTTTGGAGACTCTATGGTATGGGTCAGATTTACCTTTTGGTATCCTGATGTAAAACACTGAGATCAGAGAAGTTACACCAATATAAAACAGGTGTGCATATGCACATACGTAGAGAGGGGGATGTGTATTTCCTTTCATTTAACAAACATATATAATTCAGACCTTAACCTCTACCAAAATAAACCTTTGTATACTTTAAATCATTGTTGCCTTCAGAGTTTTTACTAGCAGTCTCTCATCAGCCATAGATGAAGATCACCAAATAATCGACCTTAGCATCTGCAGGACTGATAAATCTGACCATGCAAACACTGTAATATCCAAGTACCGCAACTTCACAACAAACTTTTCTTCCTCTCAAAAAATGTGAGCAACCACAACGCATGCATCCATTTCGTGCAAATCACATGCACAGTTTTAGCTCTGACCTAGAATGAATTACCTTCTATTCCCAAAGCTATATATACAGTGTTAAGTTATCTGGGGTTAATTTTCTGGATAAAGGATTAGAGGCAAGTCTCGGTTGTTTATATGTAGGCATCGAAAGAAATCTGGAAGCAACAGGGTATGTGGAGGAAGAGGGAAAGGGTTACAGCCTCGAGTTTCCCGAGAAGCACAGCTTGCAGTTCTGCTGCAGAGAAGGTTTCTCCATCTGGCAAACCTCCTGGGATGCCAGACTGGAGCAACCAGTTTGCAGAAGCTCTACAGGGGGACACCTTCCCCGGCCATCCATCACCGCAGCCAGCCCCATACTGGTGCCAGCACTCTTACTTCTACCCGTCAGCCTCCTACCGGTCTGCTCTGTGGCATGAACTGGCTGTGCATAGGGGCATGGGCATGGTGGTGGTGAAATCTGTTGAAAATGCAAGGATATAATATCGGTGTGTTCCAAGTAGCGTGGGTCAATGTGTGAACAAGCCTGAGAAAAATCACGGGAGAATTAAAGCGACTGTCAGAGCAGCAAAGGGAGTTCCTTGGGCGGCTTCTTGTACAGGCTGCATTAGGGGAAGCAGAGGAATGTACTTTTTGTGTTTTAATGAAACGTTTCTAAACTGCAAAACATGGAGATGGCAGTGACTGTGAATGTATAGTTACAAGCCTTTCCCCCCTTCCATCCCACTTGCCAAATAGTTTCCAATGACATTAGCAATAAAGAAACGTGCTGGAAAATGGTTCTACTTCAAGAAAGGGAAGGCTTTACAAAACTCAGTTGTCTGTTGAGGAGTTGCGTGTTGTACCTGGCGACAAAATTCTACCACATGGTGTAAAATAGCCCTCCTTTCTGTCCAAATTGCAAAGCAGCCTTAACTATAGTGTTTCTGATAATGCTTCCATAACGTGTGTGTGTGTGTTCTCTGAGGCATTCATTTGGCTGGCACATTGGAAAATGGTTAACACAGTGAATGTGGGGTGTCATTTTTGTAGTGGAGAATGTGTGCCAGAAGAATTCAACTGTAACCACTAAATATTTGCTTAAAAATAATTTTAACCATCTGGACTCCTTTTTTCTTATTATTCTTATTCTTCTTTTGAGGTGGGGTGAGAAGGGAGTATTTTAATAGGAATGATTTGTGGTTACAAAATGAATTTGGTTAATTTGGTTACCACCCCCATTTATATGATGACTACAAATAGTCCCTAACATCTGAAGTTTTAAAGAACCAGCAGATTTTTCTCTCTTAAGCTTCAGAAGCTGGAAATGAACTTACAAAAGACAATAAATTGTCCTTGATGGAATAAATAGTTTGTGGGGTTGCTATTGTTCCTCTTGACAATACACTAACATGTGTTAATAGAGGAAGAATTGAAGAGCTTGCGTAGTACAGGCTCTTCTGCCAGGCTAAATTTTTCCACTTTGGAGTGGGAATCAGGTTCCCCGCTTGCAGGGCAGGGAAAATGTGGTGCTGGGATTCCCGGGAGCCAGCACCTGCTGCCCACCACGGTGCAGGATGAGCTCCGGGGCTCCCTGCACGGCGAGCTCTGCAGAAACAGTGTGTGCTTCGGAGCAAACCCGAGAGTAACCTGCAAACCTGTCTCTAGATGAGCCTTGTCCGATTTATGTTTCAGAGGCGGGATGCCTGAGATCCTTTTCCTTAGCCAGAATAAGGATGCTTGCTAAAAGCGGGGTGGGAATAACAGTTCTCGTGTCTCTAATACATAAAGACATTTGTGTGTGTGTTTTGCTTAAGAGCATACACCTTGCTTTTAAATATTCAGAGTTCAGCCACAGATTTTTTGATTCTGCATCCAGTTAAATATAGTTGGTAGATGTACAGGTTTCTGTGTTCCCTGTGTCTTGCCTTAAATGAATGTTTTATGAAGCCCGCTATAAATACATCCGTTAAAAGATTTTTATTGTACTTAGAGATGCCTAAGTCTTAGCAGCTACCTTTGTATGCTAATGATATGCTAGTAGATGTGTGCAGGCGGTAAACTGAGAGAAAATAGGTAAACTTGCATGTAGCGTTCTCGCTTTAGCAGCTCTTGGAAATACTTTCCCTCTGTTCTCTCATACTCTGCAGCACCGGTTTCATCCAACTCATTGTACATTAGGAACAATTTAGTAGCATTTCATTTAAAATATGCAAGCTTTATATTGAGAGTAAATGTGTAGCCACAAGGTAAAATTAAAAAAAAATATATTAGTCTCATCATTAAAAAAAGCCTTTAAAGTTTCCATTATCCATTATGTCAGGTAGCAAATATCTTCCAATGTAACTCCAGACATTAAATCTGTCAAGAGGCATGCAGTAAAATAAATGTCTGGGATACCTTCATAAACAAAAATCTTATTTCCATAATTCATACAGCTGGCTGGCATTTATTGGCACGTCAGGTGCAATGGGGACATTTCAGGAACATTAACATGTACAGCATCATTTGTCAACAAAGCAACAATGTAAGCAAATCGTTCAGAACTCATACAGATTTACAGCTTTCTCTGCCAGCTGCTAATTACGGTGTGCTCTGCCTATTTGGTATGGTCTTTTTTATTGGAAAATGACAAAGGGGTTATGGTATCCCAGTTTGGAATATAGATGCGCTTTTAGTAATAATATGAGTAGTAATATGACTACACAGCCTGGAGTTTTGATCTAGTTGCGCTAGTCTTATAATTGACCGGTTTTGATTGATGAAGGACAAAGAGAAATTCACGGTGATATTTACTTACTGATAGAAGTAACCTCTGCAAACAAAGAAATAATAAAATACCAGTGAGAAAAAAAAAAGAAAAAAAAAAAAGAGGTATCCTTGCTTTAATATTGTGTTTCCTACTGAATATGACAGGGGAAATTCAATCCTCACCGAAAACCTGATCTGCTTATTGAGCAATGTTTAGCAAGCCCTATATGTTACAGACTGACAAATGTCCTTTGAACGTTGCTGAATGCACTTTGATAAATAAGAATTAAACTTTCAGCATTTTAAACAATGCAAAGGTTAAATAAAAGCCACCAGTACCATCTGCAAGGGTCAAAATACGTGCTAATTACCTGCTTCCTACAACCTCTGTGTCTGCCTGTCTGTGTTCCTCTCCTTTCATTCATTTGAGAGTGTGTGTGTTTAGAAATGTATGCGGTTTTGCAAGTTAATGACAGCAAGTCAGTTCTACTTTTTACTTCCAAGCTTTGCCCAGTTTGCATTTCAATCTCATAAAAATATAATTAGTAGAGCTTTATGCTTCAGATGTATAAATTAAATATGCTTTCATAATTATTATACCTGTTATTCAGCCAAAGGTAAGAGGATTCTATTAGCTAAATACATATTTAGACACCTAATAAAATTCCTTATTCTGTTCTATTTCTTAGTTTCAGTTCATGAACAGTAACCACTATTCTGAGTTAAGATCTTGACCATTTAATTTTTAAGAAAAAAGTAATTAGACCATATTATGGATTAATCCCTTGCCAATTCTCATTTTTTAAATCAAAGTAATTTTAGACTTGGGAACTACATAATTTTATGCAAAGAAAGTATGTTTTGCCAACCTTATTAAAATCTTTAAAGACCGTATTTTCTATAGGCTTCCAAAAATTATCCCGCAAAAATGTGTGGGTGCACCCATCTGTACACATGAATGGGCAGCTAGGAGCATAATTATCCAGTTTTGCACATGCAAATGTAGGTGTTTAAGCACAAATTAGTTGACACACACACACACACACCCCAGATTCTGCTGGTGCATTTTTGCAAGCTGATTAATAGTGGTTCCTTGAATTCCATAATATATATTAAAATCCCCGAAGATTTTTAGAGACAACAATAACTTTTCTGTAAAATATCTGAGATTACTAAAGTGTTTTAAAACATTATTGTTGCAACAGTGAAATGAGGTATATCTTAGTGCCAGTATTTGGGTGTTATTTTAGTTATAGCAACTGTATGATTCTTTCATTACAATAAACTCTGTTGGCTCTGGCTCCACAGTGATTACTGTCTGCCACTGATTCTCCAGAAGCAAAATGAGCATGTTCCTAAAGGAAAAACTACTGCACCAGGACTATAAAAAACTGACCATCGATCTAAGTCTGTATGAGCAATCACAGCCGCTTCCGAATAGAAGTTATTTTGTATTAGAAGCAATTTACCCATCTGGAAAAACAAAGATATTTGCAAATGTTAAAGTGACTGACTTCTAGCAGATGCTTAAAGTACATTAAAACCCCAAGTACTACTGAAGTTCCTGGCCTGGAATTCAGATCTGGCAATGCAAAATACGTTGATGAGTAATTCTAAGCCATGAACAAGTTCACTGGGACCTTGGCTTTGTGCTCCCTACCTGCTGATGCTCTCACCTACCCCCCCCTGCCCTGGCAGGCTCGTTGCCCAAACAGCTGCAAAGCAGTTTTCTAGGAAAGGGGAGCAGTTTTAAAGCCTCTTGAATGAGATGTGGAAATTAGTGGCTGGATTGCCTCAATATTAATTGTGTGACTATTCTGGGAGAGCAGGCTGTCTGGGAAGGGGTGAGCTACAGGGAACAACCTCAGTAAGGGTTTTGTGGGGTGAAGGAAGAAGTCAGAAGTGAGAAGGGGTGAGATGTGGGGCATTTGAGGGGATATGAGTTCCCTGGATGTGGGGTTAAATTGTGTCTGTGCTGCTATGGGCTTTATGGATAATAAGGAAATATTTTAAAAAAACTAAAAACCCAAAGGTTAATGACCCCTGGAATTCACAATGACCCCCAACACAGTACCCAAATGCGGCAGCACTACTGAAAGCCCTGGTAGACCAAGACCAGTTAATGGAAAACTAACTTTTCACTGTAATTCAAGATTGTTTGAATTTACTTTATTTGTGAAATGTTTCCATTTGTGTTTGTGTCTTTGTACATTTGAAAAGGAAGTTTAGGCATTCCTTGATCCGTAGAGATTGCTTTTCTTCCTGCTCCCTTTGATTCCACTTGCCTAATAATAATGGGCATTATCTTATATCCATATTTAATTTTATTATGTCACTAGCATTGCAAGAAAAGGATGTTCTTTTCAAACATTGTAATGCATTTAGTATTTCACTAGTCATCAGTTAAATCAATTTTTCCCTTTATTGGATCTGAATTATAAATCAACCAGTCATTGTATGGGATACTGTATATGAATGTACAGTATATCATTATGATGTATCCTATAATAATGTCTCTTAGACATGAAAACTAAAGATGGTGGTTTAAAGTGCTGAGAGAGAAAAAATTGGAAACATCTGTTAGTAGGAAGTAGAGAAGACTTTTCATTAAAGTTTGTCAAGTGTATGTGATAGGAAGAACACACTGGGCTGTATTCTGCCATCCCTTACGTACATCCATCCCAGTATCCAGTGGGGTTTTTTTCTGTCTTGTGTAGAAGAACCATATTATTTTAGACACTAAAAAGCCAGCTTTCTCCTTTGGGTAGGGCACAGCACAGCAGCTCAAGAAATCTGAGACCCGGGGCAGAGTGAGGATTCACAGGTTTTATGGAAAATGAGATAAAGCATATTACAATACAGTCAGTGTCTTGGTCTTCATCTGTGCAGGGGTAATGACAGCTGTGTTGCTCTTATATTGAGGATGTCAGCAAGTTCACGCAGAAGAGGTGGTGTGGGACAGTTTTGGGTAAAAGCTCTTTTATTTCTGATTAGCCATTGCTTGCAAGAAAAGGAAGCCTTAAAAATGGATTTTTTTTAAAAAAAAAAGGGGGAGGGGAGGGGGAAGAAAGTTAAATATAAGGTATTTGGAGGTATCTAGCTAGCAGATTTCACCACCAAGGCACTGTGGAGCAGCTGGAAAAAACAGAGGAAAAAACTTCTGGGGCAGCATGTTTTAGCTTAATTCTACAGAAATCCATTTAAGCAGACATAACAGTCTACTTTAGGAGGATCAGTGTGGGGTTTTTTTTACGCGTACGTGTTTACATGTGCACAGGGGCAGCACACTGTGGCAGTGTCTGCAGGAGGGATTTTGGCAGCGCCAAGCTGATGGGTTACTGCTCTGCCCTGGCAGACTCCACTCAGGCCTGGGTACCGCCAGCACCACCTCGCAGCCTTGTCCTGGGGCTGTGGGACTCTTGTGGGCATGGGGGGGAGAACACAACAGCTACAGCCTCATCTCATTCATGTTGTGTTTTTGCATGCTAGTGAGGGCACATACACATGTGTGCTTGTGTGTGGTTTTCACTTTCAAACTGCTTAGGCACAGCGTACACCTTCTGCGTCCCTTGGATGGATCCCACCAGCGTGGCGCGCAGCCTTTGCAGCTCTCCAGCTGCAGCACAGACCGATCCTACCTCCTCCTGTAGGTGCAACAGCTTAAAAACTAATATCTCACCTTGCCTTTGTAATCTTTTCCCATTTCTCCCTATGCTAAGCGGTCTCCGAGCCCTGTCATTTCCATGATGATATACAGAACTATAAAATCAGCTAGCAGTTGCAGGTCTCAGTGAGAATTCCCCCTGAGTCAATAGAAAACACAATATTGCTTATTGATTTGGTCTGGCCTGTTGTGTACTCGATGGAGAACAAACTAATACAAATAAAATTAATCAATTGGAAGCTGGCTGTGGGCCTCAGTGAGTCACATGGAGTAGGTTTCTGATATCCTTTATCATCACGCACAGCCAGTGAAACAAGAGTGCTACTGTCTTCTGCTGGAGCAAGGAGTTACCTCAGGCTATTCTGAAAAAATTTTTCTTATTTTTAGACCTGAATCAACCCATGCTAGTAAATGTATTCTTGTGAATACAGATCCGACTTTGTTGTAATGCCCATGGGAAGGCAGTAGTGTAACCTGTTTGGATGCAGCTGCAGACCACCTGTAGAGAAAGTCAAATTAGGGAGAGACCCCACTGTTCTTTGCATTAATGCTTTTTGTGTTGTGGCTTGACTCTCCCACCCGCACTCCCACCCCCCACCCCCCCCCACCCCCTTCCGATGTATCTTTCTCAACTGGGGAGATAGAGAGCACATTTTAAGACCTCTGTCCCTTTAAGGCATCTTGTGATTGAAAGAAGATTTGAAAGACAGTAAAAACTCCCCAGTCACCAATGAGTGATGGTGTGCAAGGAGTCTTAGCACCTTTAGGATGAATTTTCCTCCTGGTCTTCTTGCAGGTTTGCAGGGTATTGGGGTTTTGGGGGGTTGTTTCATTCTGTGCTTGAAAGGTACGTTTAAAAAGCCCTCAAGTAATCTGCATGTTAGGGGAATCCTCTAAGTTTTGAATGAAAAAAAAAAAAAAAGTGTTTGTCAAGAATTAAAGCCCTAACTTGCTGCACTTTTTGTTCCATTGTTTCTAAAGAAAAGACTGTGCAAACAAAAGAAAATGGAACAACCCTTAGTGTAGTGCCTGCTTACCCTGCATGCCCACACAAAACCTGATATGGTCCCTCTGATCCCACTTCAGGATGCTGGAATTCCCTTTACACACAGATTTGCCTGAGTTCAGGACAGAGGGATAGTAAGGCACGTAAACCAACTTGTTTGAGGAAATAATGTGTCCTTGGTATGAGAAGTAGTCTTACTTAGTTCTTCTGTTGTCTCATTTGCAACTTCTTGAGGCTCCTGGTATCTGTAGCTTCTCAGTATGTTACACTTTTATTCCTTTACCAGGTAGTATTTCGTTGCTTAATAATGCAATATTCTACCTTATGTCACAGAAAATCTGCTTGTAATGAAAATTTCATGTCATTACTTCGTTTCACCCATTTCTTCACAGATGAATCCCACTGTTTTACTAATCGTTGACGTACTAGTTAACACAGGCAGAGTTTGTAGATGGAGGTAATGTCATCAAGCGTTGCCTCATTTTAAATTCCTTCCTCTCGCTGATGGTATCAATGTTCACTGCAAAGACACTGATGATACTGAATTTAATTGGTATTTATGTGTAGGGTCATGTGTACTCTCAAAGAAGTTTCTGTGTAACTTTTCCCTAATTGAAATTAGATTGAAGTGTTGCTGTGTACACTGCGACTTAATGGTGACAACGTTGAGCCAGCTTCGAAGCTCAGATGCATGGCACGCATCCCAAGAAATCTGCTATGATGCTCCCACATACATCTATGCATATTTTTATGGTACAAGAGACATAAGGTGTGGAAAAGGAGCAGTCTCTTTAAGGGGGATGTGGCAACCCTATCTGCCAGTCATCTTGCCTCTGCTGTTCTATTCCTTTTACAGCCATTCTGCCTTTCTGGTATCAATAACATCTTTACATACGTGTTTAATGTCTGCACAGCTATTCAAAGCTATGGGAAAGTGAGAGGCCATGGGAGTAATGGACCAGTAGCGGTGGTCCTTTGTGGAAATGCTTTTTGTCTGATTTGGGGATGCATCGCTCACTGATGAATGGCCATCTTGTATTCTAGATAATGTAATATGTGACTGACATGGTCTGCAAACCATGTTGGGAATCAGTCTGAAGCTCGCAGCTGTCACGCAATGTAAAGGCCCAGTGTTGCTGCTGGCTATAACGAGATCTCACTGCGAAATACCTGCAGCACTGTGTTTTGACTCAACGCAGGGGTAGACCAGTGCACTCTCTCCTCCACAATGCATATGTAGAGTACGGAAAAGTCACTTGCCGCTGGTAGAAATGTTTTGACTGGGAGCTTAATTTATGGTGGCTCGTAGAATAGCGATGTGTAATAAGCAATGCCCTTGAACATTTTTCATGTGCTTCTAAGTGACTCTTTAAAAAGCATTGGTTTCCCTTGTAAAAAATCATTAAACTTTTTAAGGAAGAAGTAGTAGTCCAAGTTAGTAATCACCATGGTGCTTTAAATTCTAGTGGATAAGTAGTGACATGAATAAATTAAATGCATTTCAGGTAGAGTAGCAAAGTTGAGGAAAATCACCAAATATTAGCAGAGCTCCAAAATCTAACTACTTTGTGTTGCATGCTGTTTTAATGACTGCAATTTAAAAATGTGCATAATTCCAAAGAGATCACATGTTTCACATAATAAAAATTACTCTGACATAAAATATATATTTTCTTAAAAAGTACTTGTAATATCAAAAGGACTGTGAAGTATTAGCCATTTAATACAAATTTATCTTTTCTTGCAGATGATTACATTTTCATTTTAATTGCTCACATTTCCCGTTCTGATCTTAATGTTTTATAGTAGTGAAGACATGCCACAAAGAAAGAAAAAAAAAAAAAGATTTTATTTGTTAGTTAACAGTCTTCAGAAGTCCTAATTTGGCCAATGTGTTCTGCTGCAAAGTCTTGGAATGCTGTCTTGCAGTTTCAAAAGTGATCTTATTTGGCTTCCCAGAAACTATTATGCCTGGAGGATGCCATAAGAACAAGGGCTGCCTTGTTAACAAGTAGAAAACTCTCAAAAACAAGATGGGATCCTGATATAAATCATAATTTAGATGCACAGAGCTATGTTCACAACCACAGTAATGTAATGCATTTACATCTAGTTATTACTTATCTCCACCCGAACTACTAAGTTCAGGAATGCAGCTGCCTTGTGCCTTGTGACTCATGGGGGTTAGGGAAGAATTACATCACCAAATTTAAGCACATTACCATGCTGACATAGTGGCACCTTGTTTTCCCTTCCGCAGATAGAGCAAGGATTGTGTGCTACCCCCCATTCTTCCAAAGAATACCTTTTTTCCCCTTTCAAGCAGCTGCTATATGAAGGGTTGCAAATGTCACTTCAACTAATGATGAATGATGCTTGACCCTTGGACCTGTTACTATGAATTTTATGCAATGCTAAATTAATATGAAAGATCTCTGCTAGAAGACTTCAGCTATTATGCATGCAGCATAAATGATATGTTAAACAATCCAAATTTTTTTCTCATAACCATGGTAAAATGAGAGCTGTTTTAACGTTTTGATGTGTATTTCCACTTAAGATTCGTATCTTTTAGTTCTAAAAATATTTTTGGTAAGCAAATCAGTTTACGAAAAACATTGTCAAAAGGGCAACTGGCCCACATGTCTTTGTTGTCTGTGTTTGAATATAATTAATTATGTAAAGCAATAGTTAGTGGGAGCTTAACAATTAGTAGAATCTGTCAAATAGTCACACGGAAATTACTAACTAATTGAACTACTGGTCTTTCATTGTTTCAGGAAGCAGTACAGAGTGTCATTCTTTTATCTCACAAGTTTATTATTATTGCATATCACATTTTTCAAGCAATATATGCTTCCTAGTAGACTAATACATAAATAACTCTCCCAGTAGTGTCACAGTGTGCAAAAGTGTTTGAAATAAAAACACCTGTTTTAATTAATATTCATATTTGTGCAGTTAAAAAATGATAATCCTCTTGCAGTTATATGACATTTTTAAAGCTTTGAATTTCCATCTGTATCTTATATTATGATGTTTCAGGACTGCCGTGAGTTAATTATGTTAACTTCGGAAACATTGCGTGCATTTAGAATGAAAAACTTCAGCTTGAATAGCCAGGAAAGCAGATGCTATCTTTCTTGTCAACTGCTTTGTTGTGCATTGCCTTGAAACTTTCTATAAGATTCTGTGTCCAAAAGGAAGTATAAATCTCCATTTATTTGAAATCTTACTCTGTTCTAATCAATATTTTAATATATTTCTTGTGGGAGGGACCTGAATGTATATCAAGGAACCAAAGACATGAAAATCTCTTATTTTATATTGAAATCCTCCTGTTATTCCAAGTTCACTTGCAAGACAAATCTGAAGAACAGGAAAAATCCACGTACTATAAAGTGTAAAAATTGTTTTGAAGCATACCGTTTCTCTCCTGAAATATATGCCTGTAAGTTTAGGTGAAATAAGAGGAACTGGAAATACTACACTCAGAACACACCTCCAACTAAACCCTGCCAAAGGGAAAGGTAGGCACCAATGTATCACTAATGCGTCAAATCTGCACCGGGTCCTCTGGCTAAGCAAGGGAAAATGCCAGCCTGGGATGTGTGCGTGAGGTGGAGGGAAAGGCGTGATGCTAGAGACGCTCCAGTGGATGCAGGAGAGGCCGTGCCTCCTCCTTCCACGTGAGAGTGCGAGGCGTGTGTGGGAAACGCAAAACATCACGCCACTGAGTCACCCGTATCTCATTACAGCCCCTTCTCTGCCAAGGAGGAACCATAAATGTTGCCAAGTGTGTTTACGTGTGCCCTGGGATACTTATGCATCTTCTGAGGCTCAGTAAGAGAAGGTATAGCTGCGCACATGGAATTGCATGTGGCAGGGTGGATGGAGTTATTTTTTTTAAGCCCACGCTAGCCTTGGCATGTCAACTTTTTGGTTAAAGAGACCTAGGCTGAGTCTCGAGTGTTTCTGTGTACACAGCTCTTAATTCTGCCAGTCATGTAATTACATGCATTTCATGAACACGGGTTTGGCCTTGAACTTAGGGCTTCCATATTTTCAAAAGCATCATATTCCTAAAAAAAAAACAACAAAACAACAACCACCAAAAAAACCAAAAACCCCACCAATTTTCACTGTCACAAAAATGTCAATGTTTTTAAGCAGGCACTGTGCAAGAGAAGTTAAAATGCACAGACTATCCCATGCCTGGAACCGGACAGGATCCTGTATCTGATCCTTAACTGGTGTGGTGGCTTCAGGGCGGACGTAGCTCTGAAGTTGATGAATATGTATGAAAAAAGTGCACATACTGAGAACCTTCCCTATTCAGGATAACATGCATTTCTCAAAATGCATAAAAATATTTGAAAATTCATGTTATTATTAGCACTATTATTATCAAAGGACATTTTGTTAACATTTGAAAGTCCTTCAATGCACTTGAAGATATATTTGTTTTGGCAACTTATATAATCCCCTCCTGTTTAAAGTTTTGTTTTAAACACATACAATTATCATCTCATATGCCCTGATTCAGTAAGCACTTAGAAGCATTCCTATCTTTAACAGCATAGCTAGTCCTGCTAATATCCAGGGAATGGAATTAGAGCTTCAGATATTAGCAAAAAGTAATGCAAATGTGAATTAAGCAACAAGGGTTTGAAGTAAGTTGACTGAGGACTTTTTATTTCTTAGACCAAATGTGAAAGTTTGACGAAAAAAAAAAAAAAAAACAACCAAAAAAACCAACAAAAAAAAAAGAATCAAAGCAAGCATTACTGATATTAATAGTTGTTTTAAAAGTATATAAAGTTGAATATTTTAGTGTGGTAACTAGAAGGAATTAGGCAGTGAAATAACCTTCTGGTAAGGATAGTGAAGAACAATATTAACAGCCTTTAGGCACAAACATCAGCAGAAATAGAATATATATAGACATAGAGATCTAGGCATATAGATATATATATGGACATCTAGAATAAGAATAGTAGTAGTATTGCTGGGTTTTAGCATGTGAGTCACATTAATTAAGATAGATGAAGCTGCTGGATGTAGAATATGAATATTTCCAAGCTAATGAGTTTATCTGGATGTATCAAATCATGTTATAATCGTACCTTTCCCTTTGCTAGTGTCACTACCCATACAGACAAGCCTCCACCTAATGTGGGACCTTGCTACTGAAAACTGCCTGCCTTGGGTCTGCGCGGGAACCTGTGCTGTGCAGGGTCACACATCACACAGCTGATCACAAATCGTTATGTTAGGTAACAATATGAGCCAAAATTCCATGAACTCAACTAGGGGAGATGAAGCGTGAATTATTCTTATGACTGAAACACAGGCCTGGGTCCTCTGGCTTGCGTTTTTCAAGAAACCTCACTTTATTGTTAAATAGAGAAAGTAAGTAATGCCTAAAGGCAAGGTGCAAGTATTAAAGTGCTAGTTTGAAAGTATTAAACAAAACTGTCCTTTCTTTTTCAATAACTTGAATAAAGTGTCTAAATGACCTCTTCCTAACCAGAAGAGAATATAGAGAAGAAATTAAGCTTTATTGGTAAATTAAAGCCCAAATCCCATGGTTGATGAGAGATATGGTCCGTTTGAAATAGTTACAGTTTCAGACTTTCTCTTCTACAATCAGCGGGTGGAGACCAACATAATCCAATTAATTGTAATTCCCTTTTGTGGCACTGGTACAGTGGTGAATGATACAGTAAGTCCATTGAAGTCTTATCTTTGGTCAGATAATCCAAATGGATTCACATTATGAAACAGTCCTTTATAAAAGTTCTGATGAACAGAAGTGTTTTGACTTTAGTGAACCAAAAGATAAATTCTATACAAAATAAAATGTTTTGTCCTTGGCATTTACAGAGCTTATATATACCTGGTTTCATATAAGAATACTTCTTTCAGCTGGTCTATTTCAAATAGCCCTTTCATTAAGAAAGAAAAATTAAAAAAAATCTAGAATTTGTTTTCTGGACTTCCCACAAACCTCTGTGTGAAAACAGAGATCTCTGTGTACAGGTAATCTTTGCTCTTGTAAACAGTCCCATCAAAATAAATGTGGCTAGAGATATAAGGAATATATGATGAACATTTTGAGAATTACTTGAATTTCTATCCTTCAAATAAAGCAGTAAACTAATATTTTATTGATAATCCTTATAACAGAAAAAAAAAATCATAAGTATGTTCATTTTTAGTGTTGCAAGTGGACTAGGGGAATTGCTTAATTTTAGCTTAAGCTTTGATCTATTTACATTTGGAAGTAATTTACATAAAGTCAGTCATAATGATCTTTGTTGTTTTGTTAATTATTTCCTTTGATTATCGACACTCACTCATTGAGGCACAAGCTTATTCTTATTGGGGTCAGTCCCAATAATACATTTGCCGATGTGCAATCAGTAAGGATCGGGCGGTATTCTCGTGTTTCCAGTTGTTTCCGTACAGACCCTTTCAGTTTAACAAACACTGCAGGCAGGGCTGATTTAATGCATCAGCAGCCTGATCCGGTGCTACTCATTTTGTATTTCTCCTTTCCTTTAAAGTTGTCCGTAGTGAGCCCATGTCACGGCAGGAGTGTTTTCACTTGTAGCATGTTGAAATCTTGTATTTGCTGAAGGATACTGAGATAGCATTTTGTGGAAGAGAACACACTAGACCTTATATTGAAGTCAGATCTTGTCAGAAAGTCTCAAAAATACTTTTGTTTTCCCACTCCTCCCCCCACCCTTAAATTGTCGGGTTGAAATTTAATACAAAGAATTTTTTACCCTTTGGGGTACATTACATATGAAATAATTTATGACCCATGAATCATAAGAAGGCAGTGAATTAGGTTTCATATAAGTCTGCCAAATATTACAAAACATTGTGTACAGATTTTTGGACTATGAAAAGGCTTTTGACAAGAATGGAAATAGAAGCAGTGTTAGAAGCAGCAAGAAGGGGAAGAACAAAAAAGCTATATGACAGAATCCTAAAGCACTCTGAGTTAGCAGTACAATTAAAAAGATACAAATAGGAATGTATTTTTGAAGTATGAAAAAGGCACTGAGAATCATTGTCCAATTCCTCTCTGTATTAGATCTTGAGAGCCTTCAATTTATTTAAAATGTAGATGTGGGGATGCTGATACATGCAATTCTGATAAAAGACCTGACTGTAAATGGGGGGAAAAAAGAAAAAAACCTCAAAAATTAGATTGCAGAGAAGCTTATTGGAGAGCAATTACACAATAAAAGAATATGTTAATAACAGATTTGAAGTTGGAAGGGAGATATTTACCTTGACTAACATATGTATACACAACGTATGACTAAGCGAGGAAGATCAAGTCGAAAACAGAATTCAGAATGGACTTTTGCCTTCAAATAGTAAAATGGGTCATGAAAACTAAGTTCCTGATCTAGGCAAGTATTTAATATTTGTGTTCTGCAGTCTTGGGCATATGAAACAGATATACTAGCATCCATCTAGAAAATGGAATAAAATCCTTTAGCTGGCACAGAGAAATTAGGAAGTCATTAGTCATGTTCAAAATAAAGAGGGAAGAATAAACAGAAAGAAAAGCAAAATAAAGTGGGCTTTAACTGCTGGGAAGAAGCTGAAGTTACTGCTCAACAGCAAAGTAAAGAGAATTAGATAGAGGACAGAATCTTGCCACTCAAAGACAAATGCAATTTTCACTCAGCATAGCAGTTTAATTTCAGTCAGTTGGAGAAAGTCCACCAAGCCTCCTCATTGTGCTGGGGCAACCTTGGTCCTCGGAGGCAGAGAAACCTCCGCACCGCTGGAGGCTGGAGGCTGGGTGGAAATTCCTCCGTGCTCTGTCCTTGTCCCTTCCTGCAGACCCTTGGGGATAGCTGAGAATTTCTTTGACCCTGAAGGAAGGAATCATTTGGCCCTGGAGGTTCAGTTGCTCAGGCTAGGTATGCCTACCTGCTCCTGCTCTTTCTGCGCAGGTCACCGCCAAGCAAGTCTGGCAGAAGTACCTTGGTCTGTAGACAGGTGGGGAGTTCTCAGCTGCATTTTGATGGATAATATTCTGTGTTTAAAATCACTCCTTTTCTCATATAGAATAGTTGATTCAACTAATTTTAATTAATTTTAAAAGTATTTGTGATTATAATCCTATTACAGTAATTACTGCTTCAAATCGCAATGATAGAATACGCTAAGTCGAAGCTAATATCGCAGTCATCTAACCCTGGAACAGGTTTTGGCAGTGAATGGTCTATAAGAGTCTTAGTGATGATACCTGTTTCTGCCTTCTCCTTTCAGTACCGCAGCATATTTTTATGTGGCCACCATTGGCACAGAAATTCCCCTGACGCCATGGCGTCGCTAGCTGACCACTTTTCCAAACCTCTGAACTGCTCTGCATGCTTTCCTGATGTACCATCGCTGAACTTCTCCAATGTGCTGGGTCTTTTCCACAGAAACAAAGAGATAGTTCATCTCGCTCTTTCTCAGTGGACTTCTGTGGAATTATGCAAGGATGAATATGACCCAGTGTGCCCAAATACAGAAATCTTTTATTTTTCTGGCATAGACTGATTTAAGTTAGCAGCACTTGGTTGTTCCAGCATGCCCCCAGGTCAGCGAACTGTCATCTCGGAGAACTGGAATAAACAGCACTCGATGCACAGAGAGATGTTCTGCTTTTTAGCTTAAGTTGCTCACTAGTTTGGGCTCCATGGAAATGGGCAGTCCAATAATAAACAAATGCTCAGACTTTATAACTTTGTGGCTTAAGTTTTCTGTTAAAAGGGCATGCCACGTTCCTCTAGCACTGAAGGAGTAATGCATGCAAGCTTTCTTTTGCTGACTGATAACTGATAATTTGTCAACGGTAACTTTGGATGGATTCAGCAGAAGGTGCTTAGAAATACATTGTGGACAAAGTTTAATTATTGTCTTAGCTGACATTCTCTTTGATTTGTTTAAACGCTGTTGGAAGTGAAGGAGCATGCACTGAATGCAGGCAGGACAGCAGACCTCCCAAACCTAGCAGAGGAGAGAGGAAGAAGGAAGAAGAATTATTTAGCTGTGAGACAACTCACAAAAATCTGGCTGGGAAGGAAATATTGTTTTTTATGGGTTGAGGCTTCTGCTGTGCTATTTAATCGAAGTTCAAGGGCTTGTACGCACTTTGGAGTGTGTATGTAAAATGCAATGTCAGGATGGAATTTACTGGCAGGGGAGGAAGCTAAGCATCATGTGCTGCATCGCCATGGGGTGAGCTCCCTGTCATATGATGAGCAAAAGCCTTCACCACCTCACAGCATCCCATTGCTGCCGTGTCTCTGGACATCTCTCTGCTCTATTACTGCTCTAAATTGAGTGTGATCACTTTGAAAGAAGCCATTTGGCCCAAGAAGGCCGCTGTGTCTCTGCACCAGGAATCAGAGCAGCTGTGGCTTGTAAAGTGCAGGTGCAGCGATCAAGCACACGCACCTTTAGCATACAAACTCATATTTATGTTGTCAGTCAGGAGAACAGCCCTCAGAAAGGGATTTAGTAATGGAGTGTGTTGATGCAAGTGAAGAACTTTTACTTGAGTCTGTTTTTTTTTTTTCAACAACCAGCAAGTTCTTTTTGTAGAATATAACAGTTCTGGAAAAAGAAAAAAAAAGAAAGAAAGAAAGGGTGTCTACAAGTTTGAGACTGAACAGTATGTCTTATCCTAGTACATGCAAGAGGAATTTTCTTTTCCTGTTTCAACCACAGGACTCTGTTTTGGATTTCTCTAGTACCCTGTCTATTGGGATGAGTGAGTCCAGCAAGTTTCCCAAGCTTTCAGTAAACTGGGAATGTATTGCGCACACCCAGCTCTTCTGCAAAGATATTGATGTGAGGGATATTGTATGCATTAATTAACAGTGCTGTGCAGGACTTTCTCCAGGGGACATCTCCCTCAGCATATGCGTTGGCCCCAGGGATGGCACTGGAGCTGGGGGTTGGTTGAACTTGAAATGCCAAAGGTTTATCACAGCACACAGAGGTGGCAGCTGTTGTGTACGTGGTGCCCACCGCACAGGGCATGGCCATCACCGTGCCGCCACATGCAGCTGGCAGCAGAGAAAGGATGAAAAATGCAGAGATGTTGACAAATGGATTACAGGATAAGACCCAACAAGATGCGTCTCACCAAAGTCTTTAGAAAGTATTTTGAGGGCCAACCTCCACAGCAGACCAGGCGCTACTAGTTGTGCTTGCAGGAGTTGTTTTCCATGGGATTTGGGGTCATCCATGAGACAGCTCGCAGGAATATGTAATACTCAAAGTGGAGCAGGACTTCTGAACATGGTGCGCAAGGTTTTAACGGCAGCATGGGCAAAAGACAGTATATAGCTGGGAAAACACTTTGTAAATGATCTTGAAAGAAAAATGAAGCGGTGCTCTCAAATCACTGTCTTTTTCTCCTAGAGGCTGGTCTACATACCAGGCAGGACATGTGGTTTGAGGAACCACATCCATTTTCTTTCAAAACTGAGCTGTCTCCGCTGCCTTGGTTGATTTTCATATTTTCTTTTTTTTTCTTTAGCCGATCTTTCCATTGATTACCTTCTTCCTTTCTGAACAAGGATAAGTTTAAGATGTCATGTTTCAACCAAAGCTGAACTCCTGTTTAGTTCTACTCTGACATAGTGAGGGCCATTTAAAATGTGTATTGCTGAAAAGGCTGTTTTACTAAGAATAATAACACAGTAAAACACACATTCCCTTCACAAATGTATTGTATATCGATTTTTTTTTAACTAATAATCTTGACAAGTGCCCACACTATTCTTTCTTTCCTTAATGTGGTCTTTATTTTTTCAGCCCAAGTATTAGCATAAATTTTATGGGATTTTCTGGGCATATTTGTGTCTGTATCTAAGATATATGATATCAACTGGCAGTGATGGTTGAACTAATCAAATAGTACTGACAAGCTAAAGCAAATTTTAGGACTCTGAGATTTTGAGCATCTTCCCAGATACAGTATCTCCTGACTGAAAGCAGTCCTTGACTGTCAAGTTTAAATACCAGATTTTGGACTTAATCTTTATGTAAGCAAAACACCCCAATAAGAAATATGTCTGAGCAAAGCCAAAAAGTCAGGTCCTCCCCTTAAACCTGGCCTGAAATGCATGTGTGTGTTTGTTTATGGCCCTGTCGCCATGGTATGTGAGCAATTCCAACCAGTAGGAACCAAATGAGAGTCTTACACTGAATGGACTTCTATTTTCTTTCTTTCTTTCTTTTTTTTTTTTTTTTTTTTTTTTTTTTACTTGGCATTTGTTCCTTCTAGCAAACATTTTTAAAAACTCTTTTATTGCTAGAGGGAAAATTGACACCCTTTGCTTTCACGATGATACATTCCTAACACGTTTCCTTGAAGAGCTGGAAATGGTGCAAAAATCTGGTAGGATAAGTCTCTATAAAGCCTTAGAAGTCAAGCATTCCACTTTAGACATTTAAGACAAATGCATGGCAAAAACAAGTTGTTTTTTTTTTTTAAGGTTTCTACTTAAAGTTC